>NC_056501.1:5301601-5318176 GCF_014905685.2 Nematolebias whitei | reverse complement strand
AGATAGATAGATAGATAGATAGATAGATAGATAGATAGATAGATAGATAGATAGATAGATAGATATTGCTACAAAATGCTAAAAAACAACAACAAATGTGACGGGAATGGCTCAAGAAGAAGAAGTATTCACAGGAAGTGTGTTTATCTTAGAAAAATGTAATGGAAAAAGTTTTACTTCACAGAAGTAGTTCTTAAAAGTTTATCCAAAATCTGATGTGGTTGGACATTTTCTCACTCTTGTTCAGTTTTGGTTCAGTTATGGATACAGGTATTGGTAGTTTGTACTTATCAGTCGTGACATCAGGCGAAAACACTGAGTGTTATTCTTCTTTCAGCTGCTCCATCTTCAGGGGCCACCACAGTGAACTAACTCGCACGAAAACTTCACGATTGTTTTTATGCCGGATGTCCTTCCTGATGCAACCACAAACCACAGAGCTACCACAACCCTCTGTGTGGAGCGGAGAGCTGCTATCTAGGGCGCCCAGGGGAGCAGATGGTGGGGGTTAAGAACAGGGATACCATGGTCCTTAAACCAGGTACTGGTAACTTTGGCACTGTGTGTAGGTGTCACGTCTTGCTGGGAAATAAAATCTGCATATCCATAAATTTGGTCGGCAGCAGGGACCATGAAGTGCTCTCAAACTTCTTGGTAGATGGCTGCGTTGACATTGGACCTCAGAAAACACAGTGGACCAACACCAGCAGATGACATGGCCCCCAAAACCATCACTGACTGTGCAAACTTGACACTGGACCTCAAGCAACATGGATTCTATGCCTCTCCTCTCTTCCTCCAGACTCTGGGACCTTGATTTCCAAAGGAAATGCTAAATTTACTGTAATCAGAGAACATAACTTTGGACCACTCAGCAGCAGTCCAGTCCTTTTTGTCTTTAGCCCAGGCGAGACGTTTCTGATGCTGTCTCTTGTTCAAGGGTGGCTTGACACAAGGAATGCAACAGCTGAAAGCCATGTCTTGCATACAGCTGTGCGTGGTGGTTCTTCAAGCACTGACTCCAGCTGCAGTCCACTCTTTGTGAATCTCCCCCACATTTTGGAATGGGTTTTGTTTCACCATCCTCTCCAGGGTGCAGTTATCCCTATTGCTTGTACACTTTTTTCTACCACATTGTTTCCTTCCCTTCACCTCTCTATTAATGTGCTTGGACACAGAGCTCTGTGAACAGCCAGCCTCTTTAGCCATGACCTTTTGTGTCTTGCCCTCCTTGTGCAAGATGTCAATGGTCGTCTTTTGGACAACTGTCAAGTCAGCAGTCTTCTTCATGATTGTGTAGCCTACAGAACTAAACTGAGACCATTTAAAGGCCTTTGCAGGTGTTTTGTGTTAATTAGATGATTAGAATGTGGCACCAGGTGTCTTCAATATCTGAGATACTGAATTTGGGGTTTTCATTAGTTGTCAATTATAATCATCAACATTAATAGAATTAAACATTTGAAATATATCAGTATGTGTGTAATTAATGAATATAATATACGTTTCACTTTTTGAACGGAATTACTGAAATAAATCAACTTTTTCGTGATATTCCAATTTTATGACCAGCACCTGCATTATCAAACTGAAATATCCATTTAAATTCCAGGTCACCAGAGATCAGAGGAAATGCCCCCGTACGTTCCTCTTACGTTGGTTTTTGTTGGTTTTCATAAAGGCTGTCATGCAGGGAAACGTGAAAATGTGCAACGATGTAACTTTTTTAAATTTCCCTTCTCTCAGTTTACAAAGAGCTTCTCAGACTTGCCGATTATAAAAATAAAAGTCTATAAACTCAGCGACTATCAGTAAGAAATGTAAAAAAGTGTCATTATTTCTCAGTCACTGACTCTTTTTGTCACAATTACAGTGTTTGCAGAATCAGAAGGAAATGCTTTGACTCACACATCACCTCGTTTGTCCTCCCTCCCTTTTCGTACAAAACCCACTTATTATCTTTTACTGTTGTTTTCTGAACTTTACGAGGGGCCTTTTGGGCTTGGGCTCTTTGATGGGGCTTATAAAGGAGTGTCAGGGACAGCTCAGACTAAAACAAAATAACACAGAGGAGACGAGAAGCGTCTTTAAAAGGAGGGATTAATAGAATTCTGACAGAGTTGCAATATAAACATATTGAAGTAATAAAAACCAAGAGGGGTGGTAATATAATAAAAAAGGCCTTGTCAAAGAATAAAGTTTGAACGCAACATGTAAATATACTGTACAGTGGGACAAGTCATCTTTGACTCTCAACACGATCTGAGGAGGATTTAGAGAGACTCTGGGCTTGTACTGGTCCGGCACCGCTGGAAGTTTCTTATATAAAAAGGATTAGAAACAAATGTTTGCACTCATGTGGCTATAATCAAGTCCGGGGCTCTGCGGCCGGCCTTTCAGCTGAGCTGTGCAAAGGGAATTAAAAAAAAAAAAGAAACCCAAACTCTCTCCTCTCGTTTCCAGGAACAGGCCACAAGGACTGAATGTCTCTGGGAGAGCTCAGAGGACTGAAAGAAAAGGGGGAGGAGGTTCTGAGGTGAAGCGACAGGAAGCATGTTTCTTCTTCTCTTTCTCTTTTTTTAGCTGCTGGCAGGAACCGTCAGCGACCAGATCTGCTTTCAATTACCGGTGGAAGATGATGTTAGCCTTCTTCCTGTCCCTTATGTCTTGCACATGCAAACTCCAAAACATCCTGGAGTCTCACCGCTGTCCTCTCATCCCTCCTTCTCCCCCCATCTTACCGCTTTTGTTTGTAGTTTTCAAGATGAGAGTTCCAAGTTTTCCTGGGCTGTAACTGAACAGGGAATGGAAGTAAACCTAAATGTTTTTGGTGCAAGATATTCAAGTGGGTAGGAGTTACAGTGTGGAGAAGAGAAGAGGCAGGTTTTTTTTTAATTGCTTGTCTGAGGCAGCGCAGAGTGATGGGTCTCGGCGAGTGGAGGGAGGAATTTTATCCACAACCAGGTGCAGTGGTGGAGCCAGGGGGTGGCCAGCGGTGGCTTTGGTCACCCCAAGGGCCACCACAATCATTTGAGGAAACTATACTTTTAAGCAATATAAAACTAGAAAGCAAAGTTTTCTCTAACGACAGAGGTTTACATTTATACATGGAGGTGGCCATCTTGGATTTTAATGTGTCCAACCCAGTTTTCAAAAAGAACCTTTGTCATTCGTAGATTCATCCGCACATCAAAATAAAAGTTGGTACCGCACTTATATTTCAAGTTATCGCACTCACAACTTGCAGGGACAACCACACTTACTTATAGAAAACAGCCCCTTCGGTTTGAGCCAAGTTTTTAATTTTAAATTTGTAACGGAGGTTGACACCACTGCTTTAAAATCATCAAGCCTTTATATCCCATACGTTACATGATTAGGCTTATAATGAGATAATACAGAAACACGCCTCAAATGGTGTTAAAGTCCTAGTAACAATATAGTTCAGATGTCTGACTGTCTTTCCATTCTTACAGAAACATCAGCAGTCATGCTGTCACTTCTAAAAACTCTGTGTCAGGGGGTTGTGTCGTTCTGCATACAACAAAGGTACGGCTGTAAAAAGTTTTGGGCTACACGGACCACCTGCAGTTATATGACCAGAAACAGATTCACGGGGTGATGATGGCATACGGTACTGTACCTTGGGGACGTCGATTGCAACCTCTCTCATGGCGCTGGGCTTCACGGCAGTCATGGCCCATTGGAGGTCCTGCAGAGTGACGGTTACCGTCCCCATTAGCTGCTGATCCGATGCTTGATGGGAAGCTCCCAATGCTCGCCTCAGTGCATGCAGACCTGGACAGAAAGGTTTACAGATGTTAAACAGAGAAGACTTGACTGAAAGTTTAGACATTTTGCTGATGTCAAAAACAAAAAATAAATCACGCTGCGGCTCATAAGAAATCTAAACATATGCCTAAAATGCAACACCACATTAGTTTCCAGTTAGGGTTCCCCACAGGTGTCTGGTCCATCTTTACTTAAAATATTCAGGCTTGTACATGCTGTAAGGATGCACAACTAGTAATTTTACATGCCTCACTAATTCCCTTTTTGGTGATGGAAATATTCAAGTCTGCATTGGTGAGAAAGGAAGTGAAGGGAAGGAAGTGGACTTGAATCACTTACTGTAAATGCCTTCAGCGAGAATGTGAATAAAAGAAGATGACAAAACAAAACAGGTCCGGATGAGTCGAGAAGAAACACCTGATTCTCTTTGCAAAAAGAGATTATCGTGTCAAAGGCCCATGTGAAGGCAAACGTCTTCAAGGTATCTTGAACTTGTAGGTTTTCAAATGAGCAGAGTAAAAATAATGTTGTGGATAAACTGGGGGCATGAACAACAAAACTCTTTATGTCCGTTCTCACCAACACTTTGAGCCTCAGAGCGAATAAAAGCAGAGTGTGGTGTGAGAAAGTGTGGGCAGAGCAGGAAAGTCTATTCAAGTGGTGGCCCGGGGGCCAAATCAGGCCCACGGGTGAACTAAGTTCAGCCCTTCAATGGGTTCATTTTTAAATAAAACTAGATTTTAAACCATAAAATAAACTTAATGACATTGGCTTTCAGTAACTGTGGCCCTCTGAGTAATTTAGTTGAATAGCCTTGGTCTAAAGCAATGGTGAAAATGTGCAGGCTGTCCCATAAAGTCTTGTTTAGATCACGTCAGGTGCCACTCATGGCCAATTTGCAAAAGCAAACTCTCTGATTTGACCTCCGCAGACTGGCAGACGTCTTGAAATGAACATGTAAAAAAACCTCTCTCTGTTAGACCAAGAGCTCCATATTGTTTGTAAAAAGGCGTTGGAAGCCTACCCACGGTTATGCTTCTGTTGACTATTAAAGGGATGAATTGTCGTCGAGCCCCAACATTACTCTGGACATACCAGACAGCAGTCAGCAACTCTGAATGAACTGGGAAATTATGACACAAAGATAAAACCCAACAAAGTTGAGTCAGTCTGGACGGTTTCTTTTTGTTGAAACGTTTCATCTTTCATCCAAAAGACTTCATCAGTCCGAGGAGCTACAACAAACAGCACCTTCACATTGTGGGTCAACCAGGTTGATGGTGCTAAGATGGTTAATGGAGTCCGCCCTCACCCCCGCCAACTTGTTTGAAGCAGTCATGGCTAAAGCGGTTCAAAACATCCACTTTGGCCATGTGACGCACCATCGCAGCATCTGAGCATCAAACTGTTTGATCCACTAAGTAAGGTGCTATTTATAAGACTGAGTTTGTTGCGGCTCCTCAGACAAGATAAGTCCATCCCAGCAGTAGGAGTCTTAATGTAATCAAATCGTGAGGTGCCTTAGAGTAACAGAGCAAACTGACAAAATGTTTTTTATATCAAGGTGCTCGGTTAACTGCAGTGAAGGAACAGTACAGATGTACGCAGCTATTCACAAGTTGTGTCTGCATTTGAGATTAGCCTTTTTCCTCAAATAGATTAAATTACCGTAATTTCCAGACTAGAAGCTGCTATTTTTTTCACAAGCTTTGAACACCGTGGCTTACACAATTCTGCGGCTGATTTTTGGATATTTATGGGCTAACGAGCTTCATGTCGCCAAAACCTTTAGCCTCGTCACACCCGGGTGCTCAAATAGCTGCCCAGTCCACGTCTCTCCTTGGGGGGTGGGTTCTCATGACTCAATAAGACTACCTGTATAGATAAAGGTAAACAAGAATCTGACCACTGAATTTACTGAACAGGTCATGGTGGACCAATGAAACTTTGTCCCCCCCCCCCCCCCCGCTCTCTGGGGCACAACAAAGTTTTTGCAGCCACTCAACATACGTGTGAGAAAGGAAGATGAAGATAGCGATCAATGACTTTTCCTGGTAGCTACTTTACTTTTTATCTTTTATAACCAGCTGTGCTACAGGCACCGTTCAGAAAAGAAAAAAAAATCCTGTATGTATTTGTGTATGTTACCAGTACGTATCTAATTAAAAGTTTTTTTTTAATATTTCTGCGTAAATATCTCGAGGACGCCTGTGGCTTATATGTACAAATTTTTTTTTTTTCTTTGATGACTTCTGCTGTGACTTGGTGCTATATAAATAAACTGAACTGAATTTTAAAGTTAGTGGGCACAGCTTATATTTAGGTGAGTTCAATAGTCTGGAAATTACGGTACAGGTTGTGTTTTGGTGTCCGCATTATATTTTGAATTAGCAAATTTCTGTAAAACTTTAGAACGACTAATGCTCCTGGAAATCGACAGGTCTGTGTTAGATTTAAAGCAGCTGTGGTTTTGTTTAGGGGGACTTTGAGGGAGCTTCCTTTTCACCGAGGATTGTTTCCACAATCAGTAAGGAAGTCTTGTGGCATTTGGTTTTTGGTTTCAGCAGCCACAGTTCTCATCCATGTCAAAGAGGGAAATGGAGATTGATTAAGGAGCTTGTTTTTATGCACATTCTATGCAGAAAACGTCATAGTTTACTTTTTTATATATATAAAGTTTTGCTTAAGTTAGGATTCCCTACATCATAAAATTGCTTAGTTGTTTTGCAGATTGAAGAGTACAGAAGCTGTGCACGAGCGGTAGGAGAGCAGGTCCCTCAGACGATCACAGACCTGCCCACAAGCATGTTTTTACATCCAAAAGTTAGAGTCAAAACTATTCTTAGTGCACGTATGCATGCATCATACAAATGCCCAAACTGTTGGCTTTCTGCTCTGCAGAAGGCCTGGGTGGGGGTCTTTGTGGGGGAAGAAGAGGCGAGTGCTGCAGGGGACTGGCCGAGGTTCAGGGCCAGGGGCCAGAGAGCAGACGAGAGGGGATTTACGATCAGACAAGACTGCATCCTGTTTATATTTTCCAGGGCCTGTCTGACTACGCAAGGCAGCGGCAGACAGAGAGGAGGAAAAGACGGAGAAACAATGAACGCAGGCAGATTTGTCTTCTGTGAGCATGCCGAGCTGGGATCAACGTGTTCCTGGCTCCCTTGTGTGTCCTGCCCTGTTCCTCTCCAAACCACAGCACCCGCCATGGTTTTTCTCTCAATCCCCAGAGCTCTCAACATCCCATCCTTCCACCTGGACGCAGATTTTGGCTCAGCCTCATCTGTGGCCTGAGCAAAAAGACATCTGGTTCGAGTGGAAAGGAACATGCAAAAAGGGACAGGAAGTGGAAAGTAGCTAAGGAGCTACACCACGTGCTCTAACCCCAAACCCTCGGCTGCCTGCTCTGTAAAGCTGCAGGGCCTCAGCCTGCCCCAAAGACTGAGGATGATGGAGGAGGGAAACAAACCGCTGGGTTTTTATCTTGTTAGGAAAGTTAAAAGACTCTGCAGCTGAATATCCCCCTCAGGATATTTTTGTTTCCACTCTAAGACAAAAAATAAAAATAAAAAAAAAACAGTTTCACAGGCCAAACATAAATTATGTTGTTTTCTTTTGTCATCTTTGAAACTTCCAATAAAGTGGATTGATGGATGAAAGGGGGAAATCCACATTTCCCTTTAATAATTAGTTCAAAACAAAAGCAAAGCCTTAAGAAACTCAAAGGTGCTCTGCATTATTAAAATGTTGCGTTACAAGGGAAACCTTTGACGCAATCGTCTATGAAACGTTTGAAATTTTACAGATACACTGAGTCTACGACAATTTAACTCCCAATTTCTAAATCTCTGCAGTAAGTAACAGCTAACTTGTAGCTACCAGTCAATAAACTCTAGAGCCCCGACTAATAATTTAGGTTGGTATAGACGTTTGGGGACATATCGTATCAGTGATAATTGGCCCATTATGCGTCGATATAAGCACTTCTAATTTTCACCCCTAAAATGCTGAAAATAGCTGTAATTGTACAACGTATCCAGCAGAGGGCGCATGAAGGCAACTTTCAAGTCATGGCTGTTCCCTTAAGTTTCACTTTTACGCTCAGCACAGATGAAGCAGGGAGCAATACTGTGTAGAGTACAGTAGTCCCTCGTTTATCGCGGGGGATCCGTATCCTGAAGCCCCACGATAAGTAAAAAAAAAACTGTAAAGTAGGAATAGTAGTACAAGTAGTAAGGAGTAGTTTATTTTAGTATATATATGTGTGTGTATACACACTATTTTCCGCTGTACAAGTAGCACTGCCCTATTTGTCGCATCAGTCCAAATATGTCTAATAAAGAGGAAAAATCCATAAATACATTGCTTCCATGTATACGAGATTAACACTTAAAAACAATTGTTTGTTTGCTCGACTTTATAGTAAAGGCGTGCCTCAGTTGAACTTTTACTTAATAAATGCACTTGGGTTTGACATCTTACTATCAGCACGAGACAGTCCTCAATGAAATGCATCGTTTGTCTGAAATCTTTACACCTCTGCAAAAAAATAAATAAACTGCAGCGGTCAGTACAAATTAGACCTTCACCGTACGTGACTGACTGTTTAAACAATTAACAGGGAAGGGTGTTTCTTTAATTTACAGTGTCTTGTGAAAGTATTCGTCCCGCTTGAACTTTTCAACCTTTTGTCACATTTCAGGCTTCAAACATAAAGATATAAAATTTATTTTTTTTGTGAAGAATCAACAAGAAGTGACGTGGAATTAAATTTATTGGCTGTGTCAAACTTTTTTAACAAATAAAAAACTGAGAAGTGGGGTGTGCAATATTATTGGGCCCCTTTACTTTCAGTGCAGCAAACTCAGTCCAGAAGTTCAGTGAGGATCTATGAATGATCCAATGTTGTTCCAAATGACTGATGATGATAAATATAATCCACCTGTGTGTAATCAAGTCTCCGTATAAATGCACCTGCTCTGTGATAGTCTCAAGGTTCTGTTCAAAGTGCAGAGAGCATCATGAAGACCAAGGAACACACCAGGCAGGTCCGAGATACTGTTGTGGAGAAGTTTAAAGCTGGATTTGGATACAAAAAGATTTCCCAAGCTTTAAACATCCCAAGGAGCACTGTGCAAGCAATCATATTGAAATGGAAGGAGTATGAGACCACTGCAAATCTACCAAGACCCGGCCGTCCCTCTAAACTTTCATCTGGAACAAGGAGAAGACTGATCAGAGATGCAGCCAAGAGGCCCATGATCACTCTGGATGAACTGCAGAGATCTACAGCTGAGGTGGGAGAGTCTGTCCATAGGACAACAATCAGTCGTACACTGCACAAACCTGGCCTTTATGGAAGAGTGGCAAGAAGAAAGACATTTCTCAAAGATATCCATAAAAAGTGTTGTTTAAAGTTTGACACCTGGGAGACACCAAACATGTGGAAGAAGGTGCTCTGGTCACATGAAACCAAAATCCAACTGTTTGGCCACAATGCAAAATGATATGTTTGGAGTAAAAGCAACACAGCTCATCACCCTGAACACACCATCCCCACTGTCAAACATGGTGGTGGCAGCATCATAGTTTGGGCCTGCTTTTCATCAGCAGGGACAGGGAAGATGGTCAGAATTGATGTGAAGATGGATGGGGCCAAATACAGGACCATTCTGGAAGAAAACCTGAGTCTGCAAGAGACCTGAGACTGGGACGGAGATTTATCTTCCAACAAGACAATGATCCAAAACATAAAGACACATCTACAATGGAATGGTTCACAAATAAATGTATCCAGGTGTTGGAATGGCCAAGTCAAAGTCCAGACCTGAATCCAATCAAGAATCTGTGGAAAGAACTGAAGGCTGCTGTTCACAAACGCTCTCCATCCAACCTCACTGAGCTCGAGCTGCTTTGCAAAGAAGAATGGGCAGAACTTCAGTGTCTCCATGTTCATCACTGATGGAGACAAACCCCAAGAGACTTGCAGCTGGAACTGCAGCAAGAGGCGACGCTACAAAGTATTAACGCAAGGGGGCCCAATAATATTGCACGCCCCACTTTTCAGTTTTTTATTTGTTAAAAAAGTTTGACACATCCAATAAATTTCATTCCACTTCACGATTGTGTCCCACTTGTTGTTAATCCTTCACAAAAAATTAAAATTTTATATCTTTATGTTTGAAGCCTGAAATGTGGCAAAAGATTGAAAAGTTCAAGGGGGCCGAATACTTTCGCAAGGCACTGTACATATTTGTAACACACTTGATAACTTTAAGGTAACTAGAAAATGTGAACGCACATTGGGAAGACTGTTTTAATGACCAGTGCACCACCTGTAAACCTACTGTGGGACTACGTATAGTGTGGATCTGATTAGCTTAGCTTCATGGTTGCTAACAGCTGCGCTAAATAAACGAGCCCTGCTCCACTCACCGTTTCCTTAGATTCTTGGGGGTGGACAAAGATAAAACATTTTCAGCCATTATACTCTTATCGGCGGTCGCCTTCTCATCCCAACATCGGTATCGGCAATAGCCGAAATTTTCATATTGCCTGGGCTCTAATAAAACTCCATAATATGTTAAATAGAGCTGACAAATGTTTTACCAAGAATATCCTGAAATTATCTGGAGTTCTTCAGAGAAATGGCCTGGTTTAAAGAGGAGTTTGGTTTAAAAGCTGCAGCCTGGATGCCTGCAGGGCGGCGGAAACTCGATTCAACAATGTAACTTTAATATTGCGCTTCAGGGATTCACTCTCTCCTAACTGCTCTTGGCTGACGCCGAGAACACATTTGGTTTTGTTATGAAAACATCCGATGGGAAGGGAAGAGGAAAAGAAACAAAAAAGAGCAACACAACAGTTTAATCTGAACCTTATGTGGACTCCTATTCCCATTTTGTTCCCTTGTTGCCTGCTTCCCAGAATGCTTCGAATTCACCAGTAATCAACTAGGGGCTAAAAGAAGAAGGGGGCCTCTCAGTTGAACAAGAATGCACATTTGCAAAGCATCATCACGACCCCAAACTATGTATGGAAGCGAGGGAAGGACTCGCAGCGATGGGGTTCGCCGGCGGAAAACAGAGAACGATTATTAGTTTTGTCACAGAGCAGACGTGTTCTTCATTACGTGCATCAGAAACAGATCTTCCAACTAATCCTCTCTTAAGAAGCTGCATCCTCAGTGAAAAGGGACACACTTAAATTTACTGAAAAAAATGAGAGCATTAAAGGCAAATACATTTAGAAGTTTATAATAAAAAGCAAAGTTTAAGAAGTTTTGTATAAAGATTTATGGTCGTTATTGAACTTCTGGCTGAATTTGAATGAGAACAAATAATTGTGAAAAATAGGCCAACGAGTTTATGAACACCAATTAAAGACTCGGAGGCACTGAAATAAAATAAAAAAGAGAAATATGAGCCTGCTTGTAAAAACCAGATAACACAAAATCGTCTCACAGTTTTGCTCTGTTTGAAAGCTGCATTTTATTCCAGCGATTGAGAGGAAACCCAATTGAAAGTTTGAAGCTTTCTTCTTCTTTTATCTTTTTTCTAAACCTGCTCAGTTCTGTTCAGGATCATGGGGGGTGGGAACCAATTCTTAAAAGTTAAGCTGCACCCCCTGGTCCAATCACCACAAAACAAATTAAATGATAACAACCGTGCGTACTCAGAATTACACGTAAAGTTAATTCAAGGTACTTTCACAGGAAGTTGAGCAAAATGGCCACAAAGTCCAGTTTGTTTTAAAGCTGTTCATACATTTCATGCCTTCAGAAATAAAGCGAGCGTCGAGGAACCAAAAGAGGCACGAACCTTATTTCATTTTCAAAACACGACAAACGAACTTGGTTTAGCAAGAAAACAATGTTCTTGATGGAAGATGTTTAAGTGGGCAGGAGAACAGAGGGAATGTTTTCTGCTGCTTGTCTGACGCAGCGCAGTGATGGATCCTGGTGAGAAGGTGAAATGACCAGGCACAATGGTGGTATATGGTGGTGGCCATCTTGGATGTTGACGTGGCAACCCAGTGATGGTGACCTTTCTTCAATTCAATTCAAATGAAACATACTTTATTAATCCCAAAGGGAAATTAAATGTTGCTGTAACTCATCATCCTGGTTTCATTAAAGAGTTCTTATAGATGCTGATGGCTGTGGGCAGGAAGCATCTCTTGTGGAGGTCCGTCCCACAGAGGATCTGAAGAAACTGGTTGCAGATGTTGATCTGTCTATTTGGACTTGGTGGGTTTCTAGGTCTTCTTGGGCAGCAGGACCACCTGAATGTTGGGCAGAACTCCTCCCTGAGCAATGGTCACTCCCCCGAGCCCCTCGTCATTGGGGACAGCCAGCTGCAGGTGTCGGGGGATGATCCTGGTCTTCTTGTTGTCACGAGCAGCAGTGTTTCGCGCCAGCTCCAGGATCTCGGCCGGCGGTCGAATACTCAAGCACCGCCGCCAGGTAGACGGGAACGCATCCACGGCACCTCCTTTTTGAATTAGTTTGTGATTTGGGGATGTAGCTGAGGTATTATTTTAGTTTTGAGATGTTAATCAGTTGATTCAAATCATAAAAAACACCTTGTTGTCATGGTTACGCATCATAACAAACGGCCAAAAGCAACAATTTGCTACACCTATAGCCACACACCTAAATAAAAGTCGGCACTTCACTTTTTTTTCTAAGGATCAAGCTGACAACATGCATGAACGGACAGAGGGCGTTTCCAACTCCTCCTCTTCACTCTGCGACGGCGGACGACGATCTTAGATCTTTTAGTGTATCGTATGGCGTTCGTTTAGCGTATATCTTAGTTTATATCTTAGATCCTTAAACACTGTTTATTTTTACACTTTATATTTTTGCTATTGTTGGATGTAACTGGGACCATGTGTACACAATTTCATTCCACCTCATGTACGACATGTGGCGAAATGACAATAAACCTACTTGAACTTGAACCCCACAGCTTCCCTCAAAGGAACTGAGAAATACTTCGGCCATCCCACCGTTACAAAAACCACAGGAACGTTTTCACGATTCGTCCAGGGCTTCCGGAGAATTCTCTGCACCTGCATTTAAAAAAAACCGACATCTGTTGCTCGACATGAAGCACCAAAATAAGGTGTGCTCTTTAAGAGGAGCCGCATGACTCCTCCGAATGTTAGTGTGGAGGACACACACACACACACACTCGAGCTGTCAGTGGATAAAGGTAAGTGCGGGGGTTAAGGAGTACAAGCAGCACATTTCCGGATTTTATAAACAGAGGCCTCAAATAAACTTCACATTCTGATCCGACGGATATTTATGTGGCCTGTCCTGAAATTCCTGCAGCGTCTTTAAAAGGACAAACGAGCTGGAAAAGCACTTTATAAGGCAAGGCTTCTGCTGTAAACATCAGCAAGCATTTAGCACTGTTTGGCCCATTTAGTCTCCCGCTGCAGAATTGATGTCAAACACACAAAACTCGGCACTTTTTTTTTTTTTGGTTGCCGTTTTTCTTCACAGAGTTTAATCTCTAGCACTTCTTTCCTGTTTCTTCTGACCAACATCACCAAGAGCTGGAATTAAAAACCCTCAAGAACCAAATGTGTTGGCTTAAAAGCAACTTTTGAAGCTGGCGGGTCAAACCGTTTCGCAGAGGTTATCTAATCGGAGAGGGAAAAAGCTTGTTAAGTATCTCTGCAGTTCAACGATCGGCTCGCCACAAACACAAAAGTCCAAACTTCGTGTTTCCCATAATCAATTTTACTGCCCCCCCCCCCCCCCCCCAGTGTTCCAACGGGCTTCCCCTGTTTACAGAGATTTGTAAACAGTGCGTCCGGATGTGGCACACACCAAACGCGCACACACCCTGACGCACGTGCACGCCCACACACACAGTTTGCACTGTTTAGACTGTGACTATGAGTCATCTGCTCGCGCCGCGATCGGCGGGACGACAGAGAGACGCCCCGGAGTGTAAAAACTGGGACGAAGGCGAAGACGGTTCCCAGCGCCACAAACAACACCTAAAGGATCCAGTTAAAACTGCCGCTTTATCCTGCTGGTTTGGAAACAGGCTCGATGAAGGGTTGAGGGAAACAGGATCAGAAAGACTCAGTGTGGCTACATCACAGGAAGTCTTAGTGATGAATGAAAAAGCTGTAAACGATCTTTGGTGCAGCAGAAACTCTAACATTCCTCGTACTTCTCGCTGGCATCGCTCCTAGTTTTGGTTCACACGCAAAAGTTTAATGTTATTTTATGTGTATCGTCTTTTTTGAGCTGTGGTATCTCGGTGGTCAGTGCGGCAGCTTTGTAGCCCCGAGGTTGTAGGTTCGAGCCCAGGTTGGGTCAGGAAGCGCACCCAGCGTAAATCTGTTGCCTCGTGTGAGCGTACGCACTGTGGCGACCGCCGCCTCTCAGGCACTGAATGTCTTTGTTATTTTATCTGTTAAACTTCAAAATTTTCCTAACAGAGCACTTTGCTCTCAGACTGCAGGTTTACTTGTGGTTCCTAGAGTTTCCAAAAGCAGAATGGGAGGAAGATCGTCCAGTTATCCGGCTCCTCGCTTGGGGAACCAACTTCCAGTTTCTGTCCGTGAGGCTGACACATTGTCATTTGATTAGTAGAGGAATAGTATGTATTTGTAATTATTTCTCCTATAATGTGTTTTTTGTCTTTCCTCCTAGTGAGGACCTGTTCTCCTGCTCGCCTCCATTCTGGACCTGTCATTCTGTTTGTTTCTCCTTCCTGTTCTTCTTAAACCCAGCCGGTCGAAGCAGATGGTCACTTGTCCTGAGCTTGTCTCTGCTGGAGGTTTCTTTCCTTTCCGCTGTTGCCTTTATGCTTGCTCAAGATGGGAGAATGCAACGAGATGAAGACTCAACTCAGTCAGCTGACTGCCCCACCTCAGATAAATAATGTTACTAATTTAACTCTTGTGTATACAAATGTTTCTGTTCAGAGCCCTGAGATGACTTCTGTTGAGACTTGGAGCTATAGAAATAAACTGAACTGAATGAAACTGTTGGAGGTCCGCTGCATGTTGGGCCTTTTCTGCAGAGGTCTTCCATCGTTCTTAGTTTCTCTTTCATTGTGTTACCAGTGCAGATGTGTTTAGGTGATCGCACTGATGCTGTAAATATATTTTTTATTTTTTTTATAACTCTCCTAAGTTGCATTTTTTGTGTTTAGTCTGATTAATCATCTCTTCCTGCATCTAGAAGTGTAGAAGTCTGTTGGAGTCAGTCTCCCCACCATCAGATACATCTACACCTCCAGATGCAGGAAGAGGGTCACCTGCATCATGAAGGACCCCACTCACCCAGCACACACACTTTTTGCCCCACTCCCTCAGGAAGGAGGTTGGGGAGCATTAAGTGTAGAACCACTAGACTGAGGAACAGCTTCTACCCTGAGGCTGTTAGACTCATGAATCTCTAACCAGAATAATCACTGTGAAAAAATTGCAATGTTGCTGCTGATCTGTTTCATGCTGCTGCTGATCCGTTTCATGTTGCTGCTGATTTGTTTCATGTTGCTGTTGTTCTGTTTCATGCTGCTGCTGATTATGTTTCATGTTGCTGCTGATTATGTTTCATGTTGCTGCTGATGTTTCATGTTGCTGCTGATTTGTTTCATGTAGCTGCTGATTTGTTTCATGTTGCTGCTGATGTTTCATGTTGCTGCTGATTTGTTTCATGTTGCTGCTGATCTGTTTCATGTTGCTGCTGACTTGTTTATGTTGCTGCTGATCCGTTTCATGTTGCTGCTGATTTGTTTCATGTTGCTGTTGTTCTGTTTCATGCTGCTGCTGATTATGTTTCATGTTGCTGCTGATGTTTCATGTTGCTGCTGATTTGTTTCATGCAGCTGCTGATTTGTTTCATGTTGCTGCTGATGTTTCATGTTGCTGCTGATTTGTTTCATGTTGCTGCTGATTTGTTTCATGTTGCTGCTGATCTGTTTCATGTTGCTGCTGACTTGTTTATGTTGCTGCTGATCAGTTTCATGTTGCTGCTGTTCTGTTTCATGGACTTTTGCACAGAATGCGTACAGGTGAACGTCACATGCAAAACATCTTTCTGTGAGCACCTTTTTCTTGAGCGCCATTTAAGCTTCGTGTACTTTAAAAGTGGAGCTAAAGGGCTGCAGCTTCACAGCTGACGAGCAATAAAATGGCTCTGCCTCTTCAGCTGGTTCTGGAACCAAGCGGGTTCTGACCCAAGGCCCAGTCAGAAAGTTTGACGAGCTGCTGCAACAAACTCAACAGAAACAGAAAAAAAAAATAGAGTTATTGGCAGAATCGCTGCTCGTTTTGTTTCTGCTGACTGACACAGTCCAGCAGAAACCTGTCGACACATCCAGACGGCACAAATGTTAAACGACAGAAAAATGTATTCTTAACTACGCCTTCAGTAAACAGCGCTCCTCAGTAGAATCAGTGCAATTATTTTAAAGTTAATGATGAAACCGATTCTAAATGAACTCCAGCTGACTGATGGAACTGCTGCAGTACAACATTTGGCCACTAGAGGTCCGCATTTTTCAGGCTACTGTGATAAAAATCAGGTTTTATTATGAAAACTGCAACTCAAACATGATCAAACAAACAAAAATTGATGTAAAGATTGATAAATAAATATGTTATAAATTCAAGTTGCAACATAAATGACAAAACTAAAGAAAAATAAGAATCTCTGGACTCCTTTATATGTGTGTGTATAAATATACAGCTCTGCAAAATCATCAGTTTTTATTTTATTTTAATATATACATATACATACATATA
>NC_056501.1:5287517-5301201 GCF_014905685.2 Nematolebias whitei | reverse complement strand
CAAAAACGCATATTTTTAGTTATATATGTATATGTATATAAAATTTTAAAAAGTCTTGTGAGCGCATTTGTTGCAGAACATTTCAAACGGTCAGAATAAGAGAAAAGGTTTTCAGACCTGAAATAATGAGAATAAAATAAGTTTCCAAACATTTCCAGACATCAGAATTGTAATGTTTGAACTTTGGAAGAGATCAAAAATCTATATTTAACGCAAAAACGCAGATTTTGAGCACTTTGTCTGAGACTCGGTCCTCCTGGAGCCAAAGTTCGACCAGCTCGGCTGTTGGACGGTTTCCGAGCCTCCATCTACCTCTTCACCCCAGAGAAGTTCAGCGGGTTTCAGGTCTGCAGGTCCAGCTGACAGGGTCTGGATCCACACCTGAACCCCACTGAAAACCTCTCCGCACCCCTCTGACAGGAAAACCTGAACTTAACCCTTCGTTTCCTCACACAAACTCATTTTCAGCTCTTCAGTTTCAGTCGTGAGCTCCTACTGGAACCGATTCCGCCACCGGACGGTCACGTTGCAGGAGGAAAACAGCAGTTTTTATATTTTTCACTCTTAAATTATTTTGATTGAATAATTTTAATTTGTTCCAGAACTATAAATATATTTAATAAGTGAAAACTAAAGTTGACACTGTCACCGACAGGAATGATCTGTGCTGGATTTTGTCTTTTCTTTTTAAACGTCCTGTTGCCCCTCAAGAAGTTCAAACCATCCATCTATCGTCAAAGTCCAAATTACTTTGTTGTCATTCACACCTCATGTGGTACATGTGGTGGAACAAAATTATGTCCACAGGGTCCCAGTTACATCCAACAAAAGTATAAAATGTAAAAGAAAAACAGTGATAAAATATGAACTAAGAAAAATGTTAACTAAAAGTACGCTAAGCACTAGTAGTATAAAAACAATGCACCGAACAGCAGCACCAACAAGAGTCTGTGTGAGCAGATGAGTATGAATGAGCACAGCACCATGAAATAGATCAGCAGCATGAGATCAGCAGCACATATCAACAATCAAGTGGCATCACAGTGATTATCCTGGTTAGATATTCATGAGTCTAACAGCCTCAGGGTAGAAGCTGTTCCTCAGTCTAGTGGTTCTACACTTAATGCTCCTCAACCTCCTTCCTGAGGGAAGCGGGGAAAAAAGTGTGTGTGCTGGGTGAGTGAGGTCCTTCATGATGCAGGTGGCCCTCGTCCTGCATCTGGAGGTGTAGATGTATCTGATGGTGGGGAGACTGACTCCAACAGTCTTCTGTGCAGCCTCCATGTCACGCCATGCCATCCATCCATATCCTGCAGTCACTGTGCGAGAGGCGGGGGACACCCTGGACAGGTCTCCAGTCAATCACAGGGACACACAGAGACAATCGAGACAAACAACCATTCACACTCTCACTCACCTGGAGACAATTTAGAGTTACCAGTCAGTTTAACGTGTATGTTTTTAGTCTGTGGGAGGAAACCGGAGTACCTGGAGAAAACCCACGCAGCACGGAGAGAACATGTAAACTCCACCCAGAAAGGTCCCGGGCTGGGATTTGATCTGCTGACCCCCTGAGGCAGCAGCTCTACCAACTGAGCCACTGTGTTGCACGGTACTTTCAGGTTGTATTAATCTTTCATAAAAACATTTTACGTCGTGAAAAATTCTGAATTAGATTTTTTTTTGTCAGAACTATGCTAGGTGGTGAGGTAAGCCTTCTGAGCCCGAAGATGTTTTAGTGTTGAGAAAACCAGATCTGTTCAACGTTTTGACCTCTCCGAGTCAGAGCAGGCTTCTCGAGGTGGTGCGAGTGAGACAGACATTACACGAGCGTGTCCTCGCTCTGCTTCGACACAGCTCAGGAGGAATAGCATCATCTGTCATCAAGACGTTGTTCCTCAGAACAAACAAAAACTCCCCTGATGACATCAAGATTTCCATCCATTCTTACGTGCACGGAGAAAAAAACACGCACAACAACTTCCCACTGCTGTCCTCGCATATGAGCGACTGAAGCGAAGTCTTCTCCGTGGTCTATAAGCAGGCCGGCAGGATGTGAAACCCAAACGTGCTTTGTGTATGCATTAAATTTAGAAACCTCTGGCCTGTGTGTGCGTCTCTGCAGCTGTGCAGTGTGGAGATGGTTTGCGTGACCCGAGTATGTTCAAGTCGCCGTGATATGTCCCCTCGTTTTTATTTGTCAGGAAACGCTGCGTCGGAGCGAACGCTCCCCCCACGGCTCATTGTTACCTGAGCAGCGAAAGGAAACAACTGCAGCTTCGACTTGGTGTTTTTCTGAGCCTCTTTGGCTTTTGTTCCTTTTGGAGAAATAGAAAACCAGTGTTTTGTGAGTGACGGTGAGGTGGAAATGGAATGAAGACTCCAGGATCTTCTCTTTCAAACTCCACTAACAGTTCGTAAAAAAACCAAGCCCTTCAAGAAACGTCAAACACGACCATCGCAAACGTTCAGTCTGCTCCACAGAGTGATAAAAGAAACACTAGAGTGCGCTCCGATCGCGTGACCTTGTGATTCACTGCAGCCATAACCAAAACAACCAAACATCTGCGCTTAGCGTTTTGGTAGACACGACAAAATTACCCTGAGCAGGGACTGACTATGTTAAAAATGTAAACAAATAATAATCAAATGTCTGTAATATAATACAAACATATTATTAGAATAAATGCCAGAAAGATGTAGCAACAGAAGAGAAAAGGGAAAACGTGTCTCCTTTCGCACGTCAGCAGATTTGATGGTATTTACCGTATTTTTCGGCCTGTAAGTCGCTGTTTTTTGCATAATCTGCATGCCCTGCGACTTCTACGGCAAAGTGACGTATTTATGGATTTTTCCACTTTATTAGACATATTTGGACTGATACGACTTATAGGGCGGTGCGACGTGTACGGCGGAAAACACGGTACCTGAATGTGATCCGACTGAACCTGAAGCTGATTATGGACCCGGTCATAAGTCTTCTATAAGGCCGATGCACTCTTACTTCTAACCTACAAAGCTCTCAACAACCTAGCTCCATCTTATGTTACAGATCTTATTGTTCCATATTTTCCTAACAGAGCACTTCACTTTCAGACTGCAGGTTTACTTGTGGTTCCTAGAGTTTCCAAAAGCAGAATGGGAGGCAGATCTTTCAGTTCTCAGGCTCCTCTCTTGTGGAACCAACTTCCAGTTTCTGTCCATGAGGCTGACACATTGTCCAGTTTTCAGACTGGGATTAAGACTTTCCTTTATGATAAATCCTATAGTTAAGTTCGGCTTGGGTTTCCTGCGCTATCCCTTAGTTATGCTGCTATAGGTTTAGACTGGTGGAGGACAAACTGACCACATGTCCTCACTCCGCTGCTGTTGCTCTACTCCACCTGTTTGTATTTGTGAACATGTTTTTTTTTGGTTCCTCCTATAGAAAGTTCGCCTGGACCTGTCATTCTGTGTTTGTTCGTTCCTCCTTCCTGTCCTCTCAAACCCAGCTGGTCGAAGCAGAAAAACACTCATCCTGAGTCTGGTTCTGACGAACGTTTCTTCCTATTGAAAGGGAGTTTTTTCTTTCCACTGTCTCCTTTGTGCTCGCTCAGGATGAGAGACTGTGACGAAGTGAAGAATCAGCTGATTCCTCAGACAGAGAACTTTAACTTTTTTTATGTAAGTGAATGTTTTTGTACGGAGCCCTGAGACGACTTCTTGTGACTTGGAGCTATAGAAATAAACTGGAATATTTTAATATTTATCATACGCATAAAGCACATTTTAGAAAGTTAGAGAAGTGAAGTTTGTTGCTCCCACTTAAAGTCACTCTAAAACAGTGGTGTCCATTGCTGCTCGTCCGGGGCCACAGTCCCACAGGCTTTAGATGTTTTTCTGCTTGAGCACTTGTGATTTTATTGCCTGGGAGATGAACAGGCTTCTGCAGCACCGAGGACATGCTGAAGAGGTCATTCAACCATTGACTCAGGGGTGCTGGAGCAGGAAAACCATTAAAACGTGCAGGATAGTGGTCTTCGGGTGCTGCATTAGACTGGTTCCGCTCATACCTCTCTGACAGGAGTTTTTGTGTGAAGGTGGGTAAAAATCTATCCACTTCAATGCCTCTTTCCTGCGGTGTCCCGCAGGGCTCGATTCTCGGACCCCTTCTATTTTCACTCTATCTGCTTCCGCTGGGGTCGATCCTAAGAAAACATGGTATTCCATTCCATTGCTACGCCGATGACTGTCAGATCTACCTGCCACTGAAACCAGCCAGTGCTTGTTCCGTCCACCCTCTCCTCAAATGTCTGGACGACATTAAGACATGGATGGCTTCAAATTTTCTAAGTTTTAACAACCAGAAGACTGAAGTCATTGTCTTTAGCCCTAGCTCAGCTGCCGCCTCTTATCCTGTGAACCTGGACTCCCTTCAGCCTTATCTGAAGCACTCTGTTAAAAACCTCAGAGTGGTTTTTGACTCGGATTTTAAGTTCGACAAACAGATCAGTTCAGTTCTGCAGAGAAGCTTCTTCCAACTGCGGCAGGTAGCTAAGCTCAAGCCAGTGCTGTCTAGACCCGACCTTGAGACACTAGTCCATGCATTCATCACAACCCACCTGGACTATTGTAATTTACTGTATGCTGGGGTCAGCCAGGCCTCTATCTCACGGCTACAGCTCGTCCAGAATGCTGCAGCTCGGCTCTTAACCGGTACACCGAGGTATGAGCACATCACACCAGTTCTGTCCTCCCTACACTGGCTTCCTGTGAGAACTAGGATTGATTTCAAAATTCTCCTCCTGACCTATAAATGCATAAATGGCCTCGCACCCATCTACCTCTCTGAGCTACTGGAACCATATGTTCCCTCTCGGGCTCTGAGATCTTCCGATCAGCTGCTTTTGGTTGTTCCAAAAACACGACTGAAGCTCCGAGGAGATCGGGCGTTTTCAGTCATGGGTCCCAAACTGTGGAACAACCTACCCCCCAACATTAGGCATGCCACCTCCCTTCCTGTGTTCAAATCCCTGCTAAAAACATATCTGTTCTCTCTGGCGTTTCATACTGTGTGAGTTGATTTAGTATATCTTGTTCCATGTCTTCATTTTAATGCTGTTGTTTTAATTTTTTAAGGTATATTCTTACTGCTTTTTATTTCTCAGTGTTACCCTTAGTGTTAAGCACTTTGATAACAGTCTATCTGTTTTAAATTGTGCTCTATAAATAAATATGACTTGACTTGACTTGACTTCGGGGACTGAGATTGGACACCGCTGCACAAAACGATGAGGGATCTCTTTTATGATAAAAATCACAAAAAGGGTTAAATCAGGTCATCTGGACAGTTTCTTTTTGGGAGAAATGTTTCGTCTTTCATCTGAAAGACTTCATCCGTCTGAGGCCTGCCAACCCAGATCCGTCGTATAAATAGCACCTCACTGGTGTGTTTCAAGCCAGCCCGATTGTTTTGGATGGATGGTCCCTTTTTGCATGTGTAAAGCCAGATCCTGGGAATCCCACAGAGGACGGGCATGAAACATCAACGAGGTGCATTTTGTACGACGGATCTGGGTTGGCAGGTCTTAGACGGATGAAGTCTTTCAGATGAAAGACGAAACGTTTCTCCCAAAAAGAAACTGTCCAGATGACCTGATTGAACCTTTTCTGTGATTTATCTACCTGGATGACTGCGCTTTGTATGACAAACTCATTTGTAGCGCCCCTTATTTCAACCGTCTTTGGCTTCGATTGCGTTCGTGCAAACTTAAATGTTTTATTTTAGACATTCCTTGCAGTAACAGTCTCCTGCTATCTTCCAGTCAACTTCGTACTCAAGCAACGAACAATTATTCAGTTCTCACCCTTGTTCTCTTTTCAAAATAAAACAGTTACTGGTCCAGAAGCAACATATACCATATTTTTTGGGCCTATAAGTCACAGTTTTTTACATAATTTGCAAGCCCTGCAACTTATACACCAAAGTGATGCATTTCTGTTTCTTTTCCCATATTTATAAACCAATTTTTGGCTGAGATATGACCGTTTTCATTCATTCTGACTGAAAATATTGAACACTACCATTTTCAGCCAGTAGATGGCACTCGAGTAGTATGGCATGCCGTTGCGTCATGTAATAGGTAAAAGTGTCTATTAATGACACAATCGGTTTCCCTGAGGCTCATTGGGATTAACCTGTATAAATAAAGGTTGAATGAAAGTCAGCCTGCTTCGTCTAGCTCCGGGATCATGCCTGGATCAACCGTCGACCAGCTTCATTTCTCTGCGCCGCCCCGGTGAAATGCAGCTTATTTGACCATTAAAGTGCATTTATTAAGTAAAAGTTCAACTGAGACACACCTTTACTATAATATCGAGCAAACAAATAATTGTTTTTAGGTGTTAATCTTGTTAAATTGTTGTTAAAGTCCTCCCGTGCACGCTCCTGCGGCCGCCATTTGGCAGCCAGTTGATTTTTGGCACAACACCGGCCCATAAATCCAGGTTGTCAGCGGTGACGCATAATAGATGCGACGTACACGGTGAAAAATACGGTAGTTTGTAGTTTTTGCAAGGGCTTCGTGTTCATCTGGAAAGCACGTTAGGCTTAATGTTTTATTTTTTCACTTGTATTCATTGTTTTTTGCTTCACCTGAAGTAAAGAAGCTACCAAACCCCTACGACCTGGTTCACACCAAACGTTGTTTAGCTCGATGCACGCATCATCAGAACAAGATCACAAGCGGTTTGTGTGGTTTGGAGCTGAAAAATGTCCAAAGATGTTTTTTTAAATGACCAAGAGTTTGTATTATATTTCATTCAATCTGTTATTTACTGTCAGCGGCCAACACAGAACAATAAAATGAGATGAAAGTCATCAGAGCTGTCAGCGTGCGCGCTCCTGCGGGAAACAGAAAGCCCCGAGTTTCTCTGGGAGACTCTGGTTTGGAGATTCTGAGGGAACGAGGCGGGTCGGACGGGGGTTGGAGGGTTTGTTGTCTCCCTCGGGCGTGCGAGGAGGTTTTCAGAAAACACTGCCAGTCACGTCTGGCCCTCTGCGGACAGTAAATCACGCTCTGTGCTTCCGAGCAGCGCTCCCGGCTCCCCTGCTCAGCTGGAAAGGCAATACGCCACGTCCCCGAGGCGGCGGGACCACCCAGGAGGCGGACGGGGTCGCACAGAAACGCTCATCCACAGAAAAACAAACAAGCATGCGCTCGCGCAGTCGTCACGCAGACCCCCGTGATTTAGCATGTGCAGAACACGCACACACATGCGCAACAACCGAGCTCGTCCCCGGGATGTGCGGCGAGGGGGCACACGAATCTCACAGCAAGTGGTGGTTTGATGCAAACACCACACAGAGTCCCAACTTCCTGCGCTGACGACCCTCGTCTGCACAAGGACCGGGCCAAGAGGACGTCTCGTCTCGCTCGTTGAAACTAAAGAAAGAATCCCGGTCTGGACAGCGTCCTTCACGAGGAGCGAGAGGGAGAAACGACACGAGGACAAGAGTGAACCGAAAACTCTTTCAGGAGGAGGGACGAGGAAATCGATGCAAAGACGAGAGAAGCTGTTCTTTTAGCTGAAACGTGGAACTGACGTCGCTGAGACAGACAAAAGCACAGAAGAAGCAAAACACTAGCTAAAAGCAAAATCTTTCATAAGATTAGCTCAAAGCTAAAAAAAAATCAAAGCCTAGCTAAAAGTTTTTGTTTTTTTCTTTCGGCTGCTCCCTCTTCAGGGGTCGCCACAGTGATCGAAGTCGCACGGAGACTCTGTGATTGTTTTACGCCGGATGTTCTTCCTGACGCAACCACAGACACCGAGCTGCCACAGCCTCTGTGTGGAGCAGAGAGCTGCCATCAGGGCGCCCGGGGGAGCAGAAGGTGGGGGTTAAGGGCCTTGCTCAAGGGCCAGAGAGGGGCAAATGAGGGTGGAGGCAGGTGTGGGTGCTTCACCTTTCCCACCCACATTTTGATGTTGTCAGTACTGGGAGTTGAACCAGCGATTTTCCAATCACAGGCCCACCTTCTCTAACCTCTGCACCACCACTCCCACAAAGCCTAGCTAAAAGTAAACCTGGCTACAAGTTTGAAGAAGGAAAACATTAACTAAAAGCTAAAAGAAGCAAAAAGGTTGTTAAAATCTTTAAATAAAAAATCCTCTCGCTAAAAGCTACAAAAGCAAAACGTTAGCTAAAATCAGCAAAGGGTCAGCTAAAAGCTAAGTACAGCAAAATGCTAGCAAAAAGTGAAATGTAGAAAAACACTGGCTAAAATGTCAGAAAGGCAGAAAGTTAGTTAAAAAGCTGAAAGCAGCAAAACCGAAAAATGCTAAAAAAGCTAAATGCTAGGTAAAAGCAGCGACGGATTAGTTAAAAGCTAAAAGTGGCAAAAGTCTATCTAAAAGACAAAGCAACAAGCAACAAGTGGCAAACAGCTAGCGGAATTCTAAATGTAGCTAAAGGCTAGCTAATAGCTAAAATAGCAAAATGATAGCTGGAAGCTAAAAGTAGCAAAAACAACCTAAAAAATATAAATATCAAAGGGTAGCTCAAGGTGTCAAAATGTTAGCTAAAAGCTAAAGTATAAAAAGAGTAGCTAAAGGCTAAGTTTGCTAAATAATAAAAGTAGGACAAAGCTTACTAAAAATAGCTAAACGTGCTACAAGCTAAAGGTAGCGTAAGACAGAAAGTGTTCCTGGAGGAGTTGAACGCCGCTCTCGGTTTGAACACTCGACCCCAATGTGAAAAAAATATACATGAACGATGAGATTCCAGCTCGTCCGCCCTCCGCCCCGCTCCACGACACTTTGGGGCGCCCCGTTCGTAAGCGGTCAGAACCGCCGGCCTTCTTCGACTCACCTGCTTCTTTGCAAACAGCTGCGAGGTCCGCCCCCACGTATCCGTGAGCGACGTCCGCCAGCCGCGTCAGCTCGTCCGTGGTGGCGCTGCACGGGACGAAACGCAGCTGCTTCTGCAAGATGTCCGCCCGCTCCGCGCTGCTGGGAACCCCCACCTGCCGCCGTGAAGCCAGCAGAACACACGATCAGCTGTTGCTCACCCGGGACTTCCTGTCCGGCGGTGCTGACGGGTGGTACCGACCTCCAGCTCCTTGTCGAAGCGTCCCGGCCTGCGCAGGGCCGGGTCGAGGGCCTGGGGTCTGTTTGTGGCCCCCAGGACTAACAGCTGGCCTGAGTGGTCCTCCTAAAACCACAAAACAAAAGTCAGTCATTGAACGCATCATCTCGTCCACAGACCGTCGTGCAAAAAGTGGAAAAAAAAAAAAAAGATGTGAAAATGTCGAGATTTGTTTTAAAAACGTGCATTTTAAAAAACTTAGTTCAGGTTAAGTGAGATCAGTTCTGCTCGTAAAATAAATAGGAAATAAAATCATTCTTGATTTAATTTAAATAAGTAAAGTGAACAATAAATTCCATAAATATAAGTTTATTTAACCTGTTTTAAAGGACCGTCCCCTTCGTGTGCATCAGTGATCAGTCTCAAAATAAATTAAAGAAGTATTTTTGATTAGTTAATTATATAATGGGAAATAAATAAAATGTGCATTTATTGGTTTTAAAGTGGAAATGACGTTTTAAAACTTCACTTTAATTAAAAAGCTAGCGTTCCTCGAAGGAGTGAATATCGACTGCGGCCTAGCTGTGGCAGCCATCTTGAATCAGGTTGACTCCAGACGAATACGAGCTCACGATCTGCAGCCAGTGAAAGATTTATAAGATATTTTGCTAACAGACAAGTTAATGCTAAAAAGTAATGCTAAGTTGGGGATAATGCTCAGATACTTCATCAAGTTTTAGCTCAATATCTGTAAAATCGACTGAGTTACAGCCACGTTTGGGTATGCTAATGTTAATGTGCTGCGGCGGCCATCTTAGACTGGGTTGACTCATTCAGCTGTTGAGGAATAAAAAATTTTGAGCTCGTTCTGATGCTCGGCGTGGCTGAGGGTGCAGGCAGGAGCGGTGAGGAGCAGGAAGTGCTTCTCCACGTTCCACAAACCGGTTGTTAGACGGGAACTCAGATCCAGGAGCTGCTGTATTTACACAAATATCATCAATCCTCTTTTTTTGTTGTTTTTCTGCTCGGGGACCGGCGGTTCCACCTGAATAAAGTTATGGGACAACAGCAGCTTAGAGCAACCTCAGATGATTTCTTTCCCAGAATGCCTTTCAGAACGTTACAAACGACACTCCAGAGGTCCGACCCGCTGCGTCTGAGCTTCATCCAGAACTCAGAGATGGTTTCTGCAGGACCTTAATGAGGAATCCTGCTGCGGTCGTGTTTCAGCCGTGCATCCTCTGAGCGAGCGGCTGCTGACCCGCCTGCACGTACTCTGACGGAAAACTGACTTTTAATAAAACCGAAGACACACAAGTGTTAGAGATCCAAGCTCTGTAATGGGCTAAAAATGATCCGAAGAGAAAACAAACTTTAAGTTTTCATGTCCTCTAGACGCCGTTGGGCTTGTCTACAGATCGCTCCCCGCAGCTAGCTGGTGGCCATCTTGAGGGTCTAGCTCCTGCAGAGACATGGCTGAAACACTGAAAGTTCTTCATCTGTAATCTTTTTCATACTGGTTCAGAGGCAGCCGTGTCCTGCTGCCTTGTGTAATGGTTACTTTGATCAACTTCCTCCAGATGTTAAATCCAGCTTTGTACAGAAATGGGAGTTTCGTGGCTTGAAAATGTGCCGATGTGGATTACGCCGGCACGGAAAAACAACCAGCGGACTACACCCAGCACTTAATTAAAGCACCCAGTTAGATATGATTATATTTAAATATGAAAAATACTATGAAAGTATTTGGCAATGTTCTAGTCTGTGTAAAGTACTAGAGGAGTCATTTGTGAACATGTGTTTAAACTTCGATCGGTCGTTACTGTCAGGGGATTGTTGGTCAATGGATGTTTTTAACTTCCATGGTGGAGAATGTTAACTGCCCATGAGCCATGTGTTTGAGTTAGCAGAGAGATCTTCTCTCAGAGAGAGAGAGCTGATGTGATCCTGCACGTGCAGCTGGGTGGCCGAGGGCATCAGTGTCTGCCTGTGAGCTGATAAGGTTATAAAAACAATCCTCGCACGCCGCCCGGTGCAGATTCTCGTGACTGGGCTCCATGATGCACAACTTTTTTATGCATCCGTGCAGCCTGTGGTGAAAGTCTGCACTGTTCTTATGGGACGTTAGTAACAAAGTGTAAATCCTGCCGGCAGTTTCTGACTGTTTCTTCCTCTCTGGCTGTTTGTTACAGGGAGAAATGTGTAAAACTCAGTTTGTTTGTTTGTTTGTTTGTTTGTTTACAGTGTTAGTTAAATGTCTGTTGCGCCACATCGTTTAGGTATTTTCTTGTGCTGCAGCTCAGGTTGTTTACATGATTTAGGTCCCTCGATATGGCCGAACCAGGCAAGCGATACATAAGCGTCACGCCATCGATCGACCGGTGACCTGATTATAGACGGAGCTATAAAACAGCTGTACGAACACCAGATGTGAGAGGGTCACATGCAGCTGGGAGACTTACTGAACCGATCCCATCCATCAGAGTCAGGAGAGAAGCAACAACTCGTTTCTCCACCTCGTTCTGAGCTCCCTCTCGCTTCGGGCACAGAGCATCGAGCTCATCAATAAAGATGATCGCAGGCTGCCTGCCAGATTCAGAGAAAAGACAAAAGTACTGCACACGGCACATTACACGCCCGTCGACAAACTGTTGTACGGCGGTCTACAGCAATGGCCCCTTGACCTTTGGTCGTGATGTGACCTTGAAGCTGACGTGATGAAAAGTGAACGTAACCCTCCGTCTAACGATGATGCACATGTGCATGAAGCTTCATTAAACTGGTTATGGGCAGGGCAGCACAACGTTTACGTCCGACTACACCATACTACGTCCACTTTTACCAATTTATGACCAAGTTTACCTCTGAGACGCCTCGGTGAATATTTGCCTCAGCCGTCCTTCTGTTTCGCCATAAAACCTGCAACATGAAGCACAACACGTCTCTTTCACTCAATCTAACTTCCTCCTCGTATAATCGAACCCAGAGCTATTCAACCAGCAGTTATTCTCATGAAGTTTGTTTTACGATTTAAAATCTAGTTTTATTTAAAAATGAACCCATTGGTGGGCCGAAGTGAGTTCACTCGTGGTCATGTTTTGGCTCCCGGGCCGCCACTTGAATATCCCTGATCTAACCCTTCAGTCAGGCTGATGCAACGCGTCGGAGCCATACTTGCTCATGATCTCCGGGCCGTTGATCACCACCATGTGAGCTCCAACCTCGCTGGCTATGGCTCGTGCAATCATGGTTTTTCCTGTTCCTGGGGGCCCGTACAGCAGAACCCCTCTGGGAGGAGGGATCCCTGTAAAGAAACGGAACAATTAACCTTGATGAGGTAAAACGCTTCAGGTGAAACGGTTACATGTACGAGGCGGCGCACCGTAGTTGGAAAACAGCTCGGGTCGTTTCAGAGGAAGCTCGATGGTTTCTCTGATGACGTCCAGCTGCTTGCTAAGACCGCCGATCATGCTGTATGTAACCTTTGACCTCTGAGCTGCTTCCTCTGGGCCTGTCGGCCCCGCCCTGCTTCTGAACGACACTTTGGTGGAGCATGATAGAGAGTAGAAGGTGTCGGTGCTGGTCACACCAGCAGGGGGCGCCGTGGACACGTTCTCCTCCTGATTTGGGCTCAGTGAGTCCTCCAGACTGACAGCAGTCTCTGACGCGATGGGGGGACTCTGGGAGTTGGAGGAAGGTGTGAAGGGAGCCGCCGGTGAGAGAGGAGCTGGTCGGCGGGGGGTGCTGGCGGCAGGACCAGGCTCTCCATCCGTGTTGTCCTCCACAGTGAGCCTGCTGAGCTGCTGTGAGAGGTCAGCTGATGTGGAGTCCAGCACCGAGGACTCCTCTGGATCAGGGGCCACTCCCAGGGGAGGAGGCGGTCTCTGGAGGGTGACTCCATCCTCCCCCCTTAAGCTCTCGACACGAAGACTGCAGGAACGGCCAAAATAACTCAAAGAGATGATATTTCCAGGCAGGATGATGTTTCCAACTGGATGAAAAAATAAATAAAAACTGTATAATTTGAACATTAAAGCAACAAAATTTACTTTTATAGATTTAATAAGTCTTATTAAAAATAAAGAATCCCTTTATTTAACATTAGAGGCCACAATAATTTATATTATGGTTAATTAAACTGCAAATATAAACAATTACTGCATGATTTAAAATGTTGGGTTTTTTTACTAGTTACTGTGCGTACTCACCCAAAGCTCTCAGAAAGAAGTTTTTAAATTCATCAGTTTCTAGTTTTTCATCTTTTAACCTGAGTAAAAGAAGTGTGAGGTTGAGAAGATTAGACCAAATGTATTTTTTATACTTTCTCTTAAAAAATAAACCGATAAATAATCAAATATTTCACATAATTCACTCTTTTTAATAACTTCATCTAAACAAAAAGCATCACGCAAACGTGTTAAATCTGTAAAACTGTTGATGTCACTAATGGACATTTAAAGTGCAGTTGCACGGTGAGTCCAGCAGGGGGCGGAAGTGAGTTTAAATTACTACAGTGGTCTGGAAGAAAAACTGAACCAAGTTTAATCTCTACATGGAAGAAAAACTTAACCACGTTTAATCTCTACATGGAAGAAAAACTGAACCACGTTTAATCTCTAC
>NC_056501.1:5285397-5287507 GCF_014905685.2 Nematolebias whitei | reverse complement strand
TGGAAGAAAAACTGAACCACGTTTAATCTCTACATGGAAGAAAAACTGAACCACGTTTAATCTCTACATGGACATGATCAGAAGAGGATGCTTGTTTGTTTTAATCTGCTCCATGACTTTACAAACTTGCCACAGAACACAACAACGCACGGAGGAAAATAAAAACAAAGGCGAGAAGCGGCTCAAGAAACCGCCAAACGAGAACAAATCGACTCAGTTAAAAAGGATGAAAACCAGGATTTTATAAATAAACTTTGAATTAACTTAAAATAATCTAAAACAGCTGAAATAAAATTGTCACAAGTGATAGTTGTGAGTATGTTGGATGTTATTCAAGAACATTGTTTGTGTATCTACCAAACTAGATATAGTCGACGTATTTGTTACCTAGAGAAGTGCAACTCCTGTGAAAATGCAGTGAATGCTTATTGTTGAAGAACTTGCAACAAAACAGCTGAAATTAGCTAAAACATGCTGAAAAGTAGCTGAAAATGTAGAAAAAGTGAAAATCAGCAGGAGAAAGCAGAAAATGCGCAAATAAGCTAAAAAATGTGGAATTAGCTGAAAAAGCTAATATTAGCACAAAAACAGCTAAAATTTAGCTGAAATAACTGAAACTAGCAGAAAGAAGCTGAATTAAGATAACAAACGGAAATTGACAGAAATTACCATGAAAAACTTGAATTTATCTGAAAACAATTTACAAAATGCAACAACAAAAAAAAAGGTAGCTGAAAATTAGAACAAGCTTAAATTAGCTTATGAAAGCAGAAAGAACATGTCTGCTCACTTAGGCTAAAAGAAGCAGAAATGAGCACAAAAAAGTAGAAATTACCTGAAAAAAACAACTAAAATTAGCATAAAACCAGCTGAAAAGTAGCTAAAAATGCAGAAAGAAGCTTAAATTACCAGAATGAAGTGGACAGAGCATATTTTTGCTGAATTAAGCTGATTTTTTTTAATGAGTACAACAAAAGTGGAATTAACTGAAAAAGCTCAAATTAGCATAAAAACAGCTAAATAGTAGCTGAAGTAGCATAAAAAGCTGAACCTTGCAGAAATAATCTGAAAGGAGCACAAAGCAGCTGATAAACAGCTGAAAGTAGCTGAAAAAAAGTTTAAATTTGCAGAAGGAAGCTGAAAGAAGCTGAAGCAGAACAAAATGTGAAAGGAGCAGTAAAAGGTTGTAAACACATCTGAAGGATGGAAAATGAACTCAATTCATTTTCTATGAGAACTTTTTTTCAGAAAAGACTAAATAATTCAAAGAGCTAAAGTTGCACCAAAACCAAAAGTCATAGCAGGATTGTCCTGAAAGAGCTGAACTGTTTTTTTTAATAGCTTGAAAACCATACGGAAGAAAAGCGGATGACAGTCGTGAGAATGATTCAGAAACATTCGGACTATCATGTTACAGTTTAGTGACCCGACGTATTTTAGAAAATAAAAAACAGAATAAACGCACCGATTAGAAAGAACTACTTCTTCAACCTGGATCACTGGTCCAGTGATGGGGTGCAGGTTCACAGAGTCCCCCGGTTTGACTCTCAGATTGTTCTGAGCACACCTCTGAAGACCGACCCGTTCACCTGGAAAGGAGGCGACGGGCCAGCCCAAACACACCTGAGGAGACAACAGGAGGTGCAGAGGAGACAACAGGAGGTTCAGAGGAGACAACAGGAGGTTCAGAGGAGACAACAGGAGGTTCAGAGGAGACAACAGGAGGTGCAGAGGAGACAACAGGAGGTTCAGAGAAGACAACAAGAGGTGCAGAGGAGACAACAGGAGGTGCAGAGGAGACAACAGGAGGTTCAGAGGAGACAACAGGAGGTTCGGAGGAGACAACAGGAGGTGCAGAGGAGACAACAGGAGGTGCAGAGGAGACAACAGGAGGTTCAGAAGAGACAACAGGAGGTTCAGAGGAGACAACAGGAGGTTCAGAGGAGACAACAGGAGGTGCAGAGGAGACAACAGGAGGTTCAGAGGAGACAACAGGAGGTTCAGAAAAGACAACAGGAGGTTCCTGAAAGCTGCAGAGAGCAGAGACAGTTCAGAGAGCAGACCCAGTTCAGAGAGCAGAGCCAGTTCAGAGAGCAGAGCCAGTTCAGAG
>NC_056501.1:5285057-5285387 GCF_014905685.2 Nematolebias whitei | reverse complement strand
AGTTCAGAGAGCAGAGCCAGTTCAGAGAGCAGAGCCAGTTCAGAGAGTAGAGACAGTTCAGAGAGCAGAGACAGTTCAGAGAGCAGCCAGTTCAGAGAGCAGAGCCAGTTCAGAGAGCAGAGACAGTTCAGAGAGCAGAGCCAGTTCAGAGAGCAGAGACAGTTCAGAGAGCAGAGACAGTTCAGAGAGCAGCCAGTTCAGAGAGCAGAGCCAGTTCAGAGAGTAGAGACAGTTCAGAGAGCAGAGCCAGTTCAGAGAGCAGAGCCAGTTCAGAGAGCAGAGCCAGTTCAGAGAGCAGAGACAGTTCAGAGAGCAGAGACAGTTCAGAGA
>NC_056501.1:5279216-5284657 GCF_014905685.2 Nematolebias whitei | reverse complement strand
AGTTCAGAGAGCAGAGCCAGTTCAGAGAGCAGAGACAGTTCAGAGAGTAGAGACAGTTCAGAGAGCAGAGACAGTTCAGAGAGCAGAGCCAGTTCAGAGAGCAGAGACAGTTCAGAGAGCAGAGACAGTTCAGAGAGCAGAGCCAGTTCAGAGAGTAGAGACAGTTCAGAGAGCAGAGACAGTTCAGAGAGCAGAGAGGATACCTGTTGGTGTCCGGAGCGACTCGTCAGCAGGAGCGGTCTGGCGATGCAAACACCGGCTGACTTCATTGACGCGAGGCTCATCTGGGCCAAAGACGACCGGCAGCTTCTCGGAGTTTTGTCTTCGGCTGTGAGGGAACGATCCAACATGAAGTCAAACAAGAAGTTTCACACAAACTGGAGTCAAAGGTGAAAGGGAACAAGCTGAAATGATTTGAGGACAGTTTAACTGCAGTTCAAGTTCTTTATGCTTCTGCAGCGATTCATTCATAAAACATTCAGCTCATTCAGGAGCTACAACGTTTCTGTAACTTCTGTCATTTTCAAACATTCAAAGAAATATATTGAAATCTGTTTGAAGTCTGCTTCAGTGCAGACGTTCTGTTTCTGACTTTTGTTGATTCTTTTAGCCAGCCTGTTTTACTGCACGTTTACTTAACCCTTTGTTACTTTTAGCTATTACCTAGACTTTTACTGCTTTTGGCTATTTGTAGTAGCTTCATCTAAAATGTTTCTCATTTTTATTTTAAGCTAGCCTTATGCTACTTTTAGCTAGTCTGTTACAAATTTTGTTCTTTTGCTACTTTGGGCAACTGTCCTGCTGATTTTGGCTATTGCTTGGCTACTTTTAGCTAGCTTTTTGCTACATTTAGCTTTTGTACGTCCTAAATTTAAAGTGTTCAGATAAACTTTTGCTACTTTTATCTAGTCTGTTACTAATTCCAGCTGTTCTTTTGCTACTTTAGGCTATTGCTTGGCTACTTTTAGCTAGTGGTTTTTATTACATTCAGCTTTTGAATGCCATTTTCAACTTATATAAAGTGCTTATCCTTTTGTTACTTTTAGCTAGTCTGTAACTACTTTTAGCTGTTCTTTTGCTACTTTGGGTTAATGTTCCACTGCTTTTGGCTATTTTTAGCTAGCTTTTTGCTACATTTTAAGTCATTTTCAACTTTGTTTTAGCTAGCATCTTGCTACTTTCAGGTAGCCATATGCTACTTTTAGCTATTGTTTTACTACTTTATCAATTATTTGCTACAGTTTTACTAGTTGTGGCTTTTAGCTAGCCTTTCCCTACTTTAGCTTTTAGCTAGCATTTTCCTGTTTTTAAGCTTTAGCTGGTGTTCTGCTTCTTCAAGCATTAACTCAGTTTAAGCTCTTTCAGCAGTCGTTCAGCTCTCAACATGTTCACACTGAACTTGAACAGAAAATAAAGTTATTTAGTTTGAAGTTACGCTCAGAAAGCTTAAAAACAGCAGATCCAGCTGTGATGGCGCGCATCCATCAGTGCCTGCATCACTCTCAGCTCCACCCTCTGAGCCCACCTGGTACCTGCTCCAGCATGCAGTTGGAACATTTGCATGTTTGTGTCTCACGGTCTGACCTCTCTCTGTGAAGTCGAGGACGGTGAACGAGTTGCAGTCCTTGGGACTTCTGCTCTTTCCTCCGGATGTTTGCAGGTTTGAAGAATCATTCAGCGCCTCCTTCGTCACAAGTGAATTATCTCCGTCACTCGTTCTTTTGGATTTGCTTTTATTTTTCTTAGAAGACATTATAACTGCAACAATGTTTCCCACGTGAAAAACATGCGTAAACACAAGAGGAGCGACGATAACTTCCTGGTTAAAGTTTAGCCACGCCCCCTATTACCGTAACTCCACGTGGTTGGACCAGTAAGACCAGTGATGGCTGTCCAGCTCCATTCATGAAAACATTGCAGTTATGTTGACAGATTAATTGATTTAATAAACAACAACGGTGGCAGTTTAGTTTAAACTATGTTACAACATGGTGACTCTTTAAGGAAAGGTGCGCCAAACTCCGTATAAATTGTTATTTATTAAAGATAATATTAATATTTGGCTTTTATGAACAATAAAAATAAATTATAAAGGTAGTACAAACACGCTTAGGGTGCATAATTATATTCGGGGTATGTTTTATATCCCGCATATCTTTTTTTTCTTGAACTTTAGTATTTTTTCTTATCTTCTTTAGTTTCAAGGAAATTGTTTAAATACTAACTTGAAACATTTTGCAATAATTTTAAAGCCGGATTTTAACTGATCGCCTTCTGAAAGTCATTTTGTAACAAATTGCTGACAAATTGTTGGTGTCGTTGAGCTTTTACTCTGATCATTACGGTATTTACGCAACTTCCAGCGTGAGCTTTACGTAACTTCCTGAACGTGGTGCGCACATCCCGGTGGTAAACAAAATATAAATCGCCTTGAAGTATTTAGTTTTTTTAATAGTTTTACTGCAACATGACGGGCCGTGTTCTCGCCTCTAGCCTGTCAGTGCTGCTGAGCGGACGGTTTGGTCGTAAAGTCGCGTCCGCGCAGACGGAAGCCCGTGAGTTCACACGCGCTGCTCCGCGCTCCCAGCTGCTGGGAAGCGGCGCGTTGACCGGCAGCGTGGACCGGTTCGGTGGAGTCACGGTGGACTTGGCTGAGGTGGGACTGCCGGAGGACATCAGCGAGGACGCGTTCAGCAGAAAACTGCAAGGTCTGAACACGAAGTTCCCGTTAAGTTCAGAGTTATTGATTTTATGAAGAATATCAAACAACAAATAGGACAAACTGCAAGAGGCAGACTGTTTTGATCAGCACTGACTTGTTATAAAATTATTTTGTTGTTGTTGTTGTTGTTGTTGTTGTTGTTGTTGTTGTTGTTGTTGTTGTTGTTGTTGTCGTTTAGACCAGGTGTTTGAAAAAATTTACATCAAAATGAGCCATTTGTGATCAACTGCTGGCTTTCCCCAGTAGGGTCATTATTACATCATTATACAACTAAAATGATTAATACTTGTTGGTATTTTTACATTTTACAACAAAAGAAGAGACCAGATTCATATAAAGATTTAAAAAGAATGTATGTATTTTACCAATTTTGTAAAAGTTAAAACTGAACTATGCAGGCCTTCGTGAGTTTTCTTTTTAATTGTGGAAAATATAATTAGGTGTCCTATTTTAAAGTAATACATTTATGAAGTTAAAGTGAGTATAAACATTAGGTGAATTTGTTGGATATTGAATTTTAAAATAAAATAAATGCTTACATTTAGGCCTGTCACGATAACACATTTTGCTGGGCGATTAATTGTCTCAGAAATTATTGCGATAAACGATAATATTGTTTGAAATTTGACAAAAAAATAGTAATGTCAAATTTAAGAAGAAATGTTGGTTAATTTTTGTGTGTAGTACCTTTTTTGACTACTGGATGGCAGTATAAGACTGTTTGAACTGAAGGATGGATAGTGAGGGAGCGAGCAGTGTGCCTTTAATGAAAAATGGGAGGGAGGCCCCTTGACGTGACATGGGCTGTCTCCTTCCTTTTTGTCAGTTCTCAGTATGGCGGACGCTTGGTGTGGTTTAAGCTCTTTAGCATAGCATTTGAAAGATCTCGCCGTAGGACTGGAAGTGAATCAAGAAGTGGCTAACAAACTACTAGCATGAGGTCATTAGCATGTTTTAGTCGTTTTATGAGTACCATCATTCACTTTTACTAAATAAAGGACATGAAAACTGAAAACTAGCCTTTTTATTGTTGTTATAACAACAAATTAATAAAAATCAGTTTTAAGTTTGTTTGCTCATGTATGGAAGCCCATTTCTGCCATTTATTTTAATAATTAATCTTTATTAAGCAGAAAGATAGTGATCCAAAATTATGACTTAGTAGTTTATATTTGTGGCTGCTATATTATAAGTGTCAGAATCAAAACATTATTATTACAAAGTACTTGTACAGCTACGAGGAATTTGCTTTGATGTTGATTGCAAAATAAAAATAAAACAAGGACATTTATATAGTGTAGTAAAGAAAAAATAAACAAAATCATAATTTATGTAGTATATTGTGATAACGGAGGATGCAGTAACTCGGTGGTCAGTGCCGCGGTCTCGTTCAAAACGCGGGATGTGCAGGAACTGTATCTGCCGTAAAATATTAGCTAAATATTTCGTGCAAGTTAACTTCCAGGAAGCGAACAGGAAGGAGATAAACAAGAGCATTCCTTGATCCTGAGATGCTAAATCATCATTTCTAGGTAGCATTAGTCAATTTTGAGACAGTACCTCATAATTATGGTTTAGAGGATTCTTTTTTAGAGATGGCACTAATGGGTTTCTATACAATGAGCTGAAATTCAAGAGGATTTATTTCAGACGTTTTCTGTTTTAATTTCTTTATAATTCTTTTGTGTTTTACACACTGGACTAACATTATTTTTTCTAATAGTTAATCAGTTCTAACTGTACCATATCTTCCAAACAGTACGTTTCTTTTTTTCTAAACGCGTGTTTCCAAAAGACATCCTGTAAATGTTTGGTCTCGTCTGCCGTTTGAACTCCGCAGGCTCTTTGGTTCGGTGGAAATCAGAAGGGAAGCTGGCGGTTTGGCTGCGAGTCCCCATCTCTCTGAGCCGATGCGCCGCCGCCGCCTCGGCTCACGGCTTCAGCTTCCATCACGCCAAGGAGGACCACGCCGTGCTGGCGCTGTGGCTGGGGGGCGGGGAGAGCAGGCTGCCAGGGTTCGCCACGCATCAGGTCGGAGTCGCAGGTAAAACGCTCACTCTGTCCCACCTGCACATCTGTTTTGGGCTTTTTCACTCAAAGCATTTACACGTCAAAACAATGACAAGATTTAAAAACACATTTTTCTTTAAAACTCAGAATTAAACTTTAATTAAAAAAAAAAGATTAATCCCAAAGATCCAAAACACTTTTAAGGGTTTTAACTGGGCTCACTTTTTAAACTTTAGATCTAGTGTGAAAATCCATTAGGTCACGTTTAGTTAAAAAAAACAACTTATTTTAAAAGTAAACCTAAAAATATAAAACGCGATATAATAAGAGTTTGGACATTTTACACAGAACGGCAACTGATTGCAATAAACTGATTTTTCTAAAAGCAAGAAGCCACAAAAATGAGAATTTAAAATAATATAAATGATAAAATAATAGTTTTTGGTGAAATCTTCACATCAGGATTTTGAATTTGTAGTTTTGATAATGTAATTAAATCTAATAAATATTAATATTTCTACAGAACGTCTGGAAACATTTAGAGTTCAACTTTTCTTTCTGCACTTCGACGGCTATGGTCACATTTGTGTTTGCTAAGGTGGATTAGTTGTGGCTGCCATCTTGACATCTAATCTCCAGTTAGGAGGTTATTTTGCTAAAAGACACACACACACACACACACACACACACACACACACACACACACACA
>NC_056501.1:5271408-5279206 GCF_014905685.2 Nematolebias whitei | reverse complement strand
CACACACACACACACACACACACACACACACACACACACACACACACGTTAGTATGAAAGAAGTGAAGTGCTATTCTGTAGCTTTGTAGCTACGGGGGTGGGGGGGTGGAGTTGTGAAGGGGGGGCGCCCTCCTTTGATAACCGTAGGGGAAACACTGATGTGTATAACTTTAGGCAACTATGTTTTCTAGTTTTATTTTTGATTAAAAATGTAGTTTCCTCAAATGACCGGTGTGGCTGAAGATTAATCTGTGGTAGAGCGATCATTTCTAACCCGGGCCCACAGTCTGGGCCGGGCCAGGCCATGATGATGTGCTGGATGGACAAGCTGGGTCTGCGTCGGGCGTTAGCAGATCAGCCGCGATCCAATTATATGGCAACATGGCTTGCCATACAGTCACCAGCTGCACATGGCCATTTCACCGCGAGCTGACTGGCCTTGAAAGAAATAAAATAAAGTTCAGTTACGCTTCAGATGGGACTACCGGTACTACCAGGAAGCGATCCGTCACCCAATTGGACGTTCAGCCACTGCAGTCAGCGGACGTGCGCAGCCGACGACCCAAACAGGTGAAATCCCAAAGCAGACATGTCAGAGCAGGGTCCATGTCTGAATAATGCAGAATACAGGCAGAAGCAGGGGTTTAATGTGCTTTGCACAAGCACCCCTTCAGATCTGATCTTCTGCCCTCTTTTATTCAGCCGTGCACGTCCGCTGGCCGTTAATAACTATATAAGCAGTCAAAGCTTAATTAAAAATGTTTTCGGGTTCTGACCTGTAATCACTGTTAATTCGTCAGGTCGGGTGGGGTTCGGAAATGATGGCTACGGGCTGGGGCCAGATCGGATCAGATTTGTTGGGCCCGACTGCAACTTGAATAATCAATGGTGGCCAAGGCCACCATTGGCCACCCCCTGGTTCCACCACTGCATCTGGTCGATCACCAGGATCCGTCACTCTGCACCGCCTAGAACAAAGAAAATGACCTCTGGTCTTCTCCACCATGTAACTCCTGCCCACTTGAATATCTCTCATCAAAAACATTTAGGTTTACTTCATTATCTGCTCAGTTTCAGTCCAGAAAAACACTCATCTCAAAAAAATACAAACTTCACTTTTTAAATCTCGTCGACGGGGGACGTTGGGGTGATCTTTGATATTTTCAGGTCTCTCTTGTAAACGAGTCCCCGAGGCTCATTGGGATTAACCTGTCTAAATAAAGGTTGAAAGATTTGGTATTAGATTAAATGTTTATTTCTTAGACTTGATAAATACAACCCCCCCAGCAGTGATGATGGTCAGAAACAGCAGGTCTGTGTACTACCTGGGGTTGACCAGCAGGGGGCAGAGTGTCATCACTGCTTCACCTGGAGGCTCCATGTCAGAACATGTTCTCAGCATCCTCCTCAGACACTGGGCCCAGAAATCCCCTCTGCGTTGCTCAAAATGTTTCCAGGCGACAAACGGGATGTTTTAGGTGTGAAACAAAGCTTTGGAATCCAGAACACGCAGCCGTTACGACGCTCGTTTCTCAGGGAAGTAACTCAGGAAAAGGCCAAAAGCTGAAATCTGCTCTGAAAACCTCTTATTCTTACAACCAGCTGCATGGTGCCTTGTCAAAATGTTACATTTATTAATAAGGCTGCGCATTAAAAACAACAGAAAATGACCAAAGTGTAAAGTTATTCGTCTAAAATAGTTTTTCACAACTTAGTACTTATTATAATTGCACAGTTCGTCCCACTAAATGTCAATACCGATGAAAATTATTTTTAAAATTACATTATTTTGTAAAAATAATTTAATTAAATGCAAAAATTGGCTCCAAAATAAAAAACTCGAAGAGTGGCGGCATGACCGGGGACCCCTCTTCCATCGTGTCCGCCCAGCTCGCGGCTGATGGCCGTCACCTGTTACCACGGTTACAGACAGGCACGGGTCCTGGCTGTTGGTGACCGCCACTCTCATCCTCTTTTCTAGGAATTTTTCAGTGCGGACACGCCTGAGGGTTTGCCAGTGACACTTGCACGTGTTTTGCGCCCATGCGTATGATGCACATAGGGTGACGGTCCCTGCCTGAGATGGAGGCCCCGCGTGACGATGGGCACGGGCGGGATTCAGCCATGACACGTTAACTGTCCGTCTCTAGAGCTAGCCGCGGGGTTAAACAGCTAGGCTAAAACAGCTCGTCGTAACACGTTAGCTGGAAATAAAATCCTAAAGGTACCAAGCTAATGCTACCCCAAAGTAAAGCTAGCTCGCCTGGACGCGTTAGCTTGAGTTACACCAGTAACCGCTGGATTATTTAAAAACTGAGTGGCGGGAACAGCTCGCCTTGACGCGGTCACCGCTCCCGAATGTAACAAAGATACTTTTCACGAAGCACTAACTTACTCAACACGGTTCAAGCTGACGCCAGGAACGGCGTTCGGCGACATGCTCCTTTGCGGGACGCCTGGGAACTGTTTAGCCGCTAACCTAGCTAGCCTGAATGTGCTGAGGGAGCTAGTTGTAGTTCCTCGCGGGAAGAAAGCGAGAATTGACTGTGATGTCATGATGGGGGCGGAGCCCTGAGCTCAACGTCTCTGATAGACATGATGTCATTGGAGCTGGTCGCGCTGGAGCGTTTCCCGCAGTGAAACGCCGAACGAAGTTAGAAAAATAATCCAAACTTTTACAGAATAAACCATTTTTTATTCCCCTCCTTGTTCAGTTGTTCCCTCATAGTTGAGACGTTTTCCTGAGAACCGCCTCCTCCCATCGTGCTGTAATTACAGTAACCATGTTGCTGATTCTTGGGCTCACATTTATTTAATGATAGCCTCCCTCAGCAGAAAGCAATCCGCCGTCCCTCCTCCTCCTCCTCGTGTGGCTCCAGGAGTGAGGATGACATCAATTTCCACTTCCAGGTCCAAGTCAAGCTTTAAGGCAACCCGTCCCTCGTCGGTGGCAGTCGCGCAGGACGGGCCTCCTCCGCTGTCGGCAGCTGCTTCTTTGGACAATCCGCTCGAACAGAAGAGAAACGATGAACGTGGGACTCTTACATCTTTCTCCAGTAACCTGAGTCACCCAGACTGTTTGTGTAAAGAACAATTCCGTTTTCCAGAAACTCTTTGTCCGTTTCATCCGGACCTTTGAGCTATTTTCATTACTGATCTCAGAAGTTGTTTAGGTTCTGTTTGTAAATATCATTTATCTTGTTTGTTTTTTTTAATAAACATTTGAGCCACCTTTTAGTGAGCAGCTATTTTCAGGATTCCTGTTTTTTTTTTTTTTATTACTAATTTCACTTTATTTCATTGAATTGCTTTTGGGTAAACGGTGGGTCCGACAGAGAACGATCCCTTTCAAGCTGTGCCTGAAGCTTCTTCTCATCAGTGGTAGTCACTGTGCTGAGTTGGTGAGTAGGTGCGTCACTGCTGGTTCCGTCCTGGCTGACTTATTAAATAAACGTGAACGACCAAAGGTAGCTTAAAGAGGGACTCATCCCAAACTTAGCTCTCGAGTAGCTTCACGCTCCGTACGCTGTTTGGTGTCATTTAGGTTTAATTGTCACTCAATAAAAACTTGATGTATGTTGAAGTGACTGGAATGAATTTTGCATTGTCAGATAAATGTTTTTGTTTTTAGTATAGTAAACAACAGTTGTCTTCTAGGCTGTTTCAGTCAATGATTAGGAGCTAAAATAAATAAATAACGTTAAGTTCACTGTGAACAGTAACGTTGTTCATCAAATGGACACTAGCTTTTATTTACCTCCAAATAAATCAGTTTAAACGTGTGAACAGGCTTTCTGTTTCTGACTACTGTGATGCTTTGTGGTCTACATATTTACGTCTACATACTTTCTTTTTTTTTTTTTTGGCATCTAATCAAATTTTGTCGTTTGTGTGTTACTCTCTAACTATGGCCTGTTTATCCAACAAACAATTATCAGCGGTGTAAAATAGCAACACAACCAATTTTTAACACGTCCGTACACAAGTCAACAAAAAAATCCGATGAAAAGGTCCGAACTGAATGAATGGCAAAGAATACTGGAAGTAGCTACGAATGTATCTGGACACGAGGTTCCAGAGTTTACTCGCGCACATGGCATCTTTAAAAAGCTCAACGCAAGAGAAGGCGCTAACAAACAAACAAACAAACAAACAAAAACGTACAGCATGTGCGTTTGAACGTGCTCTCTGCTGCCCCCTAGTGGCCAAACGCCACCGTTGATGCGAGCTTCACCTCCGGGTTGAAAGTTTTAATGTAAGTGAACTGATCAAACTAACACAGTGGGAAATGAAGGGGACGGGCACAGATACAAACTGGTCAGAAAGAAATGTAATCTCTGTGGCTCCGACATGTAGAGGCCAGAATGGGTGGAATGGGAGTCCAGCGCACAACAAATGGATGCTGGGAGTTTAATATTTATAAAACTCATGACGTGGTGAGTTGCTGTAAAAGCGAACGCCTGATTAATTTGATTTTCTTGTTCAAGGGGCTGTTGTTGACGAGTCCACTGGGAAAGTTCTTGTGGTCCAGGACAAAAATAAGGTAAGACCTGAAGCTCTCGACCTTTGACCTCTCCAAGTGGCTTTAAGAATCTGTTGGACTCCTGGGATCAATGCGGACACATTCCTGTTTTTAGTTTTCTACATTCGCCTTATAATCTAGATGTTTTTTTTCTGTTTGCCATCTTACTTTAATTTGTTAAAAACTAAAATCTGTATGTCTTTTTTATGATTGTCCGTTGTTGTCCTCATTATTTGTAGAAATCAGGTCTCTCTTGTAAACGAGTCATCGAGGCTCAGTGGGATTAACCTGTAGAAATAAAGGTTGAATGAATGAAAAAGTGTCTTTTATCAGTTCGTACATGTGAACCGTGCGTTGTTACGCTGATGGTCGGCATTTACTTTAATTAAATTAAGATTCCGATGCAAAAATGAGCTTAAGTTCTTGAAGCAAATGTCTAACTTCCCTGTGATCTTTTGAAGCGGTTTTAGAGAAGTTCTGTAGCTGTTCACGTACGGTGTCGTTTATCATCTTGAATTATTTAATTCAGCGTTCAAACATTAAAAAACTGCAAGAACTCAACTGATCAAACAACCGAAAAAACTTTTTCAGAGAGAGGGTCCACGGAAGATACCTTCAAAATAAAACGACATGAAACTTTTACATAGCTTTTCTGAACAAACATCTTATTAAAACAGCTGGATAATCTGATCCCCCCCATGTTACTATTGTAGATTAGTGTGGATTATAGATAAATAGCGTTTTATTTTGACCAGAAATCAGCTCGTGTGTTATTTTAGGCACGTTTCGGTGCCAAGCGTTCACCGCCCTGGCGCCGCAGCTGAACACGTTTTGTTTATTCGGTCTTGTTTGTATTTACACAAACGGAGGTGGACGTTTCCTCAGACGTTCAGCTCCTTGAACCTTCACTGCGAGCGTCATTAGCTCAGTTGAGACAAACGAGCCGTTTACACGAGCAGGCCGAGGCGTGCCGTGCAGCTCACGCTCTTTCAGCTTCCCAAACACCTTCCTGCCTGTTTTCAGGCAGCACGGATGGGATTCACCCACTTTGGGAATGTAGTTACAAAATAAATCTGCCTTATTTTTTAAGTTAATGCTTGTTTTTACAGAGCACAGATAATTAGAGCAGTTCTAAATGACACAAATTTAAAACTGAGTTTTTATACGCCGACGAGAGGCAGATCTATGTTCGTAAACTTTCTCTCGTCCGGTCCAGAACTTGTGATCCGCTCAAGATAATTTAAGGAAACTTCAAATAGGCCTGTCACGATAAACAATAAATCAATTAATGGCATGATAAATGAAAATGATCAACCTCGTTTTCATTTATCGGCTTTATCGTTTCTTCGTGTCTCTTTCTACTGAAGACACTGGATGACAAAAAGCTCAACTCCGGTGCTCGCCACTGACCCCTCCCTTTAGCTTTTCTCTTTCAAATCTGTTTTATCCGTCCATATTCGTGTTTTTGGATCGTTAAAAGCAGCTAAGCTACGAGCTAAGCTACGAGCTAAGCTAACAGGCCGACCTTGAGGAAAAAACCTCGAAGCTCCAAAATTCACAGTTGAAACCCGTGCCTTCGTATAAAAATATGTTTTTCCTCTGCAAATAAGCTGAGAACTTGTTTACTGATTATTATTTTTTTAATTAAAAACTTTGTGTGAAAAATGCTAAAGCGCTCAAACCACACGGAGCGTCCGCCATTTTGAGAACCGAAAAACAGGAACGAGAGACGGCGCATGTCACGCTGAGGGGCCTCCCTCCCAGTTTACCATCCATTCTTTGGTTCAGATGAACTTTTACTGCCATTCAGTGGTAAAAAAAATGTACTAGACACAAAAATTTACCTTAAATGTGACAATAATTACTAATTATTGTCACATTTCAAACAATATTATCGTTTATCGCAATAATTTCTGAGACGATTAATCGCCCAGCAAAATGTGTTATCGTGACAGGCCTAACTTCAAACTCACATTCTTCATCACCGGACACACTATTTTTCACCCCAGCTTCAAGGTCAAGGTCACAAGTCAAGGTCAAAGGTTATACAAGGTCTTTCCGTGTACAGACCATTGCTATAGATTGCTGTATAATAGTTTATTGGCGGGCGTATAATGTGCCGTATGGATATTCTTGTTGATATTTTCAGAAAATAATCAGCATTTAAAACTTATAAACCTTTGGAGTCACCATGATTCAAGATGGCTGCAACAGCTGATTCAGTAACGACATAAAAAGGGTTATAACAGTGAATTTTACAGATGTCCAGTTAAATATGGTGGAGAAGTAGCTGAGAGTCATCCCTGACACACGCTCTGAGAGCTAACAGAGCCCTCGGTTCTTTGTGTCAGCCCGTCTGCATCACGGTGGAGCAGTGGTTAGAGCTGTTGCCTCACAGCACAAAGGTTTCAGATTCAGAACCGCAGTCAGTGGGTGGGAGGCACCTCATGTTCTGGTTATAAACGGACTTTTTAGAAATAAAACGAATGTTATGTTAAAAAATCAACACATCATTCATGTTTGATGCATTTGTTGTCAACTTCTGTCTGAATGTCTCCGTTTTAGCTCTTATCTTTTAAAAGTTATCTTTAAAGCTTTGTGATTGATCATCTGATTGACTTTAAATATGAAAACAGAGGCAACAGGTCTTATTTTATTTAAGATGTGCCCAAACAAAGATTAGCTGCACATGATTACATAATGATGCGGAGTGAATCCAGACTATAAACAGGATGTTTACGGAAACTTGGCAGTTCTGTGAGAAGCTGTTTAAAAACTAATTATCCTGCTTACCAAGAACATCAAAACCCAGAATGCAGCACAGTGCTGCTTCAGTTGTCAGTACATGTGAGTATGCTAAAGTCATGACTGATACAGTTCACGCTTCACGCGAGAACATTTAAAGCCTTTTAGCAGCACGCACGATGAAACACGTAACCCGGACAGGAAGCTGGTTATTTGTCTTATGGCTGCTGTCCAGATGTGGAGGGAGATGTTTGTTTGGAAGCATCAGAACAGTTTTATTCCTTTCTCGCCCCGTTACCATTGAGCAGTTTACTGAAAAACGAGGATTTTAATCTTCATAAAGAACAACAAAACTGTAAACAACAAAACTCACAGGGCCATAGTGCAACCCCACCCCCGAATTCTGACTTTTTTCAAAAAATTTGGTCTTTAAATTCATAATTCTGAATGAAAGGTTTGTTTTGAAAATAAAGTTGCAACATCAAAATCCAAGATGGCCACCACCATACATACGGTATATATATATATATA
>NC_056501.1:5267763-5271008 GCF_014905685.2 Nematolebias whitei | reverse complement strand
ATTTTATTGTTGGATGTAACTGGGACCCTGTGTACATAATTTTGCTCCACCACATGTACCACATGAGGTGCGAACGACAAATAAAAAGCCTTGAAACCTTCTTCAGGAGTCTCCGCAGTGAACTAACTCACACGAAGACTTGGCAATTGATTTTACGCCGGATTCCCTCCCTGATGCAACCACAGACCACCGAGCTACCACAGCCCTCTCAGTGGAGCAGGGAGCTGCTAACGAGGGTGCCCGGAAGAGCAGATGATAAGGGCCTTGCTCAAGGGCCCACTGTGGGGCAAATGAGTTGTGGAGGCAGGTGTGGTCCAGGAAGTTGAAGTTGAAAAATAAGCAATGGGCCTATTTCCTGGGTGTGTGGCCACATAAGTTCCTTTTTGAAAATTGGGATGTCACATTAAAATCCCACATGGCCACCGCCATATATACTGCTGTTGTGTCTGGTCATGGAGAAAAACGTTTGACACCATATTTATACTGTAGATATGTAAACCGGCCACCATCATCATTTGAGGAAACTGTTTCTAGTTTTATATTACTTAAAAAAAAAAATCCTTAAATGATTGGGGTGGCCAAAAAATAATCTATGGTGGCCAAGGCCACCAATGGCCACCCCCTGGCTCCACCACTGGACCTGTTGGTGGATAAAATGCTCCCTCCACTCGTCAGGACCGTCACTCTGCTCTGAATCGGACAAGTAAACAAAAAAAGCTCCCTCTGTTCTTCTCCACAGTGCAACTCCTTACCCTCCTGAATATCTTGCACCAAAACATTTAGGTTTACTTTCATCCTCTGTTCAAGTCCAGTCCAGAAGAACACTCATCTCCAAAACTACAAACATTCATTATTCAGATCCTTCATAGACGGGGACATCAGCGTGCTGTTTACTCTTGAGTTTCTAGTGAGAGCAGTACAAACACTACATTCAGCTCGAACTGTGAAAGAGTTCCTTCGCTCTAAAAAAAAACAAACACTTATAAGTCGCACAGAATCGTTTTATTTCCTTTTACCAGCACATTTTAGAAAAAGCCCCAAACATATTGCAGCTTCTCTTAGAACTAAAAGCTGTAGTGCATTTGTATTCCTCACAAAAAACTAAACGTTAGAACGTGAATTACTAAAATATACGTACACTCATAACTTAACCAGCAGCATAGTGTTTTTAAAATATAACCGCTTTCTATGAATCACCGCAGCTAAATGTCAAGAGGCGCAACGTCTACAAACAAGTCACTTGTTTCGCCACCTTTGACACAAACCGAACATTCTCCTTTAATAAAACAGGAATTATTGCCGTTTACATGATGAAATCTGTAATTCAAACACTTTCTGTTAACTTTGTTTTTTCATTTCAGACAAAAAACGTCTGGAAGTTTCCGGGTGGTTTGTCCGATCCAGGAGAAAATATCGGTGAGTGACGCAGCAACTAACACAGCACATCTAACAAAAACCGTTGAGTTTAATAATACGCTCGTTCAAAACTAATACATCATCTGCACTGTACAAAACAAAGTATAATATTCTGTGTACTCGTTTTTTTTTTCCTCCATGGTCCTCCTTTCCACGACCCCAGTTCGGAACAAGTTGGGACGTTGTGGAAAATGTATTATTTATTATTAATTTATTATTGTTGATTTATTATTTTATAGATCAGTTAAAATAAACTTACCATGGTCTATGGTGCAAAATATGCTGCACAGTGTTGCTCCCTGCTTCGGCTGTGCTGAACGTGAAAGTGAAACTTAAGTTGTCTTCGTGCGCCCTCTGCTGGTTACATTGTACAATTACGGCTGGTTCCAGCATTTAGGAGTGAAAATTAGAAGTGCTTCTATCAGCACATACTGGGACCATTATCACTGATAGCGATATGTCCCCAAACGTCTATAATGGCCTAAAATATCGGTCCTGCTGGTCTTTCAGTCAGGCTCTACTTTTATTCACAGTGAAACATTGGAAACATAATAAAGTTTGTGAGTGAGTTTGATGGCAGAAACACATCTTTAAAAACTTGTTGCAGGTTTAACATCTTGAAGCATCTCCCAGGACCTGAAGAGATCCGCTGCTGCTGGAGGTTGGGTTTTGGTTCACATCTGGCTTCTTGTTTGCCTGATAGAGCTTTAAGCGGCATCTGTGGGTGTGTTCACAGCCAATGATTTGTGGAAGTGTTCCTGAGCCCAGAACAGAACCAGACCTGGCCCCTGAGGGCCTGAACACCATCCAGGTTTGACCTTCAGCCTCGTCCTTTGAGCTCAGATTTCTGCAGATTCTTCTAATCTGAGGGTCAGATTATGAACTGGAGATGATGGAGATTCAAAGTCCTCTCAGTTTTTGTTGAGGAACATTATTCTGAAACAGTTCGGCTATTTCTAGTCACATGTTTTCAGAGACGGGTGAACCTCTGCCCATCTTTACTTCGGAGTTACCAAACGCTCGTTCAGTCTCGTTGCCTCGTCTCAACTATTTTAGATCGTGCCGCTGCCATCAAACTCAAAACGATCTCGTAAAAATAAAAGGCACCTTGTTTTAGTTGAAACGTTTGATTCGTTGACTGTTCCATTTTGAATCAAATATGGGTTCATGAGATCATTCTGTTTTTATTAATATTTTACACAACGTCCAAACTTATGTTTTGAGTTTAAAAGCAGCTATAAAAGTTTGTACATGAGCAGCGTTGAACTCGTGTTTCTAAAAAGAAATTATACTTTCTCTTTCTTCACCTCCTCGTCCAAGGACTATAAATATATTTTTAATTGTCGGGATCTTTCACTCTGTAAACGTTGATGTCTCTCAGGTGCCACCGCCGTGCGTGAAGTGTTTGAAGAGACCGGCGTTCGCTCCGAGTTCAGATCTCTGCTCAGCGTGCGGCAGCAGCACCACCACCCCAACGCCTTCGGCATGTCGGACCTGTACGCCATCTGCCGGCTGAGCCCGCTCACGCACCGCATCGACTTCTGCACCCGCGAGTGCCTGCGCTGCGAGTGGATGGACGTCGGCGAGCTCGCCCGCACCAGCAGCACCACACCCATCACCTCACGGGTCGCCGGGCTGCTGCTCCTCGGCCTGGACCGGGGCTTCCACACCATCGACCTCACCATGGAGGAGCTTCCTGCCGTTTACTCTGGCGCGTTTTACCAGCTCTACCACAGACCGCTGCCCGACAAATCGTAGAGCCTGGTTTGGATTTTAGGGCTGCTGACTGGACCGGTGCACCTGAAGACTCGTGGCGCTGCAGGTTCTGA
>NC_056501.1:5256682-5267753 GCF_014905685.2 Nematolebias whitei | reverse complement strand
CTGAAGACTCGTGGCGCTGCAGGTTCTGACTGGACTGGTGCACCTGACGACTCGTGGCGCTGCAGGTTCTGACTGGAACGGTGCACCTGACGACTCGTGGTGCTGTAGGTTCTGACTGGACTGGTGCACCTGACGACTCGGGTCAGGTTCTGTGGTTTCACCTCAGTCTGGGTCCACAGCTCTTCTGAAAACCTCCTGAAAGGATTTTCACCTACGTTAAAGTTTTACAACTCGTGGTATTAAAACTAAAGGTCATGGTTGGTGTAAAGTAGATTTATTGCTGCCTCATTAAATTATCTGTTAATTTGAAGTAAAACATCGGATCAAACTACTCAACGTTGATCACTTAAAAACGCTTTTTGCACAAACGTCATGTTCTGCAGGTACACTAATATAATAAGAACAGACACTTACTTTGCATCAAGCTTCTAAATAACAAAAACAGAAATATTTATGCTTTACCTATGTATAGTCTTTCCCGCGCACGTCCTGCAGTCGAACTACGGCTGCTCTTGTAACCGCTCACACGTGGAAATATTCGGCTCGTTCAGGAATAGTGCGCTACGACTTTGGGTTTTAAATCCTCAGAAATTCACTGAGATCTATTTAATTCATTTGAAAACATTGATTTCTAAAATCTACTTCAGCTGATTTGCTGCTTTTTATGCCTCTTAACTTTTAGCTTATGTCCAGCTAATTTTAGCTACTAGCATTTTTTGCTATAGGTTTTCTGTAGCGTTTTACTAATTTTAGCATTAAGCTAATGGTATGCATGGGTTTTCTTCGGATACTCCGGTTTCCTCCCACTGACTAAAAACATGCATGTTAGGCTGACTGGTAACTCTAAATTGTCCCGAGGTGAGAGAGTGAATGCTTGTTTGTCTCGTTGGTCTCTGTGTCCCTGTGATGGACTGGAGACTTGTCCAGGTGTCTGCTGGATATGGACACCATGACCCCCACGACCCGAAAAGGAAGAAGCGGGTAAAGATAATGCATGGATGGATGGCTAATGGCTTGCTAATTTTTGCTTTTAGCATGTAGGTGCTGCTAATATTAGCATTTAACTGTTTTTTTTTGTTTGTTTTGTTTTTATGCACTGTTTTACCCATTTTAGTTATTTAACTACAGTTTTGCTCATTTTTGAAAAATGTTCTGAATGACAATAATAAAAGAGTAAAACTACTTTTCCAACCAGAAGATAAATAATTTGTAAAATTATAAACCGAGAAGGTAAACTGCAGATTAGCGAGCGCGCTGTTAGCTTTAGGCTTTCTTTTTGTTTTGAGGGCAGGTTCTTGTTGCTCCGCCGGGGCCGTCAGACTCCGGTAAAGTCCTGGTTTTCCTGGGAAGCAGCCGGGTCAGAACATGCAGCACTGACTCAAGAGTTCGGCCCAACGACTTCAGATATGTTCGGGATTAAACTGTAACCGACCCGTCACGAGTCACGGCTACTTTCGGTTGTGGAACGCTGACGTCATCGGCTTCACATCTCTGCAGTTGTTTCCGTGAAGATCCCTCTGACCTCTGATCAGCTCTTGGCAGACATGGGGAGGAACAGAATGGCCTTCTGACCCGGCCCGGTGTTGCTCCCGGACTTGTACTGACCAGTCCGCTTCAGTGCCACGTACATGTTGGGGTATTTTCTGGAGCGGTAGGTGTTGTAGTTGTTGCTCTCCAGATGTTCCAGGAAGTAGCACTCGTCCGTCGCTCGTTTCTGAGGAACACAAAACAAAACGTGAACGTTCGACGCTTCACTCCGACTCTGCTGCAGAGATTTATTACACAGCTGAGTCCAAGTTACTTAGACACTCACGTCCCAGTAAGGATTATTTAATCCACTGAAATGTAAGAAAACAGTCAAACAAAAAAACTTCAGGGTTGTTCTGCAAGTTTCTATTGAAGAATAAACTTTGTTTGAATAAATTACTAAGTTTAACTTTTTACGACAATAAACCTGAAATCTTACTAAATAATTGTTTTTGAGGAGTCGTTTGTATTCTAAGAATAAAGAAGTGCTTTAAACATAAATAACCCCAGCCGACATGAAAGGTGGCGGGTGATAGTGTAAAGTGGTGACGTTTGAGACTTCTGGACCCACCCATCCATTATCTTTACCCGTTTATTCCTTTTCGGGTCACTGGTGCCACTGGTGCTCATGTCCAGTTATCACTGCACAACAGGCAGGGGACACCTGGACATGTCTCCAGTCCATCACAGGGACATACAGAGACAAACAACCATTCACTCTCTTTCACCTAGGGACAATTTAGAGTCTCCAATCAGTCGAACACGCATGTTTTTGGTCTGTGGGAAGAAACCGGAGCACCTGGAGAGAACATGCAAACTCCACCCTGACAGGACCCCAGCCGGGATCTGAACCAGCAACCTTCTCGCTGAGAGACAACAGCTCTACCAACTGAGCCAGATTCTGGACCGAAAGAAGAAAAGAGGACTGGCAGCTAAGACGAGTCACGTCTTTCCTGTCCTCTGATCCGGCTGAGACGTCTCCACAGATTAAATTAAACTAAATAATCTAAAGATTAACCGAAACAAATTAAAGGCCTAGCAATCTTTGAGAGGATGCATATCGCCCATTGAGTTTAAGAGAAGATGAAAAGCTTTGGTCAAACCTTGTAAATGTTCAAACTTGCGTAAGAACGGGAGCTTGTGTAGTTTGTCACATGATGAGAACGACTCAGCTGCCACCACACAGATTTGATCAATTTCCGCTAATCGGACAGAGTTGAGGGTTCTTTCTGCTGGTACGGTCGAGTAGCTGCATCTGCCCAGTGGGCCAGGAGTTATTTTGCTAACACGAACAGGGTTGACACCAATCATCAAGTTTTAGGCGAAAAGTCTACACAGCTTGGAGTAAATGTCGAGAGCGACGCTCAGCGACTGAGTTTCAGAGCAACGTCTGTCACTTTGGTTGAATTATATCCACGTGGCGGCCATCTTGAATCCAAGAGTCACCGTAATTTCCAGACTATTGAGCATAATGAATATAAGCTGCACCCACTAAGTATAAAAAGAAAAAAATATATATTTTACACACTTGTGTATAAGCCGCAGGTGTCCACGTTGTTACACAGAAAGATTTTTTTATTAAATACGTACCGGTAACATCCACAAACACAGTAAATGTTGTCTGAACAGTGCCTGGAGCACGACTGGCTAAAATAAAGAAGTACAGTAGCCTACCAGGAAAGGTCATTGAACACTATCTTCGTTCCTCCCGCGCACTAAAACCACTAAAGGCGTCTTCGTCAGTGTCAGAATTGAAGAGTCTCAGAAAAACGTCACCACACGTCCTCCGTCTCTTTTGTTGTCATTCTCAACGTCACTTTTGTCTCGAGGCAAATTCGCGATTGGATTTGATCTGCGGTTGACACTTATTTCGAATGGCTGCAAATACTTCGTTGTGCATGTTTTTGGTCTGTGGGAGGAAACCGGAGTAAACCCACGCAGCACGGAGAGAACATGCAAACTCCACCCCGGACCGGGATTTGAACCGGGGACCTGCTCGCTGAGAGGCAGCTCTACCAGTTGTGCCACGATGCTGCCCTGTGACCTATTCAGTAAATTCATTGGTCAGATTATTTTAACCTTTATTTAAACCGATAGTCTCATTGAGTCACAAGGACCCACCCCCAAGAGAGCCGTGTATCGGGCAGCTGTGTGAGCGCCCGGGTGTGACGAGGCTAAATGTTTTGGTAGCATGAAGCTCGTTAGACCATCAAAACAAAAATATATAAATTAGCCGCAGCACATATAAGCCGTGATGTTCAAAGCGCGTGGAAAAATGTAGCGGCTTATAGTCCAGAAATTACGGTAATCAGTTTTAGATTCAGTGTTTACATTTTAAAACATTTAACTTTTTAATTTTAATATCCTGTTTTTTAAAAGTTATAAGGATTACGATTATTCTGACATGTATGTCAATGTAAATCATATTTTATTGAATTGCCATATTGCATTCATGTTTTAACATAATGTTTTTTCTTCCCTTTTTCTCAACTAAGTGTAAATATTATTCTGAACAAGAATAAGAGAGGCCGCGCTTTTATAGCAGCAGCTTCGTGCACGCCGCCCATCTTGCGAACGACCGTGCGTACATGTTCTTGTTGTATCTCGGTGCAGTGATAATAAATCTTATTCTGATTCTAGAATATTTTATAGAACCAAAACAGAGTAGCGATGTCTCACCGCTCCAAACAGCCGTCCATCCCGGTTCATGGCCAGGTACCGGTTCGCAAAGACTCCTTTGATGACCACCTCCCCCACGGAGGTCGCCTGCATCTTGAGCTTTACTGCAGATGGACAGAAAAATATTTAAAATCAATAAACAGAAACCATTTGAGAAAAAACAAGTAATCTTTTTGATAAATCCTAACTATTATATAAAAAGGACTTTACTGAAGCTCTAATTTAAAATATATTCTTAATACATTTAAAACTATTCATGGTTTCCACAAAGCCAGCGGCCAAAATGAGTAAATATATAAATAATACATCCATTAGTAAAGCCAAAATATATTTAAGGGGTTACAGGAAATAAATAAAAAAAGAGCAGAATAATCAGATTACAAGAAGCTCCAGAAAGTTGTTCTCTTGGGATTTATGACTCAGATTGTTTAATTTGGTGTCATCAAGTGACAAATTTACAGATTCAGACTAAATAAATTCAAATTATTTAAAACAAACTTCTGTGGATTAAAAAAAACAAACAAAAAAAAACATTTTTAAAGAACAAGTTTATTTGAAGCTACTGAAGTCTCACAACATGTAATTATGAATTTTAACATTTGTAAACCCCTGGATGATGTCGTATGGTTCACTTTTGGTAAAATAATCTTCTTCTTCTTCTTTCGGCTGTTCCCTCTTCAGGGTCCCCAGAGCTAGTCCTCACTCCAACTACCTCCATGTCCTCTCTAACTGCATCCATATGTCTCCTCTTTGTCTTTTTCCTGGCAGCTGCATTTCTAACATCCTTCTACCAATATAACCACTGTCCCTCCTCTGGACATGTCCAAACCACTGTACCTCCTCTGGACATGTCCAAACCATCTCAGTGTGTCCTCTCTATCAATCAACCTTTATTTAGACAGGTAAATCCCATTGAGCCTCGAGGACTCATTTACAAGAGAGACCTGATTTCAACAAAGAAAGATGACAACAATGGACAACAGCAACAACAATAAACAGTTATAAAAACTCATACTACAGTTTTTTTTTTTTTTTTTTTTTAAACAAATAGGATGGCTAAAAGGAAAAAGGTAACAAAACAAAAAACAGCTAGATTCCAAGACCAATGTACTAACTTCATCTCCCAGTTGTTCAACCTGTGCTGTACCTCTGATGATCTCATTCCTGATCTTCTCCATCCTTGTCTCTCCTAAGGAGAACCTCAACATCTTCATTTCTGACACTTCCAGTTCTGTCTCTTGTCTTTTTGTCCATGTCTCTGTCTCCAGACCATACAACATCGATGGTCTCACCACTGTCTTGTAAACTTTTCCTTTGACCTTTGCTGACATCCTTTTCTCACAAATCACTCCTGAAACTTTTTTCCATCCACTCCATCCTGCCTGGACTCTCTTCTTCTCCTCTTTACCACACTCCCCATGTTCCTGGACAGTGGACCCCAAGTCCTTGAAGTCCTGCACCTTTGTGACCTCTGCTCCTTGTAGCCTCACTGTTCCACCTCCTCCCTCTCATTCACACACATGGATTCTGTCTTACTACGGCTGACTATCATTCTTCTTTCAAGTGCATACCTCCACCTCTCCAAGTTCTCTTCCACCTGTTCCCTGTTCTCACCACAGATCACAACGTCATCTGCAAACATCATCGTCCACGGAGATTCCTGCCTGACCTCATCTGTTAGTCGTTCCATCACCAGAATAAACGAGAAGGGGCTCAGAGCCGATCCTTGATGCACTCCCACCTCCACCTTGAAGCTATCTGTGGAGGTGGGATTGACTTTTGATAAAAGTGTCTGCAAATTAAATGCGAAAAGAACATTTTTACAACAATTTGTAAAACAAAGTTTCAACAAACCATTTGTAGGTTTTGACAAATCTGGATCTCACATGAAAAGGTTCAAAAGTACCAGAAAATAACCAGAATAGCGCCTTAAGGATAAACGGCGTGAATAATTTAAACCTCCATCCTCCTGGCGGTCTAACAGGAAGTGGTTTCTGTTCGAGCCAAACATCAGCTCGTGTTCCTTCAGCTGCTGCTTTTAGAACCACAGAAGTTTAACGTCACATCAGACGCTGGAAAACAGCGAAGCGCAACTGAGGCAGCCTCGGAATCTCCTCCATCTTTGGAACGAGACGCCGCCTCTCACCAGCAGGACCATTTACAGGAAGCTAAATGAAGGAAGTGGGGGGGAATTAAGAGGCTCTGCTCTAAATGAATCCACATCAGGACTCTGAACACATCTGTCTACAGTTAAGACTCACATCACTGAACAAAGAGGTGTTCTATCCCAAACAAGCCCGTGTCTCCCGTCGCTGAGGGGTCTGAACACTGTTTTTCCAGACGAGTCAATTAAACAGGGACAACAAGTAAACCTTAATGTTTCTGGTGCAAGGTGTTAAGTTGGTTATAAGTACAGAGCTAGAGAGCAGTGGCAGATGCAGGTGAGCAGAGGGAGCAATTTTACAACTAAGGTAAGTTGTTTGTTTGTCACATGCAGGTCAACACAAGGTTCAGAAGATGTTTGAGATTAAAATATAAGGTTTGATAAAACGTCCTCATCAACGCCACGTGATGGCTTTAGGCTCTTTAGTCTCTGCGTCTCTTGTAACAGCGCAACAAAGGTTAGAAAATGTTCCTAGAAAATTAGGTGCAATGGCAGAGCCGCAGGGTGGCCAATGGTGGCCTTGGCCCCCATAGGATAATCCACTACTTAAACCAGTTGGGTTCAAAGCTAAACCATTAACATTAATTCCTGCTTAATGACTCGCAGACTTGTAACACGGCCTCTTGGACAAATGTGAAACATTAACCTCTGCAGAGGAGCCGAAGTGCAGCTAATCATTCCTCAGAGTACTTCAGGATCGTGCCCATCTGTGTAACTGCAGGTACGAGTTGGAGCAGCATCTCGTGCAGTGAAGGATCCACATGTTGCTTTTTATCCTCGGTAACATTAGCAGGCACGTGTTTCCCCAGGAGGAAGAAAAAGGTGCATTCCTCCTCCTCCTCCTCCTCCTCCTCCTCGTGATGAAACTTCAGGACACTCTTTAATCAGTGACGAGGCCTCGGAGGGAAGAACAGATCGGGTTTTGCTTCATGACTTCAGTTTAAAAAAGGATTAAATCGTCTCACTGCACAAACGTGGAGGGATCATTAGCATTACATTAACAAGTTACGTCTCTGTGAAAATGCAGTGAGAGCTGAAGGACTGCTGAAACATGCTGAAGAACCTGAAACTAAATTGTTAAAGCTAAAATAAGCAGAGAACTAGCTAAAAAACAAGAACAGAACACAAGCTTAAAGCTAAAAGTAACAAAATGGTAACCAAGAGCTGAAGGTTTGCTAAAAGCAGCCAAATACTAGCCGATTCCTGGTCCACAAGGGTTTGGTCCTGCATGTTTTAGCTGTTACTTTGCTCTTTAAGTTCTGCAGAAACCTGTCACTCACTCATTCATCCAAATCAAGCAGAAATCAGCTAAAACGTGCAGGACGGTGGCCCTCAAGGACCAGAACTGAGGACTACGACTTATTAAAAGCAACAAAAGTATAGATAAAAGTTCCAGCTAACAGCTATAAGCTAAAAGTAGAAAAAAGTTGGCTAAAAGCTAAACCTAGCAGAACAGTAGCAAACAGCTGATCAAAATCTAAAAGTAGCCAAAGACTGGCTAAAAGCTACAAGTATTAAAAGGCTATCTAAAAATAGCAGAACACTAGCTACAAACCAAAAGTATCAAAAGTTTAAGTAAAAGATAAAAGTAGCAGAAAGCAACTAAAACTAATAGAATAGTAGCTAAAAGCAAAAAAATGGTAGCTAAAAGAAAAAGGCATTCTAAGAGTAGCAAAACATTAGCTACAAACTAAATGTAGAAAAATATGAACTCAAAGATGAAAGTAGCAGAACGGCAGCTAAAATCTAAAAGTAATAGCTAACAGCTAAAATCATCAAAATGTTAGCTAAAAGCAGAAGGCTAGTTAAAAATAGCAGAATGCTAGCTACAAGTTAATAGTAGCAAAAGGCCAGCTAAAAGAGCAGAACAGTTGCTAAAACCTAGAGCAGCACAAAGCTAAGTAAAAGCTAAAAGTAGCATAGGAGACAAAAAAGAGCTGAAGATAAGCTGAAGCAGATTTCAAAGAGAAGAAAGTTTTTGAATGAAACGCAGAAATCTTTATTTATATGGGAAAATATTTGTAAATAGTTAAATACTTTTAAAAATATAAAAGCTACAAAAACATAAAATTGGTGCATCCTTCTTCAGAATGAGCCAAACATTTATGATGGATTAGAATTAGTAAAAATAACCGACAGTTGTTTTCTGAGCTTGAGGCTGACCTTTGACCCGGAGAGCATCTGCGGGGCTTTAATCTGCCGTCTTGTCACACGAAGCACGCCGTGAGCGGCTGTGACTCAGCAGGCCGAACACTTTCACTCAGACTAAACCTGAGGTGAACGTCTGCAGCTTTTACATTTTCCAGTTTTCAAAACACTAAAAATCTGAACGAGTGAAGAAACTTCAGTAAGACGGAAAATCCTCATTTTCCTTCTTTCTCCGAAAGCTTCACTAAAACTTTCCTCTTGCATATTTACAAGGAACATAAAGAGTCCTTGTGTAACGTCCTAAAGCAGAAGAAGGCGACTGGAGGTACTTACTGTGGGGGTCGGTTTTCTCCCGGATGCCGTCCACGCCCCCGTCAGATTTGATCCTCAGGAAAAAGCCTCCGTTCTTACAGTACAGCCTCTTCGGCTCCTTGAAGCTCCCAGGAAAACCGCCGCTGCCGTCGTCCTCAGCTGCGGAGGGAAGTGTGGTGATCTCTCCTGTAGCCATCTCCTCCGGTTCACCCGCTTCCTGCAAACTGCTGCGTCTCCTTCTGTGGGGAGCAGCTCCCTCGCTGTGGCCTCCCACCAACCTCCTCCACTCCTTAACCTCAGAGGTCAGCTTGCCTCTCAAGGCAGCAAGTGCCCTTTGAGTCCTGGGAGTCTGAGACACAAACTCCTGCAGGTTTCTGTCTTAAACACCAGTTCCTCCCATCTGAGGCTGTGTGGCGAAGCGGCTCCGTGGGGAGGCCGAGCGCGCAGGTTTGACTCCGTCTCCCTCTCTTCTTGCAGTGTTTGAAGCAGGGCAGCTGGCTTGGGTCTGTGATGAAGCCTTTTCCCTTTTGGGCCTCAGTTCGCATGCGCCCTAGAAGAACCGTCACACACACACACACACACACACACACACACACATGCTCACACACACGCCCACCAACGCTCGCCAGTTTAACCAGCCAACCCAGAGGAGGCTGGGAAAGGGGGACGAGCAGCTTGTGCTCCACAGAACCAGTGCTGCCATTCATGGAGTCAGAGGAAAGAAACGTGACGTGTGTTTTCAGTAACTCGCTACGATGTCTAAAATGTTGCTCTGTTCAGTAGATGTTCAGTTTGAGGTACGGCCACAGTCCACATTAGCACGTGCGGTTGTCAAAATGAGCAACTCCACGTTTCGTTAAGGGCCTTCCCACCAACGCAGAGTGAATAACGATGACACGGTGAGACAGTCTGGAAGACTGAGTAAAACTTTACATACATGTGTTATCAACTGTCAAAGAGACAAGATGGCTGCCACAACAAACTGATCTTAAGAAGAAACCAGCGTGGCCGAACTTCAGTCACTTTGCTGAACTGGAATTTGGTGTGGTAGTAACCGAGAGTCACCCCCAACACACACTTCAAGCACAACGTATTGAACGTTTGGCTGTTAGCAAAATATAATCTCATAGGTGAATTTTAACCCTTTTATTATGAGCGCGTCGCAGATGACACATTTTTATAGTAATAATAATAATAATAATGATGGAGCCTGAACGATATATCGTGGGGCCGATAAAGATGTTTGAGGGACGTATCGTATCGGGGATGTGCCGATACAAACACTGGGAACAAGCCGTGCTCTTACATGCAAATGGCCTAAATGTACAATGTGTCCAGCCATATGGTGTGGTGTATTCTACTGAACAGAGCATGGTAAATTTATTTTAGCTCATTTGTAAAATAAAATAAATCAATTCTCTTCAAACTACCCACTCGTCATTAGCTACATGCCTCTCAAGTTAGCATGCTAACGTTAGAACAATAAATCTAACAGAGGTGAAATATATCAGTGTTAGTAACATTATCTTTGTTGTCCTCGATGAAATGCATCGTTTGTCTGAAATCTTTATTCTTGCAAATAAAGATAAACTCTGCTGCGGTCAGTACGAGGTCGATCTTCACCGTACGGGACTGACTGTTTAAACAACGAACAGGAAGACGTCTGTTTAATTTATATTTTTGTAACACTTGAAAACTTTATGCTGAACAGTGGGGGAGAGAAAATGTGAACGCGCGTTAAGAAGATGTTTCAAAACTTCAAACAGGTTTAAAAGTAGCTGCTTACTTGGATTCTCATGGGTGGACAAAGCTCAAAACCTTTCTGCACTTAAAATGATCAAAAACATCCAATAACAGACGAGTGCATCAACGACTTAAATCTTGTGTGGTGAGCCCAGTTCAAGATGGCCGTCACAGCTAATCGACCTTAGCCTGCACAAAAAGGGCTTCAACTATATAGAAGTTGGTGTGGTAGTAGCTGAGAGTTGTTCACAACTCATACTTCAGAATATGCAAGAAAACGCTCGGTATCGCGTGAGATTGTGTATAAAGTTTAAGGTTTGATCAAAGCTGCTGTAACTGTCATCCCTCTGGACCAGCGGCGGGCGATGTGCATTTCTTCAACCAATGCCGAGCTGCTACGATGACTTCATGTAACCACGAGTGCAGGTGAAGCACAGAGCCGTCGACTGGATGTGACCTCTCTGTGACCTCTCTGTGACCGCTCTGTGACCTCTCTGT
>NC_056501.1:5256321-5256672 GCF_014905685.2 Nematolebias whitei | reverse complement strand
ACCTCTCTGTGACCGCTCTGTGACCTCTCTGTGACCACTCTGTGACCTCTCTGTGACCGCTCTGTGACCACTCTGTGACCTCTCTGTGACCTCTCTGTGACCTCTGTGACCTCTCTGTGACCTCTGTGACCTCTGTGACCTCTCTGTGACCTCTCTGTGACCGCTCTGTGACCTCCCTGTGACCGCTCTGTGACCGCTCTGCGTTTTTGGTTGTTCCGTCACCGAGCAACACCCGAGTCAACATCTTCATGTCTCCACAGTTAAATGTCCGACAAGCTTCTTATTTCCCTGAACTAAGTTTAGGAAACAACAAGAAGTTCCCTGAAAACAACAAGAAGTTCCCTGAAAACA
>NC_056501.1:5236802-5256311 GCF_014905685.2 Nematolebias whitei | reverse complement strand
CTTGAAAACAACAAGAAGTTCCCTGAAAACAACAAGAAGTTCCCTGAGGAGGAGGAAGTTCCCTGAGGAGGAGGAAGTTCGCACGTTTCATCGCTGCGACACGTTTGACACAAAGTTCTGCTTCCATCAGGCGTCAAAGCGAGAAGCCTCTGTTTGTCCAAACAATAATCCATTTTAGTATTTAATGATTTCTCAGATTAAGTAAAGGTGTAATTAATATAAACGCTATGTTAAATCAGATAATGTTGCTAGACAATTCTATATTTGTGTTAATTACTTAAAAGGCCAAAATATATACAGGTAAGTGTTTCCAGAAATTAATTGGAAGAAAAAAAAAAACTTTAATAAAAGATGTAAACTATATCTGGAGGCCTTTGTGCTTCATCGATTATTCCCATTAATAAAACCCCAAAAAGTTGGATAACGTGGAACCTGAAAACAAAATATGAATTGCTCATCTTATAAACCCATAATTAATTCACCAATGAACACAGTACATGTACAAAATGGTTTTCCTACTCAAGAGAGGGACCATACAGCCTGTTATAAACACTGTTTAAAAGCCTGCTTCCCTGATGGTATGGGGGTGCATTAGTGCCTCTGGCATGTGCAGCGTGCACATCTGGAAAGGCTCCACAAATGAAAACAATATATACAGGTTTTAGAACGACACGTTCCCATCCAGATGTCCCCCCCCCCCCGGGAAGAGTGATAATGCTAAACTGCTACTTCATTTATTACAACCACTCTTAAAGATAATTGATAAATATTATGAATGCCTGTTAAAACTGAACATACAGGCAAAAAATAAATAAAAAAATAAAATAAACAATAATAATAATAATTTAAAAAAATGCATCCACTCTTTAATATTTGAGAAATCTCCAGTTTTAGCTTCTCTCCATTGGCTCCTTGTTAAATTCAGAATTGAATTCAAAATCTTACTTCTAACCTACAAAGCTCTCAACAACCTAGCTCCATCTCATATTACAGATCTTACTGTTCTATATTTTCCTAACGGAGCACTTCACTCTCAGACTGCAGGTTTACTCGTGGTTCCTAGAGTTTCCAAAAGCAGAATGGGAGGAAGATCTTTCAGTTATCAGGCTCCTCTTTTGTGGAACCAACTTCCAGTTTCTGTCCATGAGGCTGACACATTGTCCAGTTTTAAGACTTGAAGACTTTCCTTTTTGATAAATCCTATAGTTAGGGTTGGCCTGGTTTCCTGAGCCATCCCTTAGTTCTGCTGGAGGACAAACTGACCACATTTCTCACTCTGCTGCCATCTTTATTTACTCTCCCTGCTTGTATTGGTAATTATTTATATCTTAACATGTTTTTTTTGTCTCTTTCCTCCTATAGAAAGTCCACCTGGACCTGTCATTCTGTCTGTTTCTACTTCCTGTTCTCTCAAACCCAGCCGGTCAAAGCAGATGGCGGCTCGTCCTGAGCCTGGTTCTGATTCAAAATTCATTTCAATTCAAAAATACTTTATTAATCCCAGAGGGAAATTATTTGTTGTAGTAACTCGTTGTCCTCATTTCATTAAGAGGTGTTATAGATACTGATGCTGTAGACAGGAACGATCTCTTGTAAAGGTCCATTCCACAGTGGATCCTAAGAAACGCTGCAGAAGCCGTCCGATCTGTCCACCCAGACTTGGCTGGCCTCTCGGTTCACCCGGCCTGTAGGACCGCCTGAATGCCGGGCAGAACTCCTCCCAGAGCGATGGCCACTCCTCCCAGCAGTCTGCCGAGCTCCTTGTCACTGTGGACAACCAACTGTAGGTGCCGAGGGACGATCCTGTCCTTCCGCTGTCATGAGCCGTGTTTCCTGCTAGTTCCAGGATCTCAGTGGTCAGGCGCTCAAACACAGCTGGCAGGTAGATGAGAATGCGTCCACAGAACATCCTTTTCAACTCACTTGAGATTTGGGGCTGTAGCTGAGATATTATTTGAGCTTTTGAGATGTTAATCAGCTGCTGTTGTTGTAGAAAACTGCCTTGTTGCCATGGTTACGCATCATAACAAATGTCCAAAACTAAAAAAGTTTCAGTAAAAATCCTTCCAGCTGCACAGCATCTGATACCAGAGGAAACAATCATCCAACAAATGTGATTTACATCCAGAAAAACAGGAATTAAAGTTTCCAAAAGCAAAATCTCAGAATGAAAGTACCAGAGCTGCTCCAACATGCAGCCACCTTGAGCGGAGCAGTTCTAGAACATGGATGGAGGTTTCTTCCTGTTAAAAATGAGTTTTTCTTTCCACAGTCTCCTTTGTGCTTGCTCAGGATGAGAGACTGTGACGAAGCAAAGTTTCAACTCAGTCTGCCGCTTCCTTAGATGGATAATTTTACTAGTTGTTTTTTTTTTTTTAAATGTATGGGAATGCTTTTGTTCTGAACATTAATATTTGATTCTCTCAAACCAAACGATACTGGTCTGTTTCCAGTGAATATACAGGCATTTTAATGCATTTGCCAACAATAAGACACTCATTAAGGCCATAAACAAGTTACTCTATTTAAAAACTCGAGGAAAAATAACCATTTAATTCCACTGTGTGTATGTCGCCCCCTTGTGGTCAGAAATGGGTAACATTTTCTCTAAACAACCTTCATAAAAAAATTAAAACATACAACCACAACCCGTCAAGCCATGACTTTATTTATGTATTACTTTCATTTAACCAGGCAAATCTCACTGACATCACAGATCTCTTTTGTAAGGGAGGCCTGGACCTAAGGGCAGAATAACACGCATGTTTTGGACTAAATGACATGAAACCATTTTACTAAAGTATGCAACGCTTTAATAAATAAATAAATATCTAAAAAAATGATGATGTAGGTTCAGTTGGATCATAACAGCATGAGATGTTCTTCACCATCGTGTGCTGTCCCTGTGATGATCTCTGCGTCGGTCTGTAAAACCAGAAAGACGAGGTCTAAAGCTTTCCTCCATGCTTCCAGCTTCACGCTCAGATTATCATAGATTATCGCTGCCAGTGCTTCATCTGGTTTTATTGCAGAGGAAAGAGCAGAGGCCTCTCTTTCACTCTCCGAGGCGAGTTGAGAGAACTTCCCTCCGATGATTTGATCTCTGTGAAAATCCTGCAGCTGCCGGCTCACAGCAGTCCTGGCTTCAACTGGCGAGAACCGCCCAGCGTTAACCATCATGGCGGTTATCCATTCCATGAAACCGTCTGCCATCAGTCGTAACACGTCACCTCTGTAGATATTAGCAGCTGTTTTGGTTCGTTGAACACGGTCAGAACCCTCCTCTACGTGACGCTCTGCTTCTTTTTGCAGGTGGTGAATACAAAGAGTCTCTGCGCCCCCAGCGCCAGGCAGGAGGACTCCGTCTTTCAGTGCATGGTGCAGACGGTAAGCGCAGGCCCAGAACTGGTCCTCCAGCGCCCGCAGATTACCGTGTATACAACTTGTGATGACCGCTGTGACCAGGCCGACGCCCCGGCCAGTGGAAACATTCACAGCTGTTGCAGAACCCCTTTCATAGCTGCTGAGGTCCCTCCAGATGAAGACCTGCACCCCGGTGCCAACGCAGCGCTTACTCAGCTGCGTGGCGTAAGTCACGGGAACAGCTCCAAACGAACCGGAGATTATTCCTAAAACGGAGGAGCTGACTTTTTCCACCACAAGTATGCGACGTGCACAACAGCGCTGGATCAGCTGCTCACAGGCGAGACCTGTGGTCAGGACCAGGTTCACTTCCAGGTTCAAGAAGACTCCCACAACCATGTCCAACCATTCGTCCTCTTTGCTCGAACTCGTCGAAGGCAGCTGTTCCCTCACACGTCGTACACCCGGGGGCTTTTTGAAGCCAAGGTGGCGGTAGGTATGAGCTAGATCTCCATTGATAAGAGCGACCTTCAGGAGTTTCTCTTTTATCTGATGAGCAACTGAAGTCTGCTGGTGAGACAAAAGAACAACGCAGCCTTGAAGAACGCAGGCGTGTTCCTCTGATAAGCCGGGCAGCACACAAGTCATCACTTTTGAAATGTCAAACGTGGGACTGACCGTCTCTTCATTTGTCTTTGACTGCATCTGGACGGCCTCAACGACTAATTTCATGGAGCTATCACAACCGTGGCTCAACGTCTGAGCCACATGAGTAACTCCGGGACCGTCAGGCTGACGGAGGTGCAGTGCTGTGGGAACAATTTTAGACTTGGTTTCACAAAAATGTCTGCTGAGCTTTGTTTTCCTTTGCTGACTTGTGTTAAGAGTCTTGTGATCAGACTCTTGAACATGGCAGGAGACCTGAGGGGCTCCAGTGATGGTTCCCTCTGACCGCTGAAGTCCTAAAGCATGAGGTGTGGCAGCATGTCTCCCTTTTACAGCAAGATCCAATAAAACTGAGGACTTCTTGCAAACATCTATGCAAACATCCATCCCCTCAGACATAAATGAGATTATCTGCCCAACTGAAATCCCTTTCTGGAGACAACCCAGCGCAGCACGGCTCCACGCTCCTGCGAGGAACAGCAGGCATCCCGATCCCGAGCGATAGATCTTATGGTGGGCTTGAATGGTCTCAAAAACCAGCTGACCCACTGCACATGTGGGCTCCAGGTTCTCGATGATGCGAAAACACGAGCACACGAGTGCCGACTCCCCACTTGTGTCATCTTGAATAAACTTGTATTGTTTATTGGGGCCCACAGAGGAACGTACCATTGCAGCCAGCGCCGACAGTCTCTGCAGTCCAATATGATGATTTTTTATAACTGCACTTCCCGGCATTATCTGAGCTGCATGAACTGGAGAAAGAAGGAACATTTATTGTTTTACAGCTGACAAGTTTAGTTTAGACCTCCGACATGAAAGGAGGCCGGTGACAATCCTTTAACGAATGCTGGACCTTTAAATGGGTTTGGTGTAATTGCACTCCATTAATTTTGTGCAGTTTATTACAACATATAACGTTTCAGATTAATTTCAAGGGTGAAAATTATGACACAAATGCATCAAAGCATTCAAAATACGGTGTTTTGAAAATGCCAATACGTTTCAAATGATCATAATGTTTCTGTATTAGTAAATGGAGAAAGCAGTCGTCTCTTCTGGTGAATTTAATTACTGCGAGAAAAGTAGAAAACAAATGTAACACACACAATAATTACGTTAAATAAAGTAATTAGATAAGGTCACAAATTAGTCATTAGAAAAATCTAAGCAAATGTTTGTGTTTAGCATTTTACCTTGTTTTAAATGGCACTTTGATTTTATTGTTTTTATAACACTATATTTATTATTAATTGATTTTATTGTTGTCTGTACTCTACATGCTGTCTGTCTAAAATAGGGCTCTCTTGAAAATAAGTCATGACTCAATGATAAATATAAATAAAGTTAAAATAAAGAAATGCTAACATGTTTTATCACTTCCAATGGTCTTTTTTTGTCAGCAACAGCTTTGCACCCCATGCATCTACAGCGATAACAACAAATATTTTACGGTTTCTTCACTTTGTAAGTGCGAAATGAGTCAGTATCAACAACAACAGGTTCACGGAGCTGTGCACAGGAAGTAGCTTCAAGCTAGCGCGTGTTTCACCATTTCATTTCTGGAATTCGGTCATTTTTATAACGACATGAAAATGAAACGGAAATGTTGTGAAAGTACTTGGCTGTAGCGCTACTAATATTTATATATAAAAGAGCCGAACGTTACCTGTCTTTGAAAAGTTTGAACCGTTGCTCTGCTCGTCGTTGGACCAGAGTATAAAGTGCGCATGCGTGAAGCGTCCTGGTTGCGTGGCAACAAAAGACGGCTTGAGGGATTGGCAGAAACTTTTAAAGCCCGCCTACTGTGCTTTGTGATTGGCTAATAGGGGCACATCCAAAGTTTCGTTGGTTTCTATTGGATACCCGCTGCGTCGTTTAACACGCGCACACAAAAAGTACAGCGGTCGCTACTTGTTTTGTTGACAATCGATTATCTAACACTAGAAGTCCTGCTTTACCGAAACATCAGCTCAAATGGTAAAACCTTACAGAAAATTTCTTGTTTACATATATATGTTTGTTCCGAACAAATCTTGGTTAATTTGAATCCAAATATTTGTTCTTTGGCGTCGTAAAGTTGGTCTGTGCTAAGCTAGCACGACAGTTAACACAGCCCGCGCTTCTTACAAACTCGTAAACTGACACTTTCCAGTGAATTCTTGACGTGTCATCTACTCCAGGCCTCGTTTCACCGCAAACCGGCGTCTTCCTCGAGCCAAAAGAAGAAGGCAACTTCTAAACACGAGCTCACCGAGGAGCAGGTGCAGGAAGTCAAGGAGGCTTTCGACCTCTTTGACACGGATGGGACCGGGACGATAGACGTCAGAGAGCTGAAGGTCAGTCCCGCTTCGGTTTTTACGTGATTAAATGTGTTCTTTATGCACACACGACCTTTGTTGTTTCTGCCACAGGTTGCCATGAGAGCTCTGGGTTTTGAACCAAAGAAAGAAGAGATCAAGGCGGTGGTGTCAGAGTTCGTTAAAGGCAGCTCTGGAACTGTTGATTTTAGTGAATTTCTCAGTATAATGACACAGAAAATGGTAAGTGTGAAGAAGGAAGTAAAGAACTCTTACAGCGACCACGATGAGTCAAATTAACGTCACACAAGGTTAAATATGTGACGCGTAATTCACACATGTATAAATATTCACATGCAAAGCTTTTGTTAGGTATGGCTGTTCAGTTGCTCAAAGAGCGAGTCGATGCATTTCAAGACATAATAGCCGTCAAAATGCACAATATTTCAGGATTTAGCTAAATGTTTGGAGGTTAATGTAACCCTAACTCATCAGGGTTTCTGTAAAAAATGTTAGAAGACATTAAAGTTCCTCACCTTTGTTTACAACTATATTCAGCAAGATCGTAAATGGTCCCGTTAGTTTGGAAGATTCGACGTGGATCTGATCTTAACAGTAACTTCTGCTTTAGCGCTGTCCGCCGCTCGATTTCCTCCCCCCACAAATTACTCGTCCACTCATCCTCAGGTTTTAGTCGCCGTTTCTCTCCAGAAGACAGAACTGTACCCGCTTACTTTCGACCTGGAGTCTGATTCCATCCTTCTCCAACAGTCTTTACATCCGGGAATCATTTTACGGTCACGATGTCCATCGAGACTGTTTTGACGTGCCCTCGTTAGTGTTCGATTGTAAACAAACGACCAGTAATTGTTGGCAACACATAATCCTGCCGACTTCAATCATTTGTATAAATTATGGAGGCAACTTTTGGTAGTGGTGTGTATTTAAATTTTTTTTAATCATATATTATGCAAAAAAATCTAAATCAGAAACATAGACTTTGTTTTAATTGACCGCTATTATGGCTTTAAGTAGCTAAACAAGATGACTTGAAGTTTAAACTGAGCGTCAGAATGTGAGGATAAAGTATTTAAATAATTTTATACGTTAAGTGGTTATCAGCTGGTCTAACTATTTTAGACTAGTTCTAGCAGAATTTCCATGCAGTAGATTAATAAATGACAAGTGTGATTGTAAAGAGAAGTAATTAATTTAATTAATTTGCATGTTTTGTCGTCAACATTGATAACATCGCGCTTCATGTCGTCGTTGATGTTAACAGAATGAAAAGGACTCCAAAGAGGAAATATTGAAAGCTTTCCGGCTGTTTGATGACGACTGCACGGGAAAAATAACGTTCAAAAACCTGAAGCGAGTCGCCAAGGAGCTGGGAGAGAACCTCACCGACGACGAGCTGCAGGTAAACCATTAACAGGTTTTAGAAGATCAACCCAGTTTGGTCTTTTCTTTCGTAGTTTTAAACCTTGAAAATATGTCCAAACTCGAGATGTCTCACTCTGGGAATGACTCTCAGCTACTACCACGTCAGATTTTAGCACAACACTTTCTAAACCGATTAATTTTATGTTTTTTAAGGTGACTTGGCTGTGGCGGCCATCATGAATTAGGTTGTCTCTAACGACGTGCAATTAAAATTTAGAGAGTCTCATTAAATCCGTCCAGTGGTTCATGGGATATTCTGCTAACAGAGGTGACTCCAAACAGCGGTAACATTTTAAAGATCTTGTGCGATCAAATGGTGCTTAGAGTTTGAGTTGGGGACGACCCACAGCACATGTAGCTCAATGTTTGCTCATTTTGTCTATTTAATTGTAGCAAAGAACCATAAACATTTGAAACCCAAAATAAAATATATTTCTGTGGAGATTAAGACGTTCTGTGACTGCAGACAAAACACACCTGTTTTAAATAAAATTAATCTTTATCACGTTCTGTGTTAAAACACTTTATCTGTTGGTCATTTTTCCTCCGTGTGCCACATTCAGTTCACGTTGGTTTAAATCTCGACTTTACGTTTCTCGTCAGGAAATGATTGACGAAGCAGACCAAGATGGAGACGGTGAAGTCAGTGAGGAAGACTTCCTGCGGATAATGAAGAAGACTAATCTTTACTGAACGTGTCGGCGTTTAAAACGAGACGCTTTTTTGATTTCACTGGTTTCAGTTCAGTTTTTCTTTCCAGGCACGGAGGCAGAGGAGGTTTTTTTTTTTTGGTACGTTTTTATTAAACTTTCTTTGCATGGTTGTTTTTCTACAAAACAAATAAAATATTTTTATCATACGCATTTGCCTTCTGAAGTTTAATTTAAAAATTTACTCATTTTTTTCCCCTTCTTGGTTTAATGTAAAATGTGAAGTTATATTTCACTGACCTACAAATGAAGACCAGTTCGTTGTTCCACAAGAATAAAATAATAAAATCCTAAATAAGTGTAAACCAGCATGGCAACAAATGAAAGTGGCTGAAATTAAATATTTTGTAGCAACAAAAACACACACAAAAAAAAAAAAATCACTTTTAGGTTTTGTTATTCTCTTGGTCAACACAGACTGGCCCTAAAATATTCTCCCAGAAACTTGGGTTCTTGTATTAAAGTTTTTTTTTTTCAAAGTGTGAGCCTTCCTGGGTCGTCTTCTTCCACGGAGCCCATTATGAACCAAAATGTGACGCAACGGTGCGAACGGAAATTGTTGAACGTTGACGTTTTAGGTCGGCTTGAATAAAATCATCTGCACTCAGATTCAAGGTTCTTTATTTGTCGTTCGCACCACGTGATGGAACGAAAGTGTACGCAGGGTCCCAGTTACATCCAACAAACGCATTAAAGTGTGTGTGAAAGAAAAACTGATGAGATCTAAGATACGAACTAATAAAAACGTTAACTAAAAACACACTAAGCACTAGTAGCATAAAAATTGCTGAACAGCAGCACGAACATGAGTGTGAGATCAACCTGGGGTTGCATTTCCTTGTGCGTCCATGTCCTGGGAGGTTGGCAAAGTCCCATGAATCTCATCTTTTTGATTTTTTTTCTCGTCATTGTGGTCACAGGAACACTGAAGCTGCTTGGAGATGGTCTTGCACCCTTTGCTGTTGCCTTGGATCTCTATGATCTTATTCCTGAGCTCCTCGTGCTCAGTGTGCACAGCCATGCCAAACTACCCAGAGGCTGATTGTTCACTCTAAACAGGCTGAATTGCTGGAAGAAAAAAAAAACGAACTACAGCAAAGATTAATAGTCCCTTTAACGTTATCAACAAATCTAACACTGTTTTAGCATACCTTTGTTAAACAGTTGAATTTTTATATACTACATTCATTCAACCTTTATTTATTGTCACTAAATGCTCATGACCCACATCAAAACAAACATCAACGAGGACCCTCATCAGTACGCATACTGCAAGAACAGATCAACAGAGGACGCCATCTCCTCTGTGGTCCACACTGCTCTCATCCACCTGGAGCAGAACTCCTACGTCCGTATGCTCTTTGTGGACTTCACGTCCGCCTTCAACACCATGATCCCCCAAACCCTGATGGACAAACTATCCACACTAAGACTAAGCCCCTCCATTTGCAACTGGGTACTAGACTTCTTAACAAACAGAGCACAGTCAGTGAGGATGAACAACTTCTCCTCCACCATAACCCTCAGCACTGGCTCCTCAGGGCTGTGTGCTGAGCCCTCTCCTGTTCACTCTGCTCACGTATGATTGTGCACCTACCCATCCAGGCTGTCATATTGTAAAGTTTGCTGATGACACAGATTTCATGTTGCTGCTGATCAGTTTCATGTTGCTGCTGATCAGTTTCATGTTGCTGTGTTTATGCGTGCATTACATTTTATCGTTGGATGTAACTGGGACCCTGCGTACGTAATCTTGTTCTACCACATGAGATGTGAATGACAAATAAATCTGTGACTGATGTACACAGGTTAATCCCATTGAGCCTCGGGGACTCATTTACAAGAGAGACCTGATTATACATATATTCTTATTATATTATATATATATACACACACACACACACACACTATTAAATATATATGTGCACTACACACAAACAGGATGCAGATATAAGCAACTTTAATTTCAGCGCACTGTATTGTACCAATTTATTTGCATTTGTACTTATTCAAACTAGGCTGTCAAGGAAATTATAACTTTTTGAGGGTTTTTATGAATTTTCACTGCATTGCATCTTTCAAAGCATAACATGGTAAAAAAAAAAAAGGGGGTAATGACTAAGTTGGTTTTGACTAATCTGGATTATGTTACTGTAAACAGAAATGACTCGTGTGAAACTCGGATGAGTAACTCAGTAAAAGTCACTCTCACTTTGGCTTTTGAGTTGAACTTGGTTCAGACTAAACTGAGCAGACTCATTTATCTACACATTTTGATCAACTTATAGGAAAGATGCTCCGATTAATTGTAACATGCAGCGGAAATCTGTTTTTGTCCAAAACGTTCGAACCTTGTTCAAATAAAAACAGGATACGCGCTGACGTGTCTTTCCGAGCCGTCAGACGTCTATTATTTTGAGGATGCTTACGACTGATTGTGAAAGTTGTGATAACCCGTTTCAGACAACATGGAGCGCTCATGGAAAATTTGAGACATTTTCCCTCAAGATCCATGTTTTGGAGAAAAACAATAACACAACACTAACGTCTTTTTTAAACGATTGTTCATTACGTTATTTTAGCCTCGAGCGCGTATGATTTATTCGTCCTCGGCAGGATTACTAGTTTTAATTTTAAGCTGTTGAGATGAAACTTGGAATTGCTACAGATGAGTCAAATCAAAAGGCCAGTTCTCAGACCTCTGGCCTGCTTCACCTCCCATGACTCAAATCCGTCCACCTTGTTGAAGTTGAAAGTGCAAAACTCACCAGGTGAAACACGAAACACCGATCTGAAGCTCGCTTTGACTGAACTGAAGAAGCAAACAGGCTCTCGATGACTCCTGACCCCATATTCTCCAAGTCTGTGATGAACCGAGTCCTAACATTAAAACTCGAGATCAGAAGAGAATAAAAAATGTTGCACAAAGTAGATTTGTTTCATAACGAGAGTAAATTATCGTTAAGACAAAGGTCCAATGTTAACTCAGTTTTACAAATATTGTGCAAAGTCAGTGTGGTAGTAGCCGAGATCATTCCTAACTTATCCTCTGAGGGAACTGGATGAGATCAGTTCTTTTTTAACTTTGCTTTTTAATATTAGAGTCAACTTTATAAAAAAATTAAAAAAAATCACATGAACTGAAACTAAATGTAACGGCAACTGTCAGGGGATTTGAGTCAAGTTTTTAACTACTATGGTGGAGAATGTTAACTGCCCACGAACCGTGTGTTTGAGTTAGCAGAGAGTTATTTCTTTCTCAGAGAGAGCTGAACCAGGAGCTGATTTGATCCTGCACGTGCAGCTGGGTGGCCGAGGTCATCAGTGTCTGCCTGTGAACCGAGAGCGTTGATAAGTTTATAAAAACAATTCTCGCACGCTGCCCGTGGCAGATTCTCGTGACGGCTCCATGCAAGTAGAACTTCTGTGTAACCTGTAGTAAAAGTCTGTCGTTGCAAGTAAAACCGGTTAAAAATCGTCTCGTGTCCTCGAATGTGGCTTCTTTCGATAACGTAAAATCAATAGAGGATATTTTTATCCAGCAGTAATCACTGGAGGTACGCCGATCTACAACTGATAAACCTTTGGAGTCGTCCCAGTTCACGATGGCCATAGCAGCTAATCAACATTCACAAACTCAAAATATCTGCAACTCAAGTGAACTTTACAGATACTGAGCTAAAGTTTGCTGTGCTAGTAGCTGAGAGTCATCGTGGCACGACACACCTGAACCTGCCTGTTCTTAAAACCTCGGCATCAACGGTTGGTGTCAACATCGTCTGTTGCTAAAATATCTCATGAACCTTTGGACAGGTTTGAATGAAACTCAGAAAGCAACCATTAGATGTACAGCAGTCCCTCGCTACTTCGCGGTACGTTTTACGCGGACTCGCTCTATCGCGGTTTTTTAAAATAAGACACACAATTGGCTGAGTGATCGATGAGTCGCACGATCAGCATGGAATTTTTATTTAATTATTATTTTTTTATTATTTAGCACCTGCTGCACCTTTGTGCAGCCCACTCCTGCAGCTGATCAGCTGTTCTCCATGCAGAGCGGAGAAGTGGGCGTGGCCAAGAACGCTTGCAGGTGACAGAGCAGCAGAGGCAGAGAGAGGGAAATCATGACGGTCTGTGCTCTTGTAGAGAGTTTAGAGCAGGGCTATTCAACTGGCGGCCCGTGGGTCGACTTCGATCCGGCCCACTTCATAAAAACAAACAAATTTTTTAATTTATTTTTTTTGTGTGTGTTTGTGTGTGTGTGTGGGGGGGTGTCTGGGTTTGGGTTTGGTTTATTGCATTTATGATTCAATGCAATAAAATAAACAAATTGAAAAGGCAACAGATCATTGTAAACGTTGGTTTATTTACATAATGATTTTAATCGCTGGATGTCCGGCCCCCGAACTGTTGGCTTTCAGAAATTGTGACCCCCTGTTGAAAAGCTCTGGTTTAGAGTTTAGAAACATTGGAATACTGCAAGAGTGCGGGAAGGGTTAAAACACCTTGTGTATTGGCTTAATACACTTTTAAAAGGTGCCATTTATACGAGTGAGTTTGTTGGCAGGCCTCAGACTGATGAAGTTTTTCGGATGAAAGACGAAGCGTTTCCACCAAAAAGCATCTGTCCACATGACCTGACTTAACTTTTTTGTGAACATTTATAAGGTTTGACCCAAACAGCTTTAACGCGTTCCATCTCAACAAAAGGATTTCCGATCTAAAACCGTCGTCAAAGGTAGCGGGCGATACACATCCATTTAAGGAACGCTAGACTTTTAATTTAAACGAGCAAACCCCGATCACGAGCCACGAATACCTTTATTTTGCTTGTTTTGCTTTGATTACACAAGTCTTGGGAAGTACTCGGGGGATGGTTTTGTGAAACTGTCGAAAAAGCGTGAACGTATGTTAAAACAAAACGGTCGACGTAAGGCTTCCTAATAATCGAAAAGTCTTTGTAAAGGAAGCCTCCGGTGACATTTTAAATGGAGTTTAATCGAACAGCCTTCGCAGCTCAGAGCAGGTACTTCACCTGCCCAGAGGAACATTTACTTCTTCAGACCGTGGACGTTGCCTTTAGATCAGAACTTTCCAATAGGAGTTGGATGTTTTTGTGCCGTGGCAGTTTCATGGCCTGCAGCCCCTGTCAGGCTGTTATTCCCCTTCTGCTGTGGTCGCACAGTATTCACATAACACGGCCCGTTCAGAACTCCCACTGCTCCGCCGCTTGGCTCGGTTTTTTCTTTCCCATTAAACGATCACTTTCCAAAACAGCCGAGCGTTGCTGGTAAACGAATGATTTTTAACCCTTAAAGGTCAAGGATGTGTCACCCGATTGTCAGGAGCCCCTTTTTGAGTAAGAAACTTCTAGACAAAGTAACAATCGTCATTGTTCCTTGAAGCAACGGACCGACTGCTGCTGTGGTACGTTTGCTCGTTCACTCTCCACCTGTTAGAGATTGCATATTTACATTTTTTAAATAATTTTAGGTTAAATTAAGTATTGTATGTGTTGAGATCAAATCAGCTTTTTATCCTAGAGGACCGAGTATCTTTCTGCTATTATTGGATGTTTTTATTTTATTTATGTTTACCTGTTTGCTCATTTCTTATCTGCAACAAGCAAAAAGGAAACCGTGTTCATAGTTCCATAAGAAGTTTCATCAGATGTGACACAGAACCATTTTTAAACTTAATTATTGAATAAATCTTAGATTCGAATGCTACTTTTTTCTTCTTCTTCAGTTCCTGTTCCACACCGGACTGAACCGGCATGTTTAACCCGTTAAGGCAGGTCCGTTTCCACCTCCTAACCAATCAACTTTAGACATTTACGTAAATCAAACATCGTCGGTGTGGAGCAGAAACCATCTCTAGAACCGTTCAGGAAGTGAGAACAAAACAACTGTGGTCAGAGCTCTGCGAGCGTTTGGTCAGATGAAGAACAGATAACTCGTGTAAAGACAAAGAAAGATAACTTCCCCGATATCCGTCCACAAAACGAGATTAAAGTCAAGAGTGACGTAACTTCTGAAACAACAGACACGGATTTAAAACGGCAGCTACGACACTATTTATGCCGAACGCTTCATCCATTTACTTGAACCAATCTTTATCCAGAGCAATAATGTTTTTACTCACGTGTGCACTGTTAGCAAAATATCTCAAGAATTAAAGAATAAATGAAGCTTGCATGAAGTAATCGCAGAGTTGACCTCTACGACTGAATAACTTTTGGTGGCAGCAGTTAAAGTAGCTCACACTGGAGACGCAGAATGGCTCCAAGTCAGACATATTTAACAACGTGGAGCTAAACACAGACACACAATTATTGTTTTCCAGGTTTTACCAAATAACTCATAACAAAAATTTAACAGCACCTTTGTTTTTGAACTTCGTGACCTTTCCTGTAAATTTCTGTACAACGGTTTCTCTCGACTAAAACTTGAACAGGAAGGATTTTTGTAAAATGATTTCATTTAAAATTATTTTGAAATTAATAAACAAAAACCTTCAGAACTTCTACTAAATAAGAAATCTGCAGTCTTTTTAGTCTTTAACTTTATAAAGTACATGTGTCAAATAGGCCTGTCGCGATAAACAATGAATCAATTAATCGCACGATAAATGAAAATTATCGACTTCATTTTCATTTGTCGGCTTCATCGTTTCTTCGCGTCTCTTTCTGCTGAAGACGGTGCTCTTCACTCACGTCACGCCTCCCTCTCTCTTTAAAATCTGTCTTAACGATAAAAGCAGCTAAAGCAGCTAAGCTACGAGCTAAGCTAACAGACTGACATCGGGAAAAAACGTCCGTCTTGTCGAAGCTCCACAATTCAGGGCTGAATCCCGTGCCTTTGTGTAAAAAGTTGTTTTTCTCTGCAAAAAGAAGCTCAGAACTTGTTTACTGATTTTTTATTAAAAGATTTGTGTGAAAAATGTTACGCTAAAGAGCTCAAACCACACTGAGCGTCCTCCATTCTGTGAACTGAAAACCAGGAAGGAGAGACAGCCCATGTCACGTCAAGGGGCCTCCCTCCCATTTTTCTTAAAGAGACACGCTGCTAGCTCCCTCACTATCCATCCTTGGGTTCAAACTGTTTTAAACTGCCATCTGGTGGTCAAAAAAGATACTACACAAAACTAATTAACCAACATTTCTTTTTAAATTTGACAATAATTACAAATTATTGTCAAATTTCAAACAATATTATCGTTTATCGCAATAATTTCGGAGACAATCGCCCATCAAAAATTGTTATCGTGACAGGCCTAGTGTCAAACTCAAGGCCCGAGGGCCAAATACGGCCTCTGGTAACGTCTCATCTGGCTCCCAAGACGATATTTGAAAAGTAAAAGTATTTTTACTGCTTCTCATTTTACGTCAAAACGGAGCCAACTTTAGTTAAGACTTCTCATGGCAGGTGGACAACTCTGAAGCCAAGAATAACCAACTTGAATTTTTCCGTAATCTTTGATTTTGATGCAGTAAAAGTGACAAAGAACATCAAATGAGACGACGAAACTCTTGCTGAGGAAGCTGCAGCCAAGAAAAGATGTCCGGTGTCTGATTGGAGGTCAAACCGACTCAAGATGGCGCTTGGCTTGAAATTAGTTTTTAATTTTAAATCCATTTTTGTAACAGTTTGACACACCTCAATTGCCGTCCTAAATTTAGATTAAATTTTTTAAATTTAAAACAATTTTAGGTGCCAAGGTTTAATTGAGGGTGATGAGACTTTGTGATAAAGTAGATCTGTTGCAGAAAAACTGTGGGCGACACATTCCACAGAGAAATTAAACATTTTATGATTTATTTTTTGTCTCTTATTTCTTCAGATCAACTGAATAAGATCTAGAAACAATTCTGACTTCAGAAACGTTCATGCAACCTCTCACGTGCATTTTCCCTTTTCAAACGGAGTAAAAGAAGAGTGCATCAAACGCCAACACCGGATCTAACATCTACGTTTGAAACATTGATCAGGCTTTGATTTGAGCTCTGCTGACTAAACAAATAAAAGATTATAAAGCAGCTGTGTCACCTCTGCTCTCAAACCACCGACGAGCTGCGAGCAGGCCATCCCCCACCCACCATCTGTCTCCTTCCTGTACGCTTACGGTAAAATATCGGGCGCGCTCACTTTCCTCAGTCACAGAAAACTTACAACCCGTTTATCCTGTCGTCACTTTAAACAGAAAAATTAATCCACACGTCTGTTCCTCATTTTGTCTAAAGTGGACAAACTTCTGCAGAATGTGCTTCAACGTGCACAACCTGGAAATGCAACGAAGGGACGACCGCAGCGTAGGAAGTCGTACTACTGACTGTGGGAGTAGGAAGTCAACTACAAAATTAAAATAAGAAGTAAACAAATCATAATCTGGAATACAAATACGTGGGCAACAATAGAAAGTTTAAATACTTTGATTCATTCGACTGTTGAGGAAACGACTCGTTTAAATCGTTAATTAAACGGACATCAAGTCAAACACATGGTCCTGATGAGCAGCAGTTAAATATAATTGAATTAAATTCACAGAAGTTAGTTAGTCTAATAAAGAATGTACTGATATTTTAGAAAGATGTTTTATAAGTTTGACTAAGGTCAGGGTTTCTCCTGGACCTGTTGCCTTCACGACCCGACTGGATAAGGATTAGAGGATGTAGATTTTTTTAAATAGATAACTTTAATGACCCGTTTTCCAAAGTTCATATTTATTTTGTAATTAAATTCTGCAGCCGTTTCATGTAACTCGTTACTTCCCGACTTAAAGTCCCGTTTCTGAGCAGGAGTGATTGTTTGTTTGTGTCAACGAGTCGTTTGTATCGTGACTGAAACGAAGTGTTGGAAGATTGAGGTTTTCATTTCTGCAAACAAAACAGATTTTTTTTTAAAGAAAAATAAATTTTATTCATGTTGCGTTAAGAAAAATCCTTTATTAGGATGATAACTCAAGCTCTATGATCCACACCTCATGACCACAGTGTCAGAACGTAGGCCATTAAATTAAGAACTTTGCCTTTTGATCCACTTCTTTCTTTACCATGACGGACCACAGCAACAGCCTCATTACTGAAAACGATCCTCCAGTTCGTCGATCCATCTACCGCTCCATCCGTTGACAAGATCCCCAGATTCTTGAAGAAAATATCAGATTACAATTTCCTTGGCAAAGCTCATCTTTGTGTTAACTTTATCTTGATGATTTTTATCTTCTTGTGCAGTTTTGCTTCCATTCACCTGAACTCCAGGTTTTGCAGATGCGTCTTGTGTCACAACACTCGGCTCTGATATTTACACATCTGATGTCCAATGATTATTATTTTTCAGATGTGTTTTAAAGATCTCGGTCTGAACTCGTCCTCAGGACGATGCACGGTTCGTCTTTGGTTTAATGTTTGTTATGGATGTTGTAGTTAGGCCAGATGTGTTTTAAACCAGATGTGCTCATCTTAAGCTATAACGAGATGTCAATCACAGAACAGTGTAAACAACGTTACATTATTGTTATTACTCAAATGGCTCGGAAAGTCTTAATATCAAAATATTAATACAGTTCATGTGTCTGAATATTACGTTTTACAGAAACATCTCACCGTGTGTGCGTGCACGTGCACATACAGCACAAGTATTTGACGTCTGAGCATTTTGCCACCAAATGGGGACAGAGAGCTGGTCCCATGAGGTGAACTCAGGTCGGGAGCTGATGGACCTCTGCAGGTTCTGCTGCAGCTTCATCTCACACGTTGTGTTTAACACTCTGGCTGACCACAAACAAACTCTCACTGGATGATGATGCTCGTCACGCCACACGCCTTTAGTCATGAAAGCAAACCTCAAACATTCGCTGGAAAAAAAGAAAACTTCTTAATCGAAGTTGATCCGGTGCCTGCAGTGAGTAATTGTCTCCATTTGAGCACCAAGTACTGAAAACAACAAGTTCACTTTCTACTCAACTTGTGTAAAAACATTTATTTGTCATTATTCAGGAATGTGACAAGTTTTACCTGTCAAATAAAAAAATTAATAAAAGGTGCACGTATTGTGCATTCAAGAGGTAACGGAGTCACATTTTCCTTCTAACTTTTGAAGCATTTAAAAATTTGAGCAATCTGAAAATGGTTATTTCCGTCTTATTTTTTCTGCATGTTAAAGCTCTCGTTTTATAATTTTTACAATTAATTTTACATTTAAACCCATTAAAATCAAGTTCATGCCATCAGGTAAAACTACAAATATTTTACAGCAAATCAGATTTAAAACCAGATCTGGTTTAACTTAAGAATGTTTTATTTATTTTTATTGTTTTACACCAATCTGATTGAAATGAAAATAAAACTTGACAATTGGAAATATACAGCTCAACTTTCACCATCACACCTCGGGCAGAAGAAATGTTTGTTTCTGGATGCAGGAAATAAAAAATGGCATCAAAGTTGAGAAAAAAGTGGAAAAAAGTTTTTGAGATTAAAAAGTAAAACCAAATCTTTGTAGCAAAGCCAAACAATAACCAGCTGTTTTATAGTTACTTTACATTTCTAAATATGTTTCAATAAAGAAATGATCTCAGCACATCTGGATGGTCCCAGTACAGGTTTTAGGTCACAACCTAAAAACAAAAAGCCTGATCATGTTTTTGTCAGAACATGAATCTTGATTCTTGCAGTTCTTGTGCTGCTGCTTTAAGTTCAAATTATAATTTTTCATTAAACATCATTTAATCCTTGAATCCCTAGAGAACAGACTCTGGTTACAAAAACATGACAGCTCCCATAATCTGGGTCCTTCTGGCTGGAGAAGACTCAACAACACTAACAATTAATTATACAACATTATATATCTATAGATAGAGATATCTCTATGTATATATAGAAATATATCTATCTATATCTATATATCTATATAGATAGATATAGATTTATAGATTAAGATTAATAAGATTTATAGATATATATATCTATATATCTATATTGAATAATTAATTGTTAGTGTTGTTGAGTCTTCTCCAGCCAGAAGGAC
>NC_056501.1:5220479-5231802 GCF_014905685.2 Nematolebias whitei | reverse complement strand
GCCGTGTAAGTCGCATCAGAACAAAAATGTCTAATAAAGTGAAAAAAAAAACCAAATAAGTCGCTTCGCCGTATAAGTCACTTTGCCGTATAAGTTGCATCTATTGCGCGTCACCGTTGACGCGTTGCGTTTGTTACGAGTCATCACTGACCACCCGGAAACGTGGGTCGGTGTTGTGCCAAAAATCAACTGGCTGCCAAAATGGTGGCCGCAGGAGCGCACATGGAAGGACTTTAACAATTATTTAACAAGATTAACACCTAAAAACAATTATTTGTTTGCTCAAAATTATAGAAAAGTGTGTTTAAGTCTAACATTTCCTTAACAAATGCACTTTGACGGTCACATCAGCTGCGTTTCTCCTGGACGGCGCGGTGAAATGCAGCTGATTTGACGTTTGCTCCACGAGCTCCGGAGCGAGACGAAGGTGGCTTGGTATGGCAAGCCAAGTGTCTCATTAATCGCCACTTTTACCTATTAATGAGACACTTGACTTGCCATAACGCTCGTTTGACAACTGCCGGCACCGATGTGTATACAGACGCGCTAGCTAGAAAGCTACAGAGGTAGCGCAAACGGCACACAAGACAGACGAGTCTCCGTCTCTCCGTCTTCACATCCCGCCCAGTCGACAAAAACCACAGAAGAAATGCCGAAAAGTAACCCATGCCCGCCAGAGAAACCAAGTAACCCGTTACTTGCCCTGCCGAGACAAGCACCGGTAACGTACAGGTCCTTCTCAAAAAATTAGCATATTGTGATAAAGGTCATTATTTTCCATAATGTAATGATAAAAATGAAACTTTCATATATTTCGGATTCATTGCACACCAACTGAAATATTTCAGGTCTTTATTTTAATGCTGATGATTATGGCATACAGCTCATGAAAACCCAAAATGCCTGTCCCAAAAAATTAGCATATTTCATCCCACCAATGAAAGACAAGTGTTTTTAATACAAAAAACACCAACCTTCAAATAATCATGTTCAGTTATGCACTCAATACTTGGTCGGGAATCCTTTTGCATGAATGACTGCTTCAATGCGGCGTGGCATGGAGGCAATCAGCCTGTGGCACTGCTGAGGTGTTATGGAGGCCCAGGATGCTTCGATAGCGGCCTTAAGCTCATCCAGAGTGTTGGGTCTTGCGTCTCTCAACTTTCTCTTCACAATATCCCACAGGTTCTCTATGGGGTTCAGGTCAGGAGAGTTGGCAGGCCAATTGAGCACAGTAATACCATGGTCAGTAAACCAGTTACCAGTGGTTTTGGCACTGTGAGCAGGTGCCAGGTCGTGCTGAAAAATGAAATCTTCATCTCCATAAAGCTTTTCAGCAGATGGAAGCATGAAGGGCTCCAAAATCTCCTGATAGTTAGCTGCATTGACCCTGCGCTTGATAAAACACAGTGGACCAACACCAGCAGATGACATGGCACCCCAGTGTCTGTGGAAACTTGACACTGGACCTCAAGCAAAGTGAATTCTGTGTCTCCTCTCTTCCTCCAGACTCTGGGACCTTGATTTCCAAAGGAAATGTAAAATTTACTGTAATCAGAGAACATAACTTTGGACCACTCAGCAGCAGTCCCAGGCGAGATGCTTCTGACGCAGTCTCTTGTTCAAGAGTGGCTTGACCTGGGGAATGCGGCACCTGTAGCCCATTTCCTGCACACGCCTGTGCACGGTGGCTCTGGATGTTTCTACTCCAGACTCAGTCCACTGCTTCCGCAGGTCCCCCAAGGTCTGGAATCGGCCCTTCTCCACAATCCTCCTCAGGGTCCGGTCACCTCTTCTCGTTGTGCAGCGTTTTCTGCCACACTTTTACCTTCCCACAGACTTCCCACTGAGGTGCCTTGATACAGCACTCTGGGAACAGCCTATTCATTCAGCAATTTCTTTCTGTGTCTTACCCTCTTGCTTGAGGGTGTCAATGATGGCCTTCTGGACAGCAGTCAGGTCAGCAGTCTTACCCATGATTGCGGTTTTGAGTAATGAACAAGGCTGGGAGTTTTTAAAAGCCTCAGGAATCTTTTGCAGGTGTTTAGAGTTACGTCGTTGATTCAGATGGTTAGGTTAATAGTTTGTTTAGAGAAACTTTTCATGATATGCTAATTTTTTGAGACAGGCATTTTGGGTTTTCATGAGCTGTATGCCATAATCATCAGTATTAAAACAATTAAAGACCTGAAATATTTCAGTTGGTGTGCAATGAACCTGAAATATATGAAAGTTTCATTTTTATCATTACATTATGGAAAATAATGATCTTTATCACAATATGCTAATTTTTTGAGAAGGACCTGTAGGTGAAAAACTGATACTGGTGCACCACCTCAACATCTTCACCATTAACGACCACAGGAGTGGAAACCGAAGAGTCTTCTCTAGAATCAGTGACCGTCTCCTTTGTCACTAATCGACATTTCAGACTTTACAGGCCTCTGTTCAGTTTTTGACTGTACGAATAGAAAACAGCTGGAAACACATGTTTTAAAGAGCTGCCAGTAGAACGCGTTTTATCTCAAAAACAAAAATGGTGGAACAACTCAGGGTTGAAGAAGTTGCGTATAAACAGACCAGAAGACTTTGGAAGAACAAAACCAACGTGTCTGCTCAAGGCACAGTTCCATGTGAAAATCAAACCAAGCACGTGCACATGCACAAATCTTATTAACCATTATCACAGTGGTAGGAGGTGGTTGAGCTGGTTTCGTATGAGGCCATCTATCAGACAGCAGAAGAATGCCTTGAACTGGTCCTCTATCCCAGGAGTAACAACAAATCTACCTCAGTGCTCTTGCTATGTCTAATGTCCGTATCTTTAGGCGGCGGAACACGAAATGCGCACAGTGACGCACGTTTTGTTCTCTTGTAAGCTTCTTGAACTGAAATGCTCAATAACTTTGGTCTTCCAAATGCATTGTTAAAATCAGCTGTTTCTTTTCTACAGGTGAAGCCCACGAGCCTTTCTTCTGGATCTCCTGAAGGGGATCCAGCGTGGAGTTTCTTTCGTGTACGTATTTAGACAAATACATAAAAGTCATCACAATGAGGTCTGATGCATATGATCATCAAGAAAAACTCAAACCACCTGAAGCCTATTGACTTTCACCAGCTAAAAAAAAAAAAAAGTCTTCACCTCTGGTTCAACGTTAAAACTTAAAACGAGTTTCCTGTTGTGGCAGCAGGCTTCGTCTTGTGTGGCCGAGATGCAGCGATGCATTCTGGTCGTCAGTACCGCACTTGCAAAGACTACCTATGAAACGGTATCGCTACTGCTCCACTGATTCAAAGTGAAAATGGGAAGTTCGTCTCCCTGTCGTTTCCTGTCACGTGCACACAAGTGACTTCACGTCGACACGCTTGTATCTGCGAGGCCCCACGCACGCGCGGCTTGACGACACTCGACTCGACGTAGTGGTTGCCAGTGGAAAAGAAAAATGTATTACTCACTAGTTTCTGCAGCTTTCCAGCACTGCAGGTGGTTTTCCTCCGTTCTCAGGGATAAATGTATAAAAGGTAAGTGCCAGGACCGTGCACTTCCAGTAAATCTTTCAGCAACCACTTTCAGTGATCTGGTTCCTGCTGCTCATACGATGAAGCTAATCGTTTTTTACCTTTTGACATTCTGCTGGTTGTCTTTGGCGTCGACGAACCAGGGAGAACAAACCAGGAGCGTAAACAGATTGAGACAAACTCTGGATTTTATTAAAATGTGCCGAACACGACTGCAGGTGAGTTCATCTACAATCGCATTTTCATTGCTTTGACCCATCTACAACTTTCTTTACTCAAACATCGGTGTCTTGCAGAATAAAGAGCAGATGGTGAAAACGCCACCGAACGACATCCAGGTAAGCAAAGGTGTTTTCTATTTGAAATAGGTAACCTATATTATATAAACTATAATAAGAAAAAATAATTTAATTGAAATGGGTTTGATCGTTTGGTCAGTGCCATAAATCTTGCAGTTGCTTACTTATGGTTGTTGCACTCCCACTGCTCCCACTAACAGTCATATACTGGTTAATGTAGGAGTAGATCAAATGATGTGTTAAGCCACAAAATGTGTTGGGGGTGGGGGGTGAAATCAGCTGAAATGGTTGAATACCAAACTCCAACTTAATGACTTCAAAACAGATTTATTTTTTGTTTCAATTTAAAACCGAACCAACCAAAGTCGCACCAAAGTGTAGGAAGAAATAACGCAAAGCTTATCCTAAAATACCAAAATATAAAACACATAGAAGACCGGAGGAAATACATATTTCAACCAATTCACACAGATACATTATATTTGTTGTTAAACTATCCTGCTAAAGTCAAACTGTGACTTTATGAGCATCATTTAAGGATGTCTAAAGATAAACGGCGTTACGTTGAAGCTCTTATCGGTCGTTCATCTTATCGGGCTGCAGATCTGAAGTGAGTCAACTCGAGAGTTTGCTCAGAGAGATTTTTCTTTTTCTCGCAGCTTCCGCTGAGTGAAATGTGATGAATAATCAGACCGAGAGCAAATGAAACCGTGACACTTCCTCGCGCCACCTCAAGGAACTAAATGTGCTGCAGCGCGCTAGAAAAGACATTGAAGATAAATTAAAAGATACAATAAATACAGATGTGAAGTTGCAGTGGGATTTGTTATCAAAAGCAAACGTTCAATAATTTTAAAGCACTTTCTGCTGTTTTGAGTTATTTTCTTTAAAGTTGGCTCCAAAACGCATCGATTCGTGATTCACAGAAAACAAGCTGCAAAAAAATTATCCAGGAAAAAAAATAAAAAAAGTTTAATTTTTATTTCGGGGAAGAAACAATTCACCCCCGACTGATGAGGTGAAAAAACATCTTTAAAAAAGTGGAAATGTATTTGCTCAAGTCTCGCTTTAGGTAAAAGTCGTGACATAAAACCAGAGAAAAAACATTTACTGAAAATGTTTTGGTGAATATAATGACGATAAAATTATAAAAAGCTGCGTTCAAGTTTTGAATCGGAGTTTGAGGGAAACGATTATTATTTTATTCAAGTTTTGATAATTAACCGATTACAACATTAATAAAAGTGTGCTCTTCTAAATTCAACATAAAAAAAAAGTGCATTTTATTATAATTTGTTTTCTTTGTGACAGGACTGTTGCTCACTGTCGGCCTTTAACTGCTTCAAGGAAAATCTGGGAAAAATCAACGTAACTTCATTAAACGTTCGAAAAAAACTCTCCAGCAGCCTCAACCACCTGACGGTAAATATCCAGGCTTATTTAAATTACGTGCACTTCTTAAACTTACATTTCTTTCAACTGTTGCAGAGAGATCGGCTCTACTTTCAAAATACTTCAAGTAGTGCTCTGGTAAGTGAGTTGCTCATGTTTTTACGAGTACGAGATAAAATCTACGAGCCGTTATAAATCATCGTTCCCGTCTCCCGTCAGTCTTCCTGTGAAGAATGCAAAGACTGCAGCTCGTATCCCAAAGAAACAGCCGAGGAGTTTTTCAGCAGACTACAGTCTTTTGTCCAGCGGGTAAGGACTTTTCTCAATGTTCCCGTAAATACTACATATTTGTTTTAACTGTCACAGCAGAAAACCAAGGCCTCTGGCTCAAACTGTGACGTCCCGACAGGTCCGAGTGAACGTTCGCAACAATACCAGTAAATCTTTTAGGCTCCCCGTGAAGTGGACTGAACGTAATGTTCAACTCTTTTAGCTCCAAACTGCAGGAACTATGAAAGATTCGTTTAAGTTGAACAGCAATGAAGCAAAGAGTTCATCACTTTGCAGAATAGACACTTGTATAATTACCATCTATGAGTGCATTGTATAAAAACAAAATGGCTACAAAGATTTAATGCTTCCTGTGTCCAACTGAATGACCACAAAGTCTCATGATATACTTTTATGAAAACAGCAAGGTTTTCAATAAAAACAATATTCTGCTTATTTATTATTAAGCTTTTGTTACAGAACAAAGTCTATTTACATTCATTTAAATTCAATTAATAATGTGACTCTGGATATTAAACATGCTAATGATCCATAATAACAGAATTCAGGTTATGAATCTAAGTTATAATGTAGTTTAGGGACCGTATTTTCTGCCGTGTAAGTCGCATCAGAACAAAAATGTCTAATAAAGTGAAAAAATAAATAAATAAAATAAGTCGCTTCGCCGTATAAGTTGCTTTTGTTACGCGTCATCACTGACCACCCGGAAACGTGGGTCGGTGTTGTGCCAAAGATCGACTGGCTGCCAAAATGGCTCCAGGAGCAAAACGACGGTGGCTTGGTATGGCAAGCAAAGTGTCTCATTAATCGCCACTTTTATTTATTAATGAGACACTTGACTTGCCATGACGCTCGAGCACCCCTCTAATATTTTTCATGTCAGAACGAATGAAATCATCAGATTTCAGCCAGATGTTGAGTTATAAATATGGGGAAAACGTATATTAGTCACTTCGGTGTATAAGTCGCAGGTCTTTCAAATTTATGCAAAAAGGTGCAAATTATACGGCGAAAAATACGGTAACTGATACAAACTTGTGCTTTTTCTGTTCATTTTTAGGGCATTTCCAGTTTGGTTTGAAGGAGGAGGGTAAAGGATCTGGACCCGACTGAGGACTTAACGTAAAGAAGACACTACACTGAACAAGTTCTCTGAGCCTAACTGTCTGTTGTTGCCTTATTATATTTAATTTATTCTGTATTTATTTGGGGTGTGGTGATGAACTCAATGACGCTGAGCACTGCTCTGTTGCCACCCAGTGGACTGAACAGTTTCTACATTTGTTTTCCTGCAACACGAAGGGAAACTTTTTATATGTTGTAGTTCTTAAAGAATTTAAAGTATTGCATCAATATTACGTATGATGTGCACTGTGTGAAAATATATTATCTAAACATATTAAAATGAATACAACAAAAATGTTGCTTTGTTTTTTTTAATTTATTTATTTATTGAAGGTTGGTTAAAAGCTCGGATTAGAAGTGGACACTTGACGTTTGAGCTTGGTCAACTCAAAACATGAACTGACGCTGCTCGCCTCTAAATTTATTTATTTTAATTCTTTACATTTACAGAACCGTAACTTCTTCCATGAGGTTAGGATTGAAAGAACCCAAAGTTTTAACTGGACGTTTGATCATAAAGATTTAAACAGAGACAAAAACACAGTTTAAGGAATTTTACAACAAATATATTACTGAACAGATAATTCTCTCAAGGGTTAGCAGCGGGTCCTTTAAACCTGTGGTTCCCAACCGTGCTCCCTGAGGAACACCATCCTGCATGTTTTAGTTGTTCCTCTGCTCCAACACACCTGATCGGAATGAAATCGTGATTAACGGGCTTCTGCTGAACTTAAGGAAGTAATAACCACTGAATCAGGTGTGATGGAGCCGAGACTCAACTAAAACATGCAGGATGGTGTTCCTCAGGGAGCAGGGTTGGGAACCACTGCTTTAAAACAATGAAGCACCCACCTCCTCTTGCTTAACGTAAAGGTGGTGCATGTACAAATTTTAACAACTATAATAAGCATCTTGGTGAATAAGAAGTAAATTGCAGAACTGAGATAAAGAGCTACACATTATTTAATCTAGCTGGAGTCATAATAGTTTTAAAGCTTTATTAAACGTTTTTTTTTTCAATTGCATTTGGTTTAACTGATGACTCAAGATTAAATCCTTCTGAATTCTTGCTTAAATATTACATAAGATGTTATTATATAATGTCAATAGAATGTGACTCAGTTATGTTCATGTATTGTGCCAGATTTTTTTAATGTTCTTGGACTTAGCACAACGTTAGAAAAATGTCCGATAATATTAATTACTGCTACAACAATCCAGTATCTTTTACCAGCTTCTTCCTTTTCGGGTCGTGGGAGTCACTGGCGCCCAAAACCAGTCATCACTGTGCGAGGTGGGGGACACCTGGACAGGTCTCCAGTCCATCACAAAGACACATGGAGACAAACGAGACAACCATTCATTCCCTCCCTCACGTAGAGACAATTCAGAGTTACCAATCAGCCGAGCATGCATGTTTTTGGTCTGTGGGAGGAAACTGGAGAAATCCCACGCAGCACGGAGAGAACATGCAAACTCCATCCAGAAAGATCCGCGGCCGGGATTTGATCCGGTGACGACCTTGCTGAAAGGCAACAGCTCTAACAACTGAGCCACCGTGCCGCCTGCTACAATAATAATGACACAAATTGTGATAAGCCCACTCTCTTCAGTCACCACCACCGTTAACGAGCGAGTCCACTGGACTGACCAAACATGAGACTTTAACTTCAGTCCAAACTGACTTCATAATAAATGAGATAAAGTGCGCAGCCTTATCTGAGACGCCACAACTGACTGGAGGGTTGAGACAGGCCCAGAGCAAACAAAGTGCATCTAATTAAGATGACTGCAGGTTGCACTAAAACAAACATTTTGTATACTTTCACTTTACCTTTCTGTGTTTAGTGTTTGCTTTTGACGAAACGGCACCTGTGCAGCTTTTTGATTCACTTCCTGAACTGCGCTCACATCAAAGCACGTAGACCAAAGCTCGTCTACCATCACTGACACACAACTTACTTTAAAATGTCAACTACCATCACATCCATTTAAAATGGATGTGTCGGCAGTTTAATACAAATGTTGTAGAATCAGAATGCCTTTATTGTCATTATACGCAAGTACAATGACATTAAGAGCCACTCCTTTTTTCATTTCAAAAACATGCTTAAGAAAAACACACACAAAAAATATAAAAAACGTAACTCAATATAGATATAATAGCACTATGAAAATAAAAAATACACAAGTATTTCACAATTATATTGCACATTATGGATATCAGTGAGGTAGTTAAGGTGACTGAGAGTATGAAATGTTAGTAGTGTTGCACAGTAGAAGTCCAGGGGTTTGGGAGGTTAGATGATTAAATCAGTGCATGTGTGAGTTCAGGGTGGTGATGGCTTTCAGGAAAAAACTGTTCTTGAATCTGTTTGTGCATGTTCTGATGCACAAGTCAAACAGTTCAACACTCGGGTGAGAACAGTCCATGATTATGCTTTCTGCTCTGTTGAGGCAGCGTGATGTGTAAATGTCCATCAGGGAGGGGAGAGGGCAGCCAGTTATCTTTTGTGCTGTCTTGACTACTCTCTGAAGTCTCTCCCTGTCAGCCAGGGTGCAGCTGCCGTACCATACTGAGATGCAGTATGTCAGCAGGCTCTCCATGGACGAGTGGTAGAAGGTCAGCAGCAAGTTGGTGTTCAGGTTGTGCTTCTTAAGGACTCTTAAGAAGTGTAGTCTCTGCTGAGCCTTCTTGATGACCGCTGTGGTGTTCTCTTTCCAGTTTAGGTCAGCAGAGATATGGACACCAAGAAATCTGAAAGTGTGAACCCTCTCCACGCACTCGCCGTTGATGTAAAGGGGGGCTAGGTTGGTGCTGCGCTTCCTGAAATCAATAATCACCTCCTTGGTTCTTTTGATATTCAGAGCCAGATTTTGCTCTGAGCACCAGGTTGCTAGCTCCAGGACCTCCTGTCTGTAAAATGTCTCATCTCCCTTAGAGATTAGTCCGACCACTGTGGTGTCATCAGCGAACTTGACGAGTTTGTTGTTGTGGGCCGGGCTGCAGTCATGGGTGTAGAGACAGTACAGCAGGGGGCTCAGCACACAGCCCTGTGGGGAGCCAGTGCTCAGCGTACGAGTGGAGGAGAGATGGGGACCAAGTCTTACAGATTGGAGCCGATTGGTTAGGAAGTCTTTTATCCAGGCACATGTGTGTGTGTGTGTGTGTGGGGGGGGGGGGGGGGGGCCGGGATTGTCCAGTGTGTTTATAAGAATGTCCGGAATGATTGTGTTAAAGGCCGAGCTGTAATCCACAAAGAGCATTCGAACGTAGCTGTGCTGTTGTTCCAGGTGGCTCAGCGCAGTGTGGAGAGCTACTGCAATAACATCCTCTGTGGACCTGTTGGTGCGATATGCAAACTGGTAGGGGTCAAAGTTCAGAGGGAGATAGTCCATGATGTGCTGGAGAACCAGTCTCTCGAAGCACTTCATGATTACCGGAGTGAGAGCCACCGGTCGGTAATCATTCAGGCTGGTGATGGTAGGCGTTTTCAGCATTGGGCTGATAGTTGCAGATTTTAAGCAGGGAGGGATGACGGCCTGGGCCAGGGAGAGATTTAAAATTCTGGTGAAGGTGGGGGCGAGCTGGAGGGCACATGCTTTGAGCACCCTGCCAGGTATTCCATCTGGGCCAGTAGCTTTCCTGGGGTTCACTGATTGGAGGGAACGTCTAACATCATGCTCCCGTACAGTGAGTGGAGTGGTGCAGTAACCGGGTGGGTGTGAGGGCAGGGCAGGATCAGATGGGTGCTGCTGTGGTGCATCAAAGCGTGCAAAGAAGCAGTTTAGCTCCTCTGCTAGTGATGCACTCAGGTCTCCTGTTGTCACCTCACAGCCTCTATAGTTCGTGATGCTTTTTATGCCCTTCCACACCTCCCGTGAGTTGTTACAGGACAGATAGGACTCTATACTCCTTTTATGGTCGGCCTTTGCGGTTTTTATTCCCTTATTCAAGTTGGCTCGAGCAGTTCGTACAGAGCTCTGTCACCTGACCTGAAGGCAGCATCGCGGGCTCTGAGGAGTGTGCGGACCTGGCTGGTCATCCAGGGTTTCTAGTTGGGGTAAACCCGAATGTTTTTGACCATAGTCACATTTCCTATGCAGAACTTGATGTAGAAAAGATGTAGAAAATGTACTTTTGAAAATCTTGATATGTTGCATCGTGTGTCATTCATCAGAATTTCATCAAGTCAAGGCACAAACAGACATGATGCAAGAGCTAAAACACAAGGTGGATTTACAGTTTGTATTTTCTTTAATGCAAGAATCTTCTCATGTTATTTCACATTTGCATTTTCTCACCACTAGATGGCAGCAAAGAGGGGATACGTTAGTAAAAGCTAAAGTTGATCAAGTTGACAGTTATTGAACATGCCATATGACCACGTTTTTATTTTTAAGTAGACTTAAAAAAAAAAAAAAATTTTTAACTGGAGTCAGCTCAGAAGAGGTACCAATATGACTAATGTCAAGATTTAACTCTGAATTACTGAGTTCTCTCCACATGCACCCACATTGTTTTTCATTATTATAACAAGCAGGTGTTTATCAGGCCAGAGCGAGATGTTTGGACATGTCCAGAGGAGGGACAGTGGCTTGGACGTGTCCAGAGGAGGGACAGTGGCTTGGACGTGTCCAGAGGAGAGACAGTGGCATGGACGTGTCCAAAAGAGGGGCAGTGGCATGGACGTGTC
>NC_056501.1:5219474-5220469 GCF_014905685.2 Nematolebias whitei | reverse complement strand
CAAAAGAGGGGCAGTGGCATGGACGTGTCCAAAAGAGGGGCAGTGGCTTGGACGTGTCCAAAAGAGGGGCAGTGGCTTGGACGTGTCCAGAGGAGGGGCAGTGGCTTGGACGTGTCCAGAGGAGGGACAGTGGCTTGGACATGTCCAGAAGAGGGACAGTGGCTTGGACGTGTCCAGAGGAGGGAAAGTGGCTTGGTCGTGTCCAGAGGAGGGACAGTGGCTTGGACGTGTCCAGAGGAGAGACAGTGGCTCTGACATGTCCAGAGGAGGGACAGTGGCTCTGACGTGTCCAAAAGAGGGGCAGTGGCTTGGACGTGTCCAAAAGAGGGGCAGTGGCTTGGACGTGTCCAGAGGAGGGGCAGTGGCTTGGACGTGTCCAAAAGAGGGACAGTGGCATGGAAGAGTCAAAAAGAGGGGCAGTGGCTTGGACGTGTCCAGAGGAGGGACAGTGGAATGGACGTGTCCAGAGGAGGGGCAGTGGCTTGGACGTGTCCAGAGGAGGGGCAGTGGCTTGGACGTGTCCAGAGGAGGGACAGTGGCTTGGACGTGCCCAGAGGAGGGACAGTGGCTTGGACGTGCCCAGAGGAGGGGCAGTGGCTTGGACGTGCCCAGAGGAGGGGCAGTGGCTTGGACGTGTCCAAAAGAGGGGCAGTGGCTTGGACATGTCTAGAGGAGGGACAGTGGCTTGGACGTGTCCAGAGGAGGGACAGTAGCTTGGACGTGTCCAGAGGAGGGACAGTAGCTTGGACGTGACCATAGGAGGGACAGTGGCTTGGACGTGTCCAGAGGAGGGGCAGTGGCTTGGACGTGTTCAGAGGAGGGACAGTGGCTTGGACGTGTTCAGAGGAGGGACAGTGGCTTGGACGTGTCCAGAGGAGGGACAGTGGTTTGGACGTGTCCAGAGGAGAGACAGTGGTTTGGACGTGTCCAGAGGAGAGACAGTGTTTGGGACGTGTCCAGAGTTGGGACAGTGTTTTGGACGTGTCCAGAGTTGG
>NC_056501.1:5219094-5219464 GCF_014905685.2 Nematolebias whitei | reverse complement strand
TTTTGGACGTGTCCAGAGTTGGGACAGTGTTTTGGACGTGTCCAGAGGAGGGACAGTGTTTTGGACGTGTCCAGAGGAGGGACAGTGTTTTGGACGTGTCCAGAGGAGGAACAGTGGTTTGGACATGTCCAGAGGAGAGAGACAGTGGCTTGGACGTGTCCAGAGGAGGGACAGTGGTTTGGACGTGTTCAGAGTAGGAACAGTGGCTTGGACGTGTCCAGAGGAGAGACACAGTGGCTTGGACGTGTCCAGAGGAGAGACACAGTGGCTTGGACGTGTCCAGAGGAGAGACGCAGTGGCTTGGACGTGTCCAGAGGAGAGACACAGTGGCTTGGACGTGTCCAGAGGAGGGACAGTGGTTTGGACGTGT
>NC_056501.1:5205787-5219084 GCF_014905685.2 Nematolebias whitei | reverse complement strand
GGACGTGTCCAGAGGAGGGACAGTGGTTTGGACGTGTTCAGAGGAGGAACAGTGGCTTGGATGTGTCCAGAGGAGGGACAGTGGCTTGGACGTGTCCGGAGGAGGGACAGTGGTTTGGACGTGTTCAGAGGAGGGACAGTGGTTTGGACATGTCCAGAGGAGGGACAGTGGGTATATTGATAGAAGGTTGTTAGAAATGCAGCTGCAGGAAAAAGACAAAGAGGAGACACATGGATGCAGTTAGAGAGGACATGGAGGTAGTTGGAGTGAGGACAGAGGATGCAGAGGACAGAGGATGCAGAGGACAGGGATGGAGGAGGACTCGCTGTGGCGATCCCTGAAGAGGGAACAGCTGAAAGAAGAAGATAAACAGGTGTTTATCAAGTTATGCAGATGTGGCCGATCTGTGTGGGGAAGAAATACCACAAAGCACCCAGCAGCATGACAGTAAACACACCACCACCAAGTCTCGTTATGACCAAGACAAACATGTTTTGTGTTTTCAAGCAGCTGTGCTCGATGACGACACCTTGAACTGTGGAGTTCCCAGATGACGGAGGGGATTTCAGCAACAAAAACGAACATGTGAGATTTGTTGAAGCTGTATTTGACATGTACAAAAGAAAAATCTTGTCCAGAACTCGTTTATTTAACCCACGACACAAACGCTGGTTTACATTTTGCTCGAGCACAACACGAACGAATCCTAAGACTAGGGATGCACGATATTGGACTTTTGGCCAATATCCGATACGCCAATATGTTAAAACTTATTTGGCCGATAACCGATATCAATACCAGTATTTTGTTTCCTAGACCATCTTACAGAGACTACATAACTTCCTCTGCTGTGGAATTAAAATATATTCTTCATGGTCTTCGTCCGTTTGTCCTGCTACCAAATGCAGGTGTCAAAAAGGGGTCTGGAAATGATGCAACACTTCAACTTGGATTATGTTTAATGTCAAATTTATTCATGACATTTACTCTAACACAATGACAAGACTTAACGCACGTAAACTTTTACAAATCTAAACTCAAAGACGGCTATAAAGAAAAAAAAAGACGCTGCGCAGAGACGTGTACTGCGCAGCGACGTGTACTGTGCAGAACCTGCCTTGCTGCTTTTGCTACCTGTGGAGGTAACACCACAAATCTTTATCGACACTTAAAACACACCACGAAGCCATTTATGATGGTTGCATGGATGGACCGTCAACGACCGGTGCTTCAGCTTCAAGTAAGACAAGTAGCAGCCGACGGGGGTCACTGACCGAACTGCTCAAAGGTGTTACTCCGTATGAACATAATTCAAAACGGCACGTGGAAATAACTCGAGCAATAACAAGAGTTCATAGTGAAAGACATGATGTCCATTAATACAGCCTGAGTTTACAGCTTTGGTCAACACAGTGGATAAGCGGTACAGAATACCCTCGTGCACACATTTTAGCCAAGCTGCTATCCCGGAGCTACAGAAAAAAATGCAGAACCAGAGCTGCAGTGGAGCTGAAAACAACTGAAACAAAATGATTTATTGCTCGTGTTCATTGAAAAACACACGAGAAGACATTGAAAAATAATTACATATTAAATTGCAGTATTGAGGTGAAAAAATAAATTAAAAAATCAGATTTTCCAAAATCGTTCAACCCTGATTTTAAACTTTTTTTTTGTCTCTTTGTTAATTTCACTCTTTGATTTTAACTTTTTGGAGTTACCTTTTTTTGTGCTGATTTTAGCTTTTTTTCTGCTCATTTCAGTTTCTGTTTTGCCGATTTCAGATCGTTTGTAATAATTCAGCCTTTCTGCCTATTGCAGCTTATTCTGATCATATCGATAACCAATGCAGACATGTTCCTTCTTCGGCTGATTTCAGCAATAAGCATGCATGCTGCGTTTTCACAGGAAATGCAGCATCTTTAGTTCTTTTTGTTGCTGATGTTTGTCCGTTCGACACACTCGACTCGACTCTATTGCATCTATTAATCTGTGATCGCAGTGTGGCGAGTTCTGGTCAACATGTTCAAACGTCCAGCTCCCAGTCTGGCATGTTGATTTACGACAGCTGAACATTACACCGTACGGGTCAGGCCTAACTCGGAGTGCATAGATTTATATGAGCTGAGAGCAGCAAAAATAAATAAAGTTTTAAAAAAAGAGAACGTGAGTATATATGAAAGATTATTCAGACTGACCCAGAATAAAAAACTAAATGAACTCATCATTCCACATGGGACCGAGGATTTAAGGGTTTTTGTGCCTTAACGTCTTGAAGATAATAAACTCAATCAAAATATGCTGCAGTTTGACCTCCAGCGTTCTTTTAGTTATTCTGTCATTTCACTTTTATTTCTAACTGTTCATTACAACTTATGATGCTGTAAATGTAAAACTTGTAGCATGAATGAAGCAAACACAAACCACAGCCGCTGTTAAAACAAGAGTCATGTTTCCCTGAGTGGATCACATCGGGTGGTCGTAACGCTGATAAAAACAGGTGTTTTATCTCGTATGGTTATATTTAAAATATCGAACAAACGTATCGCTCATAATAAATCATGCAGCATTTTAGAACCTTTAATTCAACCTTTATTTAAACAGATATGTCACATTGAGACTCGAAGGCTCGTCGACATTACGCGGAGCGACGCAAGGGCGGTGAGCAGCCAGAGACAACACACAGTGGCACTGCAGAGTTCAGATAAACAGTTCAAATAGTTCCCTCTGGAGAGATCCGTGCACACTCGGGGGGGGGGGGGGGGGGGCCCGGCCAGGGACGAAACAAAAGAGTCCTGAAATGATGACAGAATGTTTATTCAGCTGGGCCCCTCTGAAAAGTATGGAAATTCCTGGGAGGGAGGGGGTAGAGCCATCAAGTTTACAAAACATCCAGGCAGGTTGAGATAAGACGGCCTGTCAAGGCCAGTCAGGGAACCAAATTCAGATGAACACGATTGTTTTGGGGACAGGCAGAACTTTAATGACATCTACATTGAGTCCGTGTCAGTCCACTCGGTTCAGAAACGTCCAAGTTAAATGGCCACCCCAATGGACTGTGCCTGAGAATAATCCCCGAGATCTGATCCATCCTGCCAAAAGCATTTGAGTCTGGGTGCTCGAGGCACGAACCAAGCCATCAATAGCAAGCAGCCTGACCGAGTCCAAATTTGCTGCTGACGACTTCCTTGATTGTTGACAGACCAGGAACCAGCCAAATCCAAAAAGCAGGAACCAGTTATCATAAATCCAATTATGAATGTGTCCTTAAAATCCACAGACGACAGCAGAGATAGACACATCAAGTCTTCAAGTCGATGAGATATCCAGCTGTGCGCATGCAAACAAGACAAATCGGCTCGCCTGAAGCCCGTCTTCTCTTCACAGAATTGTGTTGAGGGACCAACTGATCAATTCCAAGTCCATAGTTATGATTCGTAAGATTTGTAGAAGAGAGGCTCTAAGCAGTTTCACAGACAGGACAGAGCAAAGCAAAGCGGAGGGAGAGGAGGAGACGTCCGCCCTTGACAAGAGCAAGTGTTGAAGAACCCGCATCACATTTCTAGATTTCCACATACGTCGTCAACGTCCATGTCTAATTAATAAACGTTTAAAAAAGTGAAATTAACCTTTTTAGTCAGCATCATATCTTTGATCAATTGTTAGAGCTTGGTTTACACAGACTTGTAATAATTTGATTAAATTATGGGAAACAAAAATACCATATGAAGTTCTATTTCTTAAAAAATAATTATGCATGAAGAAAAGTTTAGACACGCTAAAGCAGTTCCCAAAGTTGAGGTCCAGACTCTAGTGTGGGTCATAAAATAAGTGAGTGATGATGTTCAGAAATCCAACAGTAACTTTAAAAAGATTTGGAGAAGCATATCCACAATTGCAAGAAATTGAAACGGTAATCACAGTAAGTTTCTTTCGGCTGCTCCCTCTTCAGGGGTCACCACAACGAGTAAACGCACATGAAAGCTTTGGCAAGCTCTTTTACACTGGATTCCCTTCCTGACGCAACCTGTGCTCGAACCGGCAACCTCAGGATTACAGGACTGCAGCACAGACCACTGAGCTACCATCACAAATGGGTGAAAAGCCGTTTGTCTTGTCGGTGTGTTCTTGTTTATTTGACTTGCAGGCAAAGTTTGTGTACTTCAACCAGCGACAGCTGGGGTCACCGTACCGGTCCCGTATTTCGTGGTGAGACATTTGCAAACCACTGCTCTACAGTGCAAAGCTCTGAGAAATGCAGAGTGAAAATCCTGAGTTTACAGCTGAAACCACACAGTGCAGGAAAACCAAGCAGCTGTGATCAGTGTGAGCACCAGCTGACAGCTGTGAACCTGATGTTCAGTTGAGTTAAAACCACTGTTCAATTATACGAGCGCGCCACACTGACCATACAAACTGTGAAGATTTTAGTCTCTTTAACTCAGCACCTCTAAAAAATAATGTAAAAAATATTATATATATATATATATATATATATATATATATATATATATATTTTTTTTTTTTTTTAGGCAATTCTGGGTTTTGTTTATTGCATTTATGATTCAATGCAACAAAATAAATAAATTTAAAAGGCAACAGATCATTGCAATACTTGGTTTATTTACATAATGACTTTAGTTGCTGGATGTCCGGCCCCTGAGCTGCAGACTTATGATAACTGTGGCCCCTGATCAGTTTAGTTGAACATCCCTGCTTTAGAGGGTGGATTACACTTTATTCCATTTCAAAAACCTAAACCGAGTCTGGAAAAATGTAAAATATGATAAAGTCTTGCAGCCGACCTCATGATCAGCTGAACACGACAGTGATAAACAGCATGTTCATCTGTATAAAGCACGTAAATCCTCCATTGTTGTCATAATTACATTGTATGCTTAATGGTTAAATTAAAAGTTTAATGCTTAAAGCTAGTTGTGCTTTTGTAGATATATGTTGTAACTTCTGGCTGCATACGTTTAGTCGTCATTTGTTACGGTCAGTTAACACTAAACTGATTTTGTATAAAGTGTTTATTAGGTTGTGCAATGTAAAGCTGCGCGCTCCATCTGTAGCATTTTAGCTAGCGCGTCTGTATTGCGCGCTGCTAGCTTAGCGCTTCTTGTCGTGCCGAGCTCTCTAAAATAGTTACTGAATCAAGTGTTTACTTGTAAACACAGAACAACCTGTTAAAATACACCAGAACGCAGCAAATTACATTTACTTTATTCAAAATGTTCTGGGGGAAGACCCCCAGAACTCACATCACCCACATTATGAATGCTTCTAATTCCAACGGCCACCACAGTGTTCAAGCCAAGCGTCATTGTCAGCACTGAGGGCTAAGCCCCCTAAAGGTCAGATTCTAGAATCGCCCCTGCAAACAAATCACAAAAGATGTCTTGTTGAAACGGATTCAAATATACTTTAAACTGAAACATATACACTTAGTACCAGTTTTAATGATGTTTGTTAACAAGTTTTCACATTTGTTGAACCTCACTGTCTTTATTGACATCTCGACCTGTCATCAGTAGTAAACTGTGGTGCTTCAGTCTAACCAGCAGAATATTTACAGAGAACAGTAAACCTCAAACACCAAACTAGACCCGTCATGTGATCCCACAGCAAATTATAAAACAAAACGCACACGTTCATGACCTCTCCTAATGTTTGAGCTGACTGTAGCCTTTTAACGTTGCAGCACGTGCACACATGCACAGTGCTTGCTGCACAAGCCAGAGATTCAAACCACAAAACATCCAGCTGCAGATCATCTGAGCAGCTGTCGAGTCCCCTGAAAATTAAAATACAGGACGCTCAGAAAGCAGCAAAACCTGATAAGTTTGTAGATGGTCGAGTGCTTTCAGGGGGCTTTTCTTGGTTTATGAAATAAAAAGAAAAGCTTAAAATAACGATAAGTCAAGGTTGTCCAGAGTTCTATGGTGACCAGAAAAAGGTGTCCGCCTGTGACATCAAGACCATTTTCACTGGAGGTGAGGATGAATTTGACAAAAACTTAATTCTGGTGTCACAAGATTGGGGGAAAAACGTCTAAAGCTCAACTGTGGACGCCTCTACATTCAAGACAAGCCGTATGCAGATGTCCCGTCGCTGAGGGGTTTGAATAGTGAATGTTTGTAGTTTTCAAGATGAATGTTTTTCTGGAACCGAACAGGGAATGCAGGTACACCTAAATGTTTCTGGTGCCAGAGATTCAAGTGGGTAGGAGTTACATTGTAATGTTTTTTTTTTTTTTGTTTGAGGCAGCACAAGTGATAGATCCTAGAGAGTGGAGAGAGTAATTTCATTCACCCCCAGGTGCAGTAGTGGAGCCAGAGGGTGGCCAATGGTGGCCTTGGACACCATAGATTAATTTTCAGCACCCCACCGGCCACCCCAATCAATTGAGAAAATTATATATTTTAAGCAATAGAAAACAGTTTTCTTAAATTAATATATATATATATATATATATATATATATATATGCAAACAGTAATCCCTCGTTTACTGTGCGAGATCCGTACCCTGAAGCCCTGTCACAAGTGAAAAACTGAAGTAGGAATAGCAGTACAAGTAGTAGCTGATTTTAGTATTTTATTTTTAAATTGTATCTAATATGTATCAACAGCCATCTTGGATTTTGACGTGGCAACCTAATTTTTCAAAGGAATCTTTATTATGCCTCGATACAGCCACACGTCAAAATGGAAGTTTGTGTCCCTAGATTTCATTAGTACTAGGGAAAGATATTTTCTAGAAGTGTCTTGCAACATGTTTTAGGGCTTATGTTTTCAGTCCTGATGAAATCTAAAGGGTAAGACAACAATCATCAGCAAAGATCCTAAATGATAACTACTGCAATAGTAGACTGCATTATAATCAGCCCTAATTCTGGCTAAATTTAGCTCGAGTGAACATTTGTGACACAAGACTTCTGCAATTAAAATAATGGGCAATTCAGATCATTTGCCATGGCAAGTCTGTAAATTGAGAAGGAATTTCAAAAGAGCATTAAAAAATGGAAACCATTGTTTTTCCAGATCTTAGAAGATCTAAGTGTTTAAGAGAACCCCTCATGATGGTACATGAGTATATTCCGCCTGATAAAAGTACGTTAAACAATTGTGGCTTTACATATTTTTTTGAAGATTTTGCATGTGCGGTGTCCCAGATCAAGAAGCTGATGATAAATTACCAGCCACAGACATCTGCAGATAGACTCACATGCTCGACAGGACAGTTAACGTGGGGACTGTTTAATTCCAGCGCAGACAGCACACAAATAATAATAATATCCGACACTCCTGATCTCAACTTGTGCGTATAAAGCACACCTGTCTACAGAACCTCATTATCTATTTCCAGTCTCTCCACTACCACAGGACCGACCAAGAGCTATCCAGGAATGTTAGGAATGAGATAGCTGTTCACATGGTCTAAACTGGAAATATACATTTATTTATATAAAAACATCACTCACCATTGGTTGGGATCTCCATTCAAGGTCTTACCTCATGGTTGAGGACGATAAGGTGAGGGAACAGTCCACAACTGCACCCTGAGGAGATCTAAAGGCAGTTGGGACCACAGATACCAAGACCATCATTGGTATCACACTCCACTGTCATGGGTTGAAAGCCCTCACGGTCCCTCTACTCAACAATGTCCATCTTCACTTTGCCAGTGAACACTGTGGTCTCAACAGTCTTCAGACCATTAACAAGTTCCTCCGGTGTGTAGCGTAGGCTGTTCCTTCACCATTTCATCATCATCCTCACCCCCTGAAGTAAGGTCTCGCAAGCAACGTTTCAAAAGCAGTTCTTATTTACAAACTAGTCATGGAAATCATTTTACTCAAGGAATTGCCAAATCAGTGTTTACCATCTTCAGGTTTTTCAGAACTCGGATGTGAGCTCTCCAACTCAAATACACCAACGAGCTCACATCACGCCTGATTTACTGTAGCTTCCCTTCACTGGCACTGGTTAATAACGTTATTTACCTGAGGGGCCTCAAATACCAAATCAAATCCCAGCCGGGGCTCTTTCTGGGTGGAGTTTGCATGTTCTCTCCGGTGAGTTTTCTCCAGGTACTCCAGTTTCCTCCCACAGACCAAAAACATGCATGTTAGGCTGACTGGTGACTCTGAATTGTCTCTAGGTGAGAGAGTGAATGGTTGTTTGTCTCGTGTGTCTCTATGTGTCCCTGTGATGGACTGGAGACATGTCCAGGTGTCCTCCGCCTCTCGCACAGTGATGGCTGGTCATGGGCGCCAGTGAACACAATGACCCGAAAATGAAGAAGCGGGTAAATATAATGAATGGATTTGATACTTTGGACTATTAAAATAAAACTACAGGAATTGGAGACTGTTCAATTATTTTTAAGTGACCAAACTTACACAATTTCAGATCAAACACTTCTTTCCACACCTGTTAACATCTGCAAGAAAAGTCCAAAATTGATAGCAGTGAAGCCCCAACACCTCGAGACGACATGTCTGTTAGTCTCATTATTTAAGCACATTTCTTAAACAATAACTGTTAGACTCACTTTTAAGTCTCAATATCCAAATTATTTTTTTAAACTACACGATTCAGTAACAAGAAATATCGCGTTCACAACGCAGTCATGGTTTTAATCTAAAAACTATCATAAGACAAACGATGGCATCTAAAAATCTCAAACCTTAGAAAGAAGCCTTTCAGAGATAAATAAAAATAATTTTCCATCGTTTTAGTTCACATACGAAGACCGGAGCAAATACAAGAAAACATCTGGTTGTACAAAGCAACCACTGAAATTCTTTGAGATCATTAATGCAAATGTTTTTTTTTTCTGTGTAAAATAGGTTAAAATAATCAACTAGAGAAAAGTGGACATGAAAATACACCCCTTGATGGGAAAACCTTTTATAAACAACGCTTCCTGTCCTTCAAAGACACATCCCATTAAGCTCTATGCAGTAAAACAAAAATGGACGGATTCATTTTTGTAAAAGACCAAACTGACAACGAGTCACCTGATCCAGAGTCGGCAGAAACCCGCAGGTACAGCCTGAGCGCACCCTGATGCGGTGGCCCGTCCTAACCAAACCTCCACCGCCTTCTAACAAACCATCACCAGCACAGAAAGCAAACCATCATTTCCCTTTGATTTACTGGGCACTAAACCACTGACCTTTACTTCTCTGACATGTAGTTGTTGGTCAGTGTGCAGTAATTCACCACACGCACGCACACACAAACACACACGACGTCACAGCAGGTGAAAAATAAAAGATGACAAAATGTCATTCCTTTCACAAAACTGTTTTTTTTCCAACAACCCGCTCCACCAACAGGTAATTGAATTATTGCTTTTACCATCACTGACCGTCACTTTAACACATTTGAACTGATTGACAGTTATTTGTCAAACTAATAAAGTTTTTCAGTTCAAGAACGTTTCCCATGAAACTCGAGCTCAGAAAAATACAAGAACTAGAAATAAGTCCTTACGTCCATGTTTTAGATTAGGGGTCTGCAACCTTTACGATCAAAAGAGCCATTTCTGCCGTTTCGTTCACTAAATTAAACGTGTCAAGAGCCGTAAAACCTGCTACAAATGTCTATCAACTGGTGGCCCATGGGCCATTTTAAGTTTGTTATAGGGGGCTTTTCTGGCCAGTAGGCGTGAAATTATAAAACTAAAAACATCTAAGGATTGTTAACATTTGATATATTTACATTTTGAGACAAAAAAGAAAATATCGGATTCCATCCATCTTCCAATCATCCGCCCAATGTCTTGTATTTTGCCAATTAACAAATAAAAATAAAACGGTGAACTGTGCAGACAAATGTGCCTTTTTATTAAATTGTAGAGCACCATGTTTTTTAGAGTATAAGGCGCACTTAAAATCCTTTTTCTCAAAAACTGACAGTGAGCCTTATAATCCAGTGAGTCTTGCGTATTAATTCTGGTTGTGCTTACTGACCTCGAAAAGATTTTATGTGGTTATTGTGAATGAGTTGAATGAAGTTTGACTTATGGTTTGTTTCGATAGTGCGCCTTATAGTCCAAAAAATATGGTAATCGAGTATCCTACTTTGAAGAATAAAGCGTAAAGTTAAAGTGAGTATAATTTACTTTGTGTATTAGTACTAGTATCCACATATTTGCAAAGGAATTGACAGGAAAACTGCTAAAACTAGTCATTTTTTGTGGCTACATCCTCCTATAAAATTTAGTTTTATGTTAGTTTTGGTCAAAGCTTGAAAGAGCCGCTGCAGAGGAACCAAAGAGCCGCATGTGGCTCCAGAGCCGCAGGTTGCAGACCCCTGTCTTAGAAAATAAAAGTCACAGCAAGTTTTCATACATGGACACAACTCGTGCACTGTACGTGACTTTTTGGTTAACTAGCTACAGTAAAAAGTAAAATAAACTAAATTCCATGAAGGGGTGCTCGTCATCTGCTGCGTTCCATGCAGTTTTAAATTAAAGATCTCGTGATCTGTTAGCGTTTGGAGTATGTGTTGGGGATTACTGACAATGTCTACCACTCCAAAAGTTAGTAAATATCTATAAAAGTCATCCACCTAATTCCTGGGGGCTCCACTGTATAATGATCCTGGGTACTACTTCCTGTCAGACAGGAAGTAGCAGTAATCATTGGTTAACCATAGAGGAGCGCAGACCGCAGTTTATTTGAAAGTAATTTACATTCAGTTGAGCAGATAAAACTCTGTTTTTGTTTTGGTCACATTTATTTAACAACCATAAAGTTTACTAAAATGTCCGTGCTGAGTTCAGGTACCTGTTGTGTTCAGGGCTGCAGAACAACCAGACCAAACTAAATCAGTGGCTACAACAACAGTTTGAACACGGACCAAAACAAAGAGAGTCCTGTGAAAGAGGTTTAGTTTCATCTCCTACCTACAGATGAAGAATTAAGAAGAATGTGTCTGAAAACTGTGAACTTGAAGAGACCACCTAAAACTCTGGCGTTGCTCAAGTTCAACTTTAAATAAACCGTTTGTTTGACTGAACATGCTGCTCTGAGCAAAATGTAACGTTTCAAACTTCCAGGAAGTTCGAGAGAACTTCTGCCCCTTTATGCTGCTCGAGTTTATCCAAACTAGTCCATCTTTTACCCACTTCTTCCATTTTGGGTCACGGAGGTCGCCGGTGCCCATGTCCAGCAATCACTGTGCAGGGACGGGGTACACCCTGGACAGGTCTCCAGTCCATCACAGGACACAGAGACAAACGACCAAACTGGTCACTAAATCTTTATTTTAGGCAGTGACATCATATCGGATGACTTTGTAGCTATTTTAGTTCCTGATTACAGAGAAATCTGCATCAGGTCATTTTATTCACAACAGAAGTCATGTCAGGGACTATAAAACCAAAACCAGTCCAAGTGTAAGCCAAACTTGAACTGGACAGTGCTCAATAACTTTAGATTTACAAAAAAAAAAAAAGTTTCTAGAAAGTGTGCATAAAAACACAAAACTTCTGGTACGAAAACCAGATAGTTTAGGAATAACTTGACGTTTTACAACAGTATCCTGAGAAAGTTTTTAAATCTATGAAAAATGAAAATCTGCAGGAGCATAAATCTGTTTAAAATAAACGGACGTACGAACGTGGAGAAAGTTGTAAATTAAACCGTACCCCCTGCACGGACAAGCACCAAACGGTTACATTTTAATATGAAAAGTCATTTAAAGTGGAAACTGCAGGGTGAGCCCCCAAAAAGCAACAAATTCCATGGATAGAAATTTCCCCACCCTCGTCCGCGGTCATCATCCCGACACTTTCACTGAAACACTCGGGCCTGAAAACGTCTAAACTGAAACCTAACCGGTGAAGCATTTTTGAGTAACCAAGGAAAATCGACAGTTATATCCACGGTGGCTCGATGGCAGAAGAGCTTGATGGTTATATTCACCTGCGTTAGGATTCTTGTGGGGATTCCCCTGCTTAGCGTGGGCGTCAAGAAAACCCTTCATTCACTGCTGAGAAGAGTCTGACGTAACGCTGAAGATGCACAATGACTTGCAACCTGGCACGCATCTATTTTTTTTAACAGAGCTGCCAGCTTTTAAAAACAAAGTTTTTTTACTGTTCTTTATCTAAGCCTCAATATATTTCAAACTTTGGCCTTCCAACTTCAGCAACTTGTACAAATCCTACTGAGCGTTTTGAAAAACGACGTCGGGTAAATCAATAGAAGCTGCTGCTACTCGGAAAGCCTTGAAACAAGTTCTGAGTGAAAAGCTAACCTGTAAATCTAATGTGCTCTCTTTGCATGAAGCCGTCAACAAACGCCACATTTATTATGCTGCATGCGCCAAAACAGACAACGCAAAAAGAAACTAAAGATGTGTGGTCAGGATGTCTTTCATCATTAATAAGTTTTGTATTGTGTGCCTACTTAGTCCCCCACCCACCACCAAATAGCTGATGAGGAATAAACAGAAAGTGATTAATAAGTAAATAATTACTACGAGTTTACCTTTAGCGGCCCACGTCTTTCTGTAGCATATAAAGCGGCACCGTGAACAACAGAACACCACAGGTGACGATAAAGACCCACGGCTGCTCGTCGCAGGAAGCTGCAGCAGAGCCGGTGAAAGATGAACGCCGAGCGCCGTGTCACAGCCGCCGTCGGGATGCTGCTTTTACTGGGATGTCTTCAAGCAAATCCAGTCAAGCCAAAGTATGAGGACTTTGACTTCCGGCTTCTAACTGCACAGACCTCATGTGTAAGTTACATTTTGTGTTTACTGTTAAAAAGAAGAAAAAAAACTTTTTTAAAGAACATCCAGGACAGAGTTTGAAAATGATCTTCACATTTGGTTTCAGGGAGAAAATGTGACATTCGAGGCCCCAGAAAACATACTGGTAAGAGATTAAATCCATGTTCTTGATGTGGCGCTGCTACAGACCGCAACAACACAGACTGATACAATACAGACTGCAACAACAGACTAACAATAGACTGCAACAATAGACTGCAACAACACAGACTGCAACAACACAGACTGCAACAACAGACTGTAACAATAGACTGCAACAATAGACTGCAACAACACAGACTGCAACAATAGACTGCAACAACACAGACTGCAACAACAGACTAACAATAGACTGCAACAACACAGACTGCAACAATAGACTGCAACAATAGACTGCAACAACAAACAGACTGCAACAACAGACTGTAACAATAGACTGCAACAATACAGACTGCAACAACAGACTGCAACAACACAGACTGCAACAACACAGACTGCAACAAC
>NC_056501.1:5205005-5205777 GCF_014905685.2 Nematolebias whitei | reverse complement strand
AACACAGACTGCAACAACACAGACTGCAACAATAGACTGCAACAACACAGACTGCAACAACACAGACTGCAACAACAGACTGCAACAACACAGACAGCAACAATAGACTGCAACAACACAGACTGCAACAACAGACTGTAACAATAGACTGCAACAACACATATCGCAACAATAGACTGCAACAATACAGACTGCAACAACACAGACTGCAACAACACAGACTGCAACAACACAGACTGCAACAATAGACTGCAACAACACAGACTGCACAACACAGACTGTAACAATAGACTGCAACAACACATACCGCAACAATAGACTGCAACAATACAGACTCCAACAACACAGACTGCAACAACAGACTGTAACAATAGATTGCAACAATACAGACTGCAACAACACAGACTGCAACAACAGACTGTAACAATAGACTGCAACAATACAGACTGTAACAATAGACTGCAACAATACAGACTGCAACAACACAGACTGCAACAATAGACTGCAACAACACAGACTGCAACAATACAGACTGCAACAACACATACCGCAACAATAGACTGCAACAACACATACCGCAACAATAGACTGCAACAATACAGACTACAACAACACAGACTGCAACAACAGACTGTAACAATAGACTGCAACAATACAGACTGCAACAACACAGACCGCAACAATAGACTGCAACAACACAGACCGCAACAATAGACTGCAACAATACAGACTGCAACAGCACAGACTGCAACAATAGACTGCAACAGCACAG
>NC_056501.1:5172329-5204995 GCF_014905685.2 Nematolebias whitei | reverse complement strand
GCAACAACACAGACAACAACAATAGACTGCAACAATAGACTGCAACAACAACAGACCACAACAATAGACTGCAACAACACAGACCACAACAATAGATCTCTATAAGAAAATGCAAAAAATGCCATTTTCACATTCCGCGTGCCGTTTTATGACGCTGCATCTTTTAATTAGGAAAACTGCCAAACTGCAGCTCTGAAGACTCTCCACAACGCACTGGTCCATGCCCTAACCCAGTGTGAGGACAACTCTGACCGGATCATTCAGACCCTAGACACACTGCAGAAACTAGAAGCGCACGAATCAAGGCTATCCGTTAATAACATGGTGAGTCTCAAGTATTTTCTTTAACCCAAACCTTAATTTACTGAACGTAACGACAGAAACAAACAGTTACTAATATACAATATTCCTGCGCTCAAGTGGGAACAATTATACGCTTCTATTATCCCACTCCTCCTCCTGCATTAAACCGTGTCTTCTTTTCACAGATGAACTCTTCAAACTGCGAGTGGGAATCTCGTAAGCCGTTTGCAGAATTTGTGGAGAACTTCAGAAGTGTCATACAAATGTTTTATACAACCCTTAAGTAACCAACAATCCCAGAAAAGATTCTATTTAAACTACACAGTACTAGAATGTGATGTCTCTCAAAGGTTACAACACTGCAGAAGGTTCACAACATATTTATAGGATTATTTATTTATTTATTTGTCAAATTACAGTTCCAAATCTGTGTATGTTTTAAACAACTTATCCTGAAATGTACGATTCCTTTCATGTTTACCTTGATTTATTCATAACTGTTAACACAATAAAACGGTAAAAAGCTTTCCAAGATAATAGTGATTTTTAAAAAGAAAACTATCCCTGACATAAACAATTCTCCAACAATTTCCTTTAGAAACTGTATTTTACATAAATAGATTAAAGAAAAGCAGTTATTTTGTCTGCTGGCAAAAAGCCATGAGAGAAAAATGACAATAAAATGTATTTTAATCTGAAGTTATCCCGTTTAAATTATGAGTACTAGGATACTCTTAACCTTTAGGATTTACCAAAAGTACAGCAATCAAGCAAAGCACTTGTATAGCATTTGACCTTGATTTGTGACCTTGATGTGGAAGCAAGTGCGATGAAAGTGTAAGCGACGCTTTGTCTAGTGATGATGCACGTGTATGAAGTTTTGTTAAATGACCTTTGACCTGATCAGAAGTTCTGATCGGGATAAGAGAACGTTTACTGACGGAGAATTATACGTTCCACCTTCAACAGGCGTGTCAGAACGTTTAGCTCTAAACATCTGGAGTCGATAGTTTTATACGTGGCAAAATCAAACTGCATCTCCTTTTTAACAACAAAACAAATGCACCAGTGGTTCTCAAACTGGGGTTCCCGGACCCCCGGGGGTCTAGCACAGCTTAAAGTGGTTTTTGATGCTGTTAATTTTCTCAAAACTGTAATTTTTGGAAGTTGAAATTACATTTTTTGTTAATTAAGTGCATCTTGAATGAAAAATACCTCGTGTTTAAAGGTATACAAATTGTATTAACACTAAAAGAAAAGAACAAATCATAAGTCTTTATTTTAAACAAATATTTCCATTGCATTAATGAGACAAATTGAAGAATATTATTTAATAAACATGAGTGTTATGAGGGGATTCCTGAAACTTTTTCTCCCTGTAAGGGGTCCCTGAAAGTTTGAGAACCCCTGCTTTAAACAAATCAAGATCACTGGGTAGATGTCGAACATTAAAACATATTAAAACATTTAGCCTACACGCCGGACTCAAAATGCCTCATTAGCAATTTTCCCAACATCACAGTCTGTTTAGATGAAAACTTCTGACTGATTGTGTGAGATTAGAGCGTCGCCCATCAAGGAAAAGAACGACTGCAGCAGCAACAGAAGCAAGCTGACTGCAAACATCTGATAACATGCAAAGTTACCACAGCTAGACCTTTGCTCTAATTACAGCTTACTCAAAGAAACACGTCAACTAGTGTAAAAACAGTGGCAGCCGATAAAAAATAATAAGCCTTAAACCAATACAGTAACTAAAGGAGCAGAACAGAAATACTTATTCTAACTGGCCCAAATAGTCTTTATCAATGTCTTATGGAAATGCAGTTTTTATATTTGCTGATCTCTTTTCATTCATTCAACCTTTATTTATACAAGTTAATCCCATTGAGCCTCGAGGACTCGTATACAAGAGACCTGGTTTTAACAAACACTGATGACAACAGTGGACAATCATAAAAGAAACATACAATTTTTTTTTTTGATCTTGCCGTTTTGTAGTTTTCGTTCAATAAGCCTATACTGTAACGCAGATCAAAAGAACTACACTACCCAGAAGTCAACAGCGTTTCCGACTGCTGCTTTCTGCTGAAATGGAGAAAAAGTTTTGCAACGCAAAGTTAAAAGTAAAGATCGATCTATGAAGCTCACAGAACTGGCAGGAAATAATCCTGAAGCATAATTATCCACGTGCACATCAACCTGGACGGGCCGGTGGGCTTCGACGCCGCAGGGTGGGTCTGCAGAACCAGAACAGAGCTGCTGGTCTGCAGAGCTGAAGAGTACCCATAGAAAATTTGCAGTACAGTATATATATATATATATATATATATATATATATACATACATACATGTCTGTTGTTAAAAATATGTAGGTTTAAGAGTTTAGAATCTTCTTCTAGTTCATATCTTAGATCTTATTACTGTTCTTCTTTTACATTTTATTGATGGATGTAACTGGGACTCTGTACATAATTTCGCTCCACCACATGTACCACATGCGAATGACATGAATCTCTGCCTGACTCTTGGTTTTTTACCTATAATCGAGTAATGATCATTTCAGATGTCTCGTTAAGCTGCAGTAGATTTGCAGATACCTGATCGCACCTTAGGCGGCTCAATAAAAGAGGAAGCATCCGGCATAAACCACCAGAAAGTAGCACAGGTGGAAACACGCAAACCACTAATAAGTGGAAAGTCTAAAAGAAGAAAAAAGAGCGAGCGGTGGAACGTGGCTGCTCCATGTAAATGTTCAAAAACGTTCAAATTAGAAAGAGATCTGCTGACGGTCAACTGTTTTAGATATGAATGGACCGCTCGCTCAACTCGTCCGTTTTGATATCGTCATTATTTAAAAATGCACTTTCCATAAAGTTGTCCACTTTGATTAAAGACAGAAAAACCGCTTCATTGTTGTGCAGTGAAAACATGGGACCAGGTGTCAACTGCTGGCAAACTGCTCAACTTAGTTCACAGGAAAAAAAAAAAACAACGAGTGACAGCCAACCTACTTTCGTAAGATCTTGATGTCAATGTTTTACTACAACAGACCACTTGAGGGATTTTACCAAGCTGCTGCCGCTTGGTGAAAAAAAAATTCCAAGAGTCATCTAAAGGAAAAAAAAGGTGTGTGCTGGGTAATATGCAATAAATTCAGCCCACCCTTTCCACCAAACGGCCTTATAAATGACAGATGACACGGAGGACAAGTAAACCAACACTTTCATTAGCCAACTTGCTGGTCACAGGATAAGACTTGAAGCAGATTATGGAGCGCTTCATCAGGATTAGGTTCTGGATCTTCACCTTCATTGCACTCTCTGGTTGCCGTCCAACTTTACCCATGGGAGACTTTCAAATCAATCTTATGCGGAACCAAGTTACCTGCGTAAGTAATTGCGAGCCAAATTATTTGACCATTTTGACTTTATTTTGCTAACTTTTAATGTTTCGTGTTTCCTTCCATACAGCCATCAGATGCACAATTCTACTCTCCAATAAACGTTATGGTGAGGCCATTTTTTTGTAAACCCCGTAAAATAAATGGATTACTCAAAGCACCGTGAAACATAATAGACATGAGTTGTGTCAAAGATCGATAAAGTGATGAGTAAACATTTAGTGAGGTACTCCCCTGAGTGGAAGAAGCTGCTTTAGCCGAGCTTCTATAAACCACATGTAAGGTTCTCGAGTACAGGAAACGAGTCTGCCAGGTGTTGATATTTCACACAGCTGTCACTACACGCAGCCACAAGTCTCTGTCAAAGCAGCCGAAGAGGCTAAACATTCTTCTTTCTCACCAACAGGGAGAATGCATCACGAGCGCACTGGAGTGCGTTCTCAAAGAACTTCAAACGGCCAAAACGGAATGTGACGACTTCCAACAGCGTATAGCGCAAGGAGCAGAAGCTTTACACCAGCAGATAATGGACGGCAAGGAGCCAAACACCAGCTCTGTGAGTATCATGCTGTGCTGCTAAATAAGGTGCAAAGATGAAACGTTTGTAGGAGTAACATTAACCTGCTCATCTTCTCTCTAGGTCCAGACAAACCCCAATAAATGTGCCTGTGAGAGTTGGCCTCAAGTTCCTTTCAAAGAGTTTTTGAACAACTTCGAGAGTTTGATTCAACAAAGAAATACTGCAGCCAATACCAGGTAGAGAAGATCGGATAAGTGTCCAGGTGCTTCCCCATCAGCTCCACCAAGAAACACGGCAGAGGGTCCAAAGTGTCCATCGAGCAGCGCATGAGAGGACGAGCCGTGGACTAACGCACTGCATGTTCCATGTAACTTCAAACACTGCTTTTAAAACTTTACGTTTACAGCCAGGAAATTCAAATGAGACAAGCAACCATTTATAAAAGAGTAGAAGTTGTAACATTTTACTATTTTTATTTTCACGTCTTTGTGCAGTAAACCGTCAAGTAGTTCTCAGTCTATTCACAACAAAAAGAATGTATCTTGTTAACTTTCTACGAATTTGTATTTATATATATTTATTTTTTTATTTAAGTTACGTTTGTTTAAACATGAAGTGTATTAAATGTCATATTTATCAATTTGTGTCTTAACACTGCAAGTATAAATATTGCTGTTCTCGTTTTAAATAAAATAACAAAAGATTACAAGTTTGTCCTGAAACATCTTTTTTTAACTCGTGTTGACTTTATTCTGTTTAAGCGTTTGATTACTTCAGGAATAATAATAATAATGTGTTTAATATTTAATGCAAACTCTGCTGTAGGTGAGTGAAACTCTGTTTAGCAGGAAATATTAATGTGGGAGAGGAACCGGTGTGGGAGGTTTTATTTCCTCAGCGTTAAGGGCAACTGAACTAAAGTCATCTACCTAAGGTTTGAGTATGGAAAATTAAGTCATCGAGTCATTTCTGCATCACATTCTGTACATTTCCACGGTGCTGAACCGTTTGGGAAGTGTCCAAGTATGAACTGAACTTTATGTGTCAATTAAAGGTTGTTCTCTTTCTCAATTTTAATATTAAAATGTCAAAAACATCTTCGGGAACAGAATTACTTTATTTTATTCTTTTTAACACTGGTAGTGATGGGAGTTATACACACTAATTGAGATATTTTGATAATGTACCAAAATTGGGGGGTTAATTGAACGTTTCAAAACATTCTATAGTTCTGGGGTCATGTTTGATACAACAGGAAAAAGAATGAAATGATAGTTTCTTCTTCCACTAATTTGAAACTAGCCATCTGATAACGACCATCCACCAACTTCCTTTTGTTCTGGACTTGGGGCGCAGACCGGGGAGGTCCAGACACGTCTTTCCAGAGCCGCCACCTCTTGTTCTTTTGGTCGCTACACAGAGTTCATGACCAGAGCTGAGGGCAGGAGCGTAGACCGATGGAGCTTCTCCTTACAGCTCAGCTCCCTCTTCACCACAATGGACTGGCACAAAGTCCGTAATACTGCAGAAGCTGCACTGATCCGTCTGTCAAGCTCACGCTCCATCCTTTCCTCACTCATGAACAAAGCCCAGAAATACTTGAACTCCTCCACTCGAGGCAGAACTTCACTCCCAACCCAGAGAGGGGAAGCCACCCTTGTCTGATGGAGGACCATGACCTCAGATTTGGAGGTGCTGATCCTCATCCCAGTCTTTCAACTGAAAACTTCCTTATCGAGTTGAAATTGTGTCCTACATGCCAAGTATGGGTGGGCTTTAGGACAATATCAGGTGACAAATTAGTCGATTTGCTGAAGCAGAAGTTGTAGGATTGTCTACTGGGTATACGACATGTTCCATCTAGGGCATTAACAGAGTACTCGAGTAATCTACACATCGATCGCTAGGACCTCTGTCGAGGTTAAAAATGTAATGTCGAGTCTCCGTAGTGACGTCATATTATGTGACCACCGTATGACCGTAGGGGGCGGTGTCACTGTTGCAGGTCACAGAGTGTGGTGTAACACCGGGTCCAATCCACCGCCCATCCACTGTTTTAAGTTTCGTTTCTGACGTGCTGCACGTTTCTTCACGTTGGCAGTTTAATAATAAAAACTAACAGTTTAGTTCTTCCTGTGACTTATTTGCAGTATGATAAACGGTAGGAGCATAATATACGCTCCCAATGTTTTGTTGGTCTTTTTTTTTGTTGTAAATAATTACCTTTTATTTCGGTTTTATTTATTTTTGTATCTTGAGATCTATGACGTCAAATACTCGAGTTCTACTCGGGTTTTATTATGTTAATGTCGAGTTTTAAAATTATATACTCGTTCAACCCCTAGTCCGTTCTTTGGTCTTGCATAGTTTTTTTTCCGACTCAGTTCAGTTTATGTATTCTTGTGCCAGTTCACAACAGAAGTCGTATCAGGACACAGAACATTCACATGCATTAAAAAATTAGTAAAAGTTATCTACTAATACCACTTTATTGCAACCCCACTATCCTGAGCAAGCACACGGGTGACAGTGGAAAGGAACAACTCATTTTAACAGCAGTGTTTCTGCTACCTTTATACAAGGGAAGTCACTAGTTAGTAAAAAAAATAAAATAAAATGAGGCTAACACTCTGCCTTGTCGTTTTAGTTTTACTTTAGTGTTTTCAAAAAACAAGTTTAGTTTTAAGGAGGAATTATTTTTTGTACTCTCGCAGCGCGGTTTAATCGTTTTTATAATAGAACTGCTGTATCCTGGATAAAAAAAGGTGCGGATAATAAAAAAAAAACACCCCGGTGCCAGTGTAACTGTGAATCCAGCTTCTGTTTGCAGGAATCCAAAGTAAATTCTGTCCAGCAGAGCAGAACACGGCGTCTGGAGCCCCTGAAACTGCCTTCGGCGTGAAACCACATCAGAGGAGTTGCGTGTCCTGTTTATCTCTAAACCTACTACCATCACATCAGAGGCTGCGAGATAAAAGAAAAAACTGTTGTACTCTCATAGTAGTGTCACTTGCATTGTATTAATACACTAAATACACAATAATAATTTGCAAACGTCTCGTCACATTTGACAAGGTAAACTCTTAAACACAATTTAAACATAGTTGAAGCATAACTTTCAACAATTTCTATGATATAAAGTTAATTTGACAATTATGCATCTTTAATACTTTTCCATCTAATAAATAAAACTTTACATAATCAAATGTTTAGAAAGAACTAATTTACATGCAAAACTCTACACGACGCAGCATCAAGCTGCATTAATCTGTCCTCTTGCTGTTTGCATGTTATCGCTGCATTATGACTCGAACTGTGCTCAAAGATGCGCAACAGAAACTAAACTGATCCTGCTACAGCTCTGAGGGTCTGCACAAGCATTTCTCTAGAAAACAGTTGCATGCACGGAGGCATATAAACAATTTTTAATCTATCAAGTGCTATCCAGGTAAGCAAACTTATTCTTAAAGAGCACGATGCTCACTGCAACAGCAAAAGTGTCGAAATAAATCCATTTAGATATTGCTATGAAACCTTGCTCCATACATACAAAGGTTTGATCCGTGAGAACTGGGTCGCTTCATTCCTGTGGAAATCCTCTTGTCCAAACCAGTAAGCATGCACAACAAGCCATTCACAGGCTGCACTTTCACACACAAGGAGTCAACGATGCGCTGCATTGCATACACACAGGAAACCAATACGTTTCCTGTGTGTATTTAAGACAGTGAAGTAAATAATTGTTTTTATCAGCAAGTAGAGGGGGGGAGGTCAACACGTTTGATTCTCGACAAACATCATATGCTGCGTTTACAACTTGTACTGGACACTAAACTTGGGTTTGCCACATAACTGCTCTAAATATAAAGAGCAGAAGGGTGATGAATTAAAGACTTAATATTAAAATGCTTCATTACTAACCCGACTAATACCTCCACTTCCTTGGTTTGGACGGAGTAAGTGACAAAACATTTGACTTCAGTTACTGGAGACCACTGCTGTCTGAACTGGTTCTGTGCATTTCAAAAAAATATCCGTTTACATTAACACCATGGTACTTGTTACTTTTTTATTTTCCTTAAATATCTATTGATACTTTTAAAAAAATGCACGTTAAGAGATTTACAAGTTTAAGTTTTATGGTGTTTAAAGCATTAATGCTTTTGTTAAAACTAGATGAAATCTTAAGAGTTATGAAAGAGTGACAATCTTTCAGCACACCAGCTGCTCAATGTTTCAAGATGTGCTTTTCATAGGTGGAGGTCTAAGTATTGATCACACCAGTTATTGTCTTTATTCATTACCTGACCTAAAGTCATGTGCACATTTACCGTACCTGCATTTCTGCCCATTAACTTACCAGTATTTTGTTGTTCTAGGTGAAGTTATATCCTAACATAACAAATCCAAGACTAAACATGTCTAATGACAATAACAAACCCACCCCTCCATCTTTACCCGCTTCTTTCTTTTCAGGTCACGGGGGTCACTGGTGCCCATGTCCAACTATCAGTGTGCGAGAGGCGGGGGACACCCTGGACAGGTCTCCAGTCCATCACAGGGACACAGAGACAAACAACCATTCACTCTCTCACCTAAGAACAATTTAGTTACCAATCAGCCTAACATTAGGGGTGCACCGATAAATCAGCCGGCCGATTTATCGGCCCCGATATCCTTAATTTTGGGAGATCAGCCGATACTTAGATGAGAGACCGATTTTTAGCCCTTTTTTTTTTTTTTTTTTGTAGTTTTAACAATTGTCTAAACTTCATTTATTTTTCAGAGCACTACCTCATGGCCAGTTAAAACAAAATTGTATTGTTTCTAGGATATTAACTCAACCTTTATTTAGACAGGTAAATCCCATTGAGCCTCGAGGACTCATTTACAAGAGACGTGATTTCAACAAAGGATGATAATGGATGACAACAATAGACAATTATAAAAAGGCATCTATATATTTAGTATATAAAATATATATGTATATATATATATATATATATATATACATATATATTTACAAATTAAAATAAGATGGCAAAAAAAGTAACAAAAACAGCTGGATTATAAGGTGACACCACTTGCTCTCGCCGAGATCGGATGCTTCCCTCCCTCCCTCTCTGCTTTGCTGCTGTCTGTGAAACTGCTGTGAGACTCTCTTGCATTTATTCCGAACCATAATTATGGACTGTTTTTTGACCAGTTGGTCCCTCAACTCAATTTACAACATTTCTTCGAAGAGAAGACAGGCTTTAGGAGAGCCGATTTGCCCTGTTGGCACGCACGCAGCTGGATATCTCATCGACTTGAAGACTTGATGATGTGTCTATCTCTGCTGCCATCTGTGGATTTTAAGGACGTGTATTTAATTGGATTTTCGATAACTGGTTCCTGCTATTTTGGATTCAGTTGGTTACTGGTTTTATCTACAATCAAGGAAGTCGTCGGCAGCAAATTTGGACCTGATCATGCTGCTTGCCTTTTTGATGGCTTGGTTCGTGTCTTGTGTACCCAGACTCAAATGGTTTGGGCTGAATGGATCAGATCTTGGGGATTTTACTCAGTCACGTTCCATCGGTGTGGCCATGTTATTTTGGACATTTCTGAACCATTTGGACCAACACAGACTCAAGGTAGATGTCATTAAGTTCTGCCTGTCCCCAAAACAACCGTGTGTTTATCTAAGTTGGCTCCCTTGGCTGGTCTTGAAGGCCATCTTATCTGAATTCGCCTGGAGAACATGTGATCTGACACTCACCACCCCCTCCCTGAGGAATTTCCAACTGATAACCAGATGAATCCAGCTGAATAAACTTTGTCATCATTTCAGGACTTTTGGATTCTCATAGACTTTATTCTTGGCCATTCCTCGACATACCTCGAGAATGTTTATGGATCTCACCGGAGGACACGGACTGATTACAATGACCTCGAGAGCATCTATAAGCGTTGTTGACCGCTCTCGTCTCCGATTGCAGAACATCTACGTAAATATGTGCTTGTTTGTGCGAGGTCTTTTTTAAATATTGGTATAAGGTTGAATGAAAAAAGAAAAGTAAAAACAGGAACATGTCTGCGTTGGTTTGTGCCAGGAGTCCAATAGATTCTTAAAGCCACTTAGAGAGGTCAAGGTCAAGAGCTTCAGATGTTTTTGCAAGAAGTTCCAGGAAACGGGAGCGGAGTTGGAGAAGGTCCTTTTGCCAAGTTCAGTCCTCACTGAGGGAACACTGCAGGTAATGATGTCCTGAGTTCACATGCAGTAGCTGCACTCACGCAGAGACATATTGTTCAAGGGTAAGTTTTCCAACAAAATAATATTGGAAAACTGAAGGTGCATTGTGACCTTAGAACACCTGACACCGTCGTTTATAAAACAAAATCAGTATTGGCCAAAATCGGAATCAGGCTTTTTAGAGATCGGTGATCGGTCAGAAAACTGCAATCGGTGCACCCCTACCTAACATGCATGTTTTTGGTCTGTGGGAGGAAACTGATGCAGCACGGAGAGAACATGCAAACTCTAACCCAGAAAGGCCCGGGCTGGGATTTGAACCAGCGACCTTCTCACTGAGAAGCAACAGCTTTACAAACTGCACCATCGTGCTGCCACACACAAATCATTTTTTAATCTATGAATAAATTGTATTTAATATTTAATTCTGCAACAGACCTTCACATCCTCTCTGAACTTCAGAGGCAGTGCAGCCGTGTTTAGATGTTACATTAGCTTAACCTCCCAAACGGCTGTTTTGGCTGCAGCTGTGAAGGCGCTGGTCTAAGTCGGTCGAGTGAGGCTTGAAGGTGTGTAGTGAACTAGGCCTGAGGTCAATTAGCCATGTTGTTATTTTCCAATTTGCCAATTAATGTAAATGTATGATGTTAAAATTTTGATTCTGAAAATAAATGACCACGTTCATTTTGATGGGTCAAAGATAATTAACGTCTCACGTTACATTTTTATTAAATTCAATGCACGTTATTATACAGTCCAGAAAAATGAAAGAATCCGTTTAATTTATGAATATATATCATGCATATGTTCATTCTACAGGTGAACACGGCTTCGCTCTCCCCAGATGTTAAAGTAAATGTTTCTACAAGAAAGTTTTCCAGTTTATGTTGTGCTTCATGAAGCCAGGTTGATAAAAGAGTGATGAATAGAAGTTTAGCGTCATAAAAAACTCTGCAATTTTTTTTAAACTTCTTTAACAAAGGAGGACCAGATTTAACTTTTTCAGATTTTTCTACCTGGATTATTGAGCATGCATCAGGATATTCTTTAACAAACTTCAATATTGAAGCTTTTAAGTTTTTAATCAAATTTCTTTAGACATGAAGATTATTTATTCTGTAATGATGGACTTGTGATTAAATCTGAACTCAATTTAAAAAAATTGTTTTGGCAAGTTAATAAAATAATCACTTGCGTACATTAAATTAATTTTGTTTAATTGTTCCAAAAAATAATCAAGATTGGCATCGCATTATGTCATGTTTGCACAGATTGCTGAACACAGACCAAACAACTGTTTCCCAGAAATAATGACCACAAATTTAACAGGAAACACTTTATGTATGAGATCAAACAAAATTACAAACTTGAAATATGTCAAGAGTATTCAGGATCATTACAGCAAAGAAAAAAACCTGCCATAATCATTTCTGCACAATGACTAGCAAAGACACGATTGTACAACTACAGTAAAATTAAAACGAAAATATTGTTACTGGTGTGCAACTTAGAAATTACCATAAGAAGCTTCACTGGCCTAGTAATAAAAATAAAAACTAAAAAAGCTAGTAAACACTCATGTTTTCACACTATTATAGAAAAACTACCTTGTAGAACATAAACTGGGATGGATTTTAATCCCTTTTGGAACAACAGCTAACAGTCAACTCTGCAACAAATCGTTACAAACTAAATGTAGACTTTACAATATCATCACACGACTTTAACGTTTGTCAGAAAAAACTCGGTTTTGTTTACATACTGAAGTTTTCACTAAGAGAAACCTTTTCCAGCCATGAACCAAAACCCTGCTGACACAGGTATGCACGCAGCACGTTCTTCGCCTCCTGGTACGTCTTCGCCATCTTCTTCAGAGACACAAAACAATAAAAGTAGTACAAATAAAATCAATACTTGCAAAGTATTTTTCTTAAGTGTAATGCCAGGAGAGCCATTTCATTCAAAATTAAATAAATAGTGTTATTTTAAATTATTAATAAATATTCCATTAAATAAATAAATGTTCCCATGAAAATGTAAATAGTGTAAATGTAAATAAAAATGGTAATTTTTTTTCCCTCCCAAGATGTTTTATTTTATTTTATTTCAAGATTTATTTATTTAGTTATTTAATAATGGAGTTTCATTTTGTGTAGGGCTGGGTATTGTTAAAAAATGTTGATATCAGTACTGGTGGCAGTTCCTTCACTCAGGCTGTTTTCACACCTGATGGTCCGGTAGACTCGGTTCGGTTCGGGACCAACATTCATGATATTTTGTTACATTTGAGCTGGTGCGTTTGCGTTCACACTGCACTGTGCAGTCGAACCAACCTGTTGAACCAACCTGTTCCCCCGCTCGCCTGTGGGGGCGCTGCACCAAGAACTACTGAAAGAAATTACACAAAAACCTCTGAAGACACGTCTTCTTCTGGAAATATAAACAAAAATGGAGTGGCGTCAAATTTTAGCAGTTTTAGGAGTTCTATTTTGTCATTTTTCAACAATGGACTCGGCATGAGCAGAAGATGAGGCAGAAGATCATGGAAAATGTTGTTTTTCACACAAGGCAGCTGACGGCTCCATATGAGGTAAGAGAAATGCGTGTTTGTTTGTCCTGCGCTGTACTCCACTTCCTGCTTGCGGAGCGGTGATTACATTCACACTGTACTCGAACCACGCTAGAGTTTTCTTCTACCGGACCAAGACCTAGGTTTTTAGGCGGGCCAGAGTTCCCTTTTTGCTACGTGACCGAGTTCGATGACGCGTTCACACCTCCCTAAACGAACCGGACTTCCTAGGCAAACGGGCTAGAGTTCAGGACAACAGGGCTGGTGTGAATGCACCCTAAGATATCTGTTCTTTTAACTGTACTTTTTTCAATACTAATTTTATAATTAACATCAATTCTAACAAGGAGAAAATTACATTACACATTAAAGTACAAATCCTTGAGTTTTATTTTTTAACTTGGGTATTTTTCCCATTCCAAGCAGTTTTCTTACATAAAAAAAGTCAACAAATGTCCAGATCAAAAGAACAGTTGCAAACCAGTGACAGGTCAGTGTCTAATGCTCACTGCTACATACTTTTCACTTAGCAGGTTTTCTTCAGAAAATTCAACATGTCTGATTTCTCTGGACACAAACAAGCCCACTCCTGGCTGATGGTGTCTCTAGCAGTAGAAAATGTTCATTCTGAGGGTGTGGATGATGATTGTTGCACACACAGATACCTGGTTGCCAGTTTGTTAGCACTGACATTGTGTCCCTCACATTCCACCAGCAGGTCACTGGATTCACTGAGGTTAGGGATGATGCAGACTTCTGTGCTTCTGTCTCTTCCTGAATCTTCTCTGTGGTTGTCTGGAGTTTAAGGCTCTTATCATCTCCCTAAATGACATCAGAACACAAAACATCAACAATAACATAGTTGTGTTATTATTGATCAAAAAACATCTAGACTGAGAGAAAAGCTCAACTGTCAACAAAATCCTTTAAAGTTTACTTACCTCCAACATGGAGCCTCCACTGTAGAAAAAGGCAGCCAACTTTTAACAACAAAGTTTGTGACTGTCCTGTGGCCCCCACCTCGCTGTTCTTTTGTCTGTCCTCCTCAGGGTCAGAGGCTCCTGTGAGGAGAAACAGTGAACATTAGGTGAACTGTTTAACCAGGTGACCAGATGGATGAGCACATTTTTACAAGCTAAGCTTCATCTGTTACTGTCAGTCTTTAGTTAGCTTTTGATTTTAGCTAGCTTCATAGCATAAAGCTCCACACTAATATCTTAAAGTTAGCGTTACATGGATCTTACTTTAACTCACCACGATGCACGTATTAAGTTGCAGTAACATTAACAAACGTAAACTTACCAGCTGAAATCCCAGACACAGCTCCGTCCTCGGTGCGAAGAGGAGTCGGGTGTCGTGGAGATTTTGAAATCAGGCCGTTCAGGCTCTGAAACACCCACAGGCTGACTTAAACGCTGAGAGGATGGCTGCGGTCTGCTGTTCTTGCAGTCAAACACGGAGCAACTTTACGCTCGTACACTGATTTCGTGCACGGTCAGGCGCATGATGGATCATTAGCACCCTGATCCATAATAAAATAAAATAAAAATAAATCTTGGAAAAAAACTAAACATTTTCTATTTAAATGTTTTATTTCATGGGAGCATTTATTTAATGGAATATTCATTAATCATTTTTAAATAACACTATTTATTTAATTTTGAATGAAATGACTCTCCATAAGGGAACAATGAATCCGAACTATACTGAAACACTAAATCTGAACAACAGTAACGTGTTTCCACCAAACTAACCTCTTAGATCAAACGCCAAGCACACCGCCTCAAAACTTTCAGACATTTATGATAAAAATCACTTTTTCTACATAAATTAATCAGACTTAATTAAGTTTATTGCACCTAAAGATATTCAAGCAGAAATGTTCTCTTTGCTATATGTTGTCAAGCACAAATAATAATATACAATAATAATAATTTTATTTAAAAAGCGCCTTTCATGACACCCAAGGACACTTTACAGTAAGAACAAAGAACCACAGGAATAAATTACAAAAGAATATAAAATGCATAAAGAATATAAAATACATACAGCAAATGATGCAATGCAAGCTGAAAAAAGGTGTCCACAATAATAAAAAATGCTTATGTGTTTAAGCTAGCTAAAAACAGGTAGCTAGGAGTATGATCACTTCTTGGCCCGCTGGCCCATCGGCTGCTTGCACCTACAGGGAAACAGTGATGTTTAAAAGATTTACCTTTGCTTCTCTGTACGAGTCTGTGATGAGTAGGTCCTCCCTCTGGGCTTCTTTGGCCACCAACCTGAAGCGGTGCAGCATCGCTGCTTTGCACAGACGGCTTGCCAGAGCAGAGCCACTCTTGAACGGAGAGCTGCAAGAGAACCAGTAACGTACCGTGTTCAGTCCTTATGCAAGCAAAGGTCAAGAGGTCAACCGGAGCCAGCAGAGAACAGACAAAGAAGAAAACATGGCAACCTTTTGTGATGTTGCTGTAGATTACCTGCTTTTTAAACTTTTTTTATTTATTTTTTCACTACTCAAAATTTCAGATTTTCCTGTAGATTTTTAAGTCATGGAGTCTCTCTAGTAGCAAAACTATTAGAACTATTAAAGGAGTTTGTGGTTTCAACAGGGTTCGAGTCTTGTGACTGAAAATTTGCATTCAGTGAAAGATCTGCAGTTCTACAGTCATCAATGTTTCAAGGTGCTCTTAATGGAAGTAACTTTGGGTTCACTGCTCTGTCCAAACACAACGTAAAGGGGCTGAACTGTAAACTTCATGACAGGGTGACCACATTTATCACTGATAGCATGACAGTTTATGAAATGTTTGACTCGCATGCGTCTGTGGGTTCTCAAACTGTAACCCCAAGACATAAATACTAATGTGTTCAACTCGACGTTGGATGTGGTCAGTGAACCAAACGTGAGCAGCGCATTGATCTTGTACATACAATCGATGTGGGGATGAAAACGGGAAATAAATTCTGAAAAAAAAAATTGGCATAATATTGGCATATTACATATTTTTCAGTACAAACACACCAGACAAAAAAACCCCTCACTTCAACTAGTTGGTAAAACATAAAATGACCCCGTTCTTCCCGCTTTGCATTCAGTGCCCACTTCCACCGAAGCAGCAAGAAGGGGTTGAAGCCAAGAGACCCCTGATGTGCCTTTGTGCCGTGAAGCAAGGTAGAAACAGTTGAAATGGTCAAAATATGAAAAGATAAGCTGGTTCCATGATTCAGTGTTATAGAGAGATGACATGGTCGGGTGGTCGCTAGATTAAACAACAAACAAGTTTAATACTGAGGAAAGAAGAGCAACATTACATCCATCCATCATCTTTACCCGCTTTTTTCTTTTTGTGTCGCGCGGGGGGGGGGGGGGGGGGGGGGGGGGTCACTGGTGTCCATATCCAGCAGTCACTGTGTGCAGCAGGGGACACCTGGACAGGTCTCCAGTCCATCACAATAGAGACAAACGAGACAACTACTCACTCTCTCACCTAGGAACAATTTAGAGCCATCTATCAGTCTAACACGAATGTTTTTGGTCTGTGGGAGGAAACTGGAGTACCAGGAGAAAACCCATGCAGCACGGAGAGAACATGCAAACTCCACCCAGAAAGGCCCCATGGCCAGGATTCGATCCGGTGATCTTATAGCTGAGAAGCGGCAGCTCTACCAACTGCCCCACCATGCCGCCCATTACATTCAATTTAAAAAAATTGGTTACCAGTTATAGTCATGTTTTAAAAACAATGAGTAGGACCTCAGCAGCATGTGTTGTGTTGCTCTCCACATGAACCCAGCAGAGTTCTGCTCCACAAATCTTTTGGTTTCTACGATGCTTGTGTCATGTCTGAATGCTCAAGTCTGTGCAGGACGTGGCCGGCTCAGTGACTTGTGAAGGATCAGACGTGGTATAAAGACAGACTGGACTTTGCAGCCATTTCACAGAACAGTTTTGTGAAAAACTCTTCTTACTCTTCTATGGTTTTGCCCTCGAGACCATCAACAACTTCCACAGAGCTGTCTCCTTCACTCCAGTTGATCCCAAAGGTTGGCTCCGAGCTGTCGGTGGCCACAGACGGCACCAGGCTGATATGTGGGCGCATCATGCAGTAAAACATGGGCAGCTGAGAAGTGATTCCTTCCACGCGCTGGTTCACAGAGATCTCCATACCACGGACTTCATGACAGCAAGAGTCACCTGTGTGTTCAGAATATATTATAATCAACAACGCATAGGTGGTCTAAAACTGACAAACTTTTTATTTTTATTACAAAGTAACAAGTTTTTAAGGATGTTCTGCAGCAGTAAAGTAGAAAAGATTACAAAGGTACACACACAAAAAATAAAAATACTTTGGCTTTTTATACTAAATATTGTGTAGTCTTTTTTGTCTGTTTGTTTGTTCCATTTGTCTAATTATCCTCTGTTGCAGAGCGTAGAGGAGGAATTGAAAATACCCTCGACCCATGTTGTGAACAAGAAAACTGGAAAAATAAGTGAGGTGCCGACTTCCATGTTGGTTTGTGGCTGCATCTAAGTGTAACAAAGGTCATCAGCAAAAATTAGGTTACCACTTCAAATCCAAGATGGCCACCACCATTCATGCACGCTCACAAATACACACACACACACACATACACACACCAACCACACCCATCAATGAGGAAACTATGCTTTCGATTTTATTCCTTTTACTTAAAAGTAGTACATAAGTGCTGTAAGGATACTTTTTGGGGATTATACTGCAGACAAATGAAAGTAAGCTCAGGTAAAATATGAAATATATGTCGCGTAGGCTTATCGGGCTCCTCTCTTGTGGAACCAACTTCCAGTTTCTGTCCATGAGGCTGACACATTGTCCAGTTTAAAGACTTTTCTTTTTGATAAATCCTATAGTTAGGGTTGGCTTGTTATGCTGCTATAGGCTTAGACTACCAGAGGACAAATGGACCTCATTTCTTATAATGAATTGTTAAAATTAAACGGTTTTCATTTGATATTGTTTCTATCTTAACATGCGACTCTTGACCTGCCATTGTGTAGCTGTTCCTCTCAAACCCAGCCGCTTGTCCTGAGCCTGGTTCTGCTAAAGGTTTGTTCCTCATGAGAGTTTTTCCTTTCCACTGTCGCCTTCATGCTCGCTCAAGATGAGAGTTCTGAGATAAAGTTTAACAGTTGAGCAGTCTGCTCCTCAGATAAATAGTGTTAAATTATTATTTTTATGTATGAATGTTTCTGTTCAGTGCAGTGATGAATTATGTTGTGACTTGGTGCTATAGAAATAAATTGAATTGTATACTGCCTTTGTGTATTTTCAACATCATCCCAACTCATTCTGTTCTGGGTTGTACCCTCAAAATTTCCACCCATATTCGCAGGTACTACACCTGGAATTTCCCTTTTTAACTTATTCTGGACAACTGTGACTGCTGTTGCAGATGGGGATATAGGAGAACAAAATCGAACCTGGAAACCATGATACTGCTACACCTTTTGATGTTGTCTTGACACACGGGGAATTTCTTGGTGCTTGCAAGCACCCATTTAAAAACTGACAAGTGCAAGCAAATGCAATCTCCTGTGTTTTAGGATGAGGGCCCAAGTTTAAATGATAAACCTCCCCTTGTCTTTGAAAATAAAGTTTATCTAATTTGTGTCAAATCATTTTCTCAGTTTATTTTACTAGAATTAATCCAGATTATTATGCATTTTTAACCACACAAGAAATCCATTTGCTGATGTGTTAAATCTTCAAACGATTCACAAAGGTGGCTTTAGGATTAACCTTTTATTGGATAAATGAAGGATAAGCAGTGCCTCCAAGTCTATAGCTTTTACTTTTTGTGATGATATCGAGGGACCGTTCTTAAAAAAATTACAAAGTACACTTGTTAAGTCCACAAAGAAAGACCCGACTTGCCTACAAGGATGCTTTGGACATAGACAGGCTCGATGAAGTGGCTGAGCAAAGCTCCTTGGTATCCCAGCACCTGCCATTGAGTGATTTTGTCTGTGGAGGACATGCTGACCATGCTGCTAGCAGAGTGACCGAGGCCTGAACAGAAAACTGAAAAAACCTTTGGAAGAAAGATCCATTTTAAATTTAGTAGCAATAGTAATCGCAACAGCAAACAAGATTAATTATATTGACCAAAAATACTAATAATAATGCATTTCTATTCCAATTTCCAGGGAGAGCAACAATACCTTGCCCTCAACTGACAGGTGTAGACTGATTTCATTCTTGACTTGCCATGCTGAAATGGAGAGAGGGTTCAGACGCCTGAGAAAGTACAGAGAGATGATTGACACTTCATAAAGACATTATTGTTTTTAATCCAAAAATGTGTTACTCCAGAGGACGTAAGAGGTTTGAAAAGAAATGGTCAAATTGTAAGAGGTACTATTTCTGACTTCCATTTCCATGGCAGCAGCACAACATTGTTCTGACAACACAAGATTCGATGTGGAGCCACAGTCTGAAGACAGCTTCTGTCGTAAACATTTGTGGAGTTACAACATGGACAACTTACTGTAGCTTGTCTTACGGATGGACAATTAGGGACAACCTAGGGAAAAAGGGTTTGTCGTTTCTGTTACTGGAGTATCAAGCCTGAATATAAACAAGGTTTTAAAAAAGGGGTCCCCTGTGACCTTGATCTCTGACCTTGAAATCAATAGAGATCATCCCATGAGTTATCAGGTAGTTATCAGTTCAGAGCTCAGACAAGAAATTGTTAAGAGACAGACAGAGTTATAACATATTAACATTTTAAGACAGGAGTGTATAAAAAAAACTGTTGAATCTGTAATGTAAAAAATGAAGTTTAAATTTTTTCTGGAACCTGTTAAATGCCATAAAGTCACAGTCAATAATAAAACTGCATAAGAAATTTAAGGCAGACTGTAAAAACCATATATACGAAGAAGTTTTTAAAGGCATCAAACATTTAACTGCACAAACCTCGAACAGGACAATAAGGAATGAGCAGTGAGCAAATCCAAACAAAACTTACAACTTTGAAGGGATCTGAGATGCACCCTTCGGCAGTTGATTCACGTAGAGGTAAAGAGTAACGCCACTTTTCAGACTGAGGAGGCTGCTGCTGCTGTTGTGCTGGAAGACTGATTTCTCATTCAGGTTGGCATTCTTGCTGAAAAACAGCAGCAGGTGACGGTACAGAAACCTGGCAACACAGAATGACACACGTGGTTATCAGTGTGTGTAATTACATGCCTTCTCAATAACAGGTGGCAATTTTGCTGCCTGCTCAAGTATCTGGCTCCGCCTACTCTTGACTGACTATTTCTTTTTTCTTCCTGTGGAGTCAATCGTGTTTTCTCTTATCCATATTTTTGTCTGTTTGTCGGTCTAAAACAGGTCTCGCTTGTAAATCAGTCCCTGAGGCTCAATGTGATTAAACTGTATGAATAAAGGTTGAATGAATGAAAAAAAAATTACGCTCCGACACATGATAGTCACATGACCTAGCAGGAAAGACACAGCCTCTCAGAGACTATTTTAATTTGTCTGAAGTACAGACTTTAAACTACACTACCGTTTTTAAGTTGTGTTGACAGGGCAAGTAAACCAAAGTTAAGATAAATGATCAACACCACATCCTTTTCTGAAAACCATTGTCATATGTGAAGCGCATTAGAGCAGAGGCTGCAGCAAAGACCGAGGGACCCCCCCCCCCAATCACCCTACACTTTAACTCCCACCCCCGCCGAACAGATAACCTCCCCCCTACTTTCTGAAGGAGGCGCCAGCGTCTTTGCCAAAGCACCAAAAAATTCACAGGAAGAAAAAAAAAAACGTGAAAGTTAAGCACGATAAAGTTACAGTGAGAGCGGGAGTGAGTCATGAGGTTTGAGAGATTAGTGACATTTAGCGTGTTTGGGTTTTATAGTTAAGAGTTTAGTGTGTTTAGCGTTTAGTTTGGTCAGATTTAGTGTGTTCGAGTGAAAACAATGAGATGATTTTTGAACGTAAAGCGAACTGAGCTGTGGACCCACAATAGGACGGAACCACCGAGTCAGAACCTCTCAGACAGAGGAGAGGATCGTGAAGGAGAAAAATAATGCAAGTCAGACAGAGAGGACTTGGTTGATGAAGAGGGTGATCATCCTGATTCATTTTAGACGAGGAAGAGAGCGGACTGAGCCCCACTGATGCTCCACTAATGCCCCATTTGCACTGCTCCTCAGCCCCAACTCTACTCGGCCCGCCACGTAAAATTCGGTATTCCACAGTACTCTTTACCTGACTGGAGGCTGATTCGAGACCTTGTTTTGTCCCTGCTCCTCTGGTGGGACCGTGTGAGCCGAGTCGGGACCGAAACGTGAATGCAGGACACTGACTGGTCAGGGGGAGGAGTCTCAGAAACTTTTCACCGATCCACCAGAGTTCCACCTACATTTTTGATGTCTGTTCAGGGAGTTGAACCGGCGACCTTCCGATCACAGGCTCACCTTCTCTAGCCTCTGCGCCACCACTCTCTCCTGCGTACGGCTTGTACACTTGTGAAAATGTTGAAAATTGTGAATCACCCCTAAACTCTCCTGAAAATGTCAAATTTTATGCGTTCACTTTCCCAACAACTATTCTGACACAAACACTGTAACCTGTAAACCAATACATCTATGAGGAAGTCCTAATTAGTGTATAAAACGTTGTCTATAAAAATATAAATCTAAGACACTACTTCATGTTCAGTGTACCTCCACTACAGTAGTCCCTCGCTACTTTGCGGTTTGTTTATCGCGGACTTGTTGTATCGCAGTTTTTCAAAGTAAGATTGGACATGACACAGTTGGTTGATTGATGGATGAGCCATGAATTGTTTATTTAAAATAAAGTATTATGATTTTGCACCAAGTGTGCAGCCCACAAGTGCAGGGGAAGCTCCCTCCTGCAGCCCGTCATGATCTCCACTCTCTGCCACGCACACACATTTCTCCTGCAGCAACTTTGTGAAGGGTTAACCCTTTGCTGTCCAGATGCACCGATAGACTTTTGTCTTCCAATTTAAAATTCAATGTTTGTCACATCATAAAATCATTATAATCACAAAATATAAAAGTGTTAAGTTATTTTTAATTATTTTAGAACTTCTATGTTCAGTTGTTTCGGTGTAATTGATCAAGAAGTACAATTCTGCTCCGTGCTGCAGAGCTGCATGAAGCTGTGTGACTAGGCCTGTCGCAATAAACAATAAATCAATTAATCGCAAGATTAATGAAAATTATCAATCTCATTTTCATTTATTGGCTTTATCATTTCTTCGTGTCTCTCTCTTTCTACTGAAGACACTGGATGATAAAAGGCTCAACTCTGGTGCTCCTCACCGACGCCTCCCTTTCTCTTTTCTCTTTAAAATCCATTTTAATCGTTAAAAGCAGCTAACCAGAGAAGCTAAGCTACGAGCTAAGCTAAAAGGTCGACCTTGGGAAAAAACGTTGAAGCTTTAAAATTCACAGTTGAAACCAGCGCATTCGTGTAAAAAGTTGTTTATCTCTACAAAAGAAGCTAAGAACTTGTTCACTGATTTTTTTAATTAGAAGCATTGTGTGACAAATGCTACGCTAAAGAGCTCAAACCACACCGAGCGTCCGTCATTTTCAGAACCGAAGAGACAGCCCATGTCATGTCAAGGGGACTCCCTCCTGTTTTTTCTTAAAGAGACACGCTGCTCACTCCCTCACTATCCATCCTTCAGTTCAAATAGTCTTGTACTGCCATCAGTGGTCAAAAAAGTTACTACACTCAAAACAAATTAACCAACATTTCTTCTTAAAGTTACAATAATAACCAAATATTGTCAGATTTCAAATAATAATATTGTTTATCGCAATAATTTTTCAGACAATTAATCGCCCAGCAAAATTTGTTATCGTGACAGGCCTATGTGTGTCATACATTTGATGTCCTGCTGAACTTCTCCATGCAGCATGGATTGTTTATTTAAAATGTTACAGTATTTCAATTTAAATTGTTTATTTAAGGATGGATATTCGGAGTAACAGGTGATGAGTGAATGTGATTACAGCCTGGCATATGTCATGACAAAGTTTAATGAACTACTGTAGCTCTACTTTGCGGTTTTTCACTTATCGCAGGTCGGCGTGGTCCCAAACATCTGCGATAAACAAGGGACCACTGTAACTCTAAATAAAATATGTGAAAGTATTTTTACCTAAATAAATAAATAAGCTAGTTTGTCTGTTACTGACCTCATTAGAGACCTCCGAGCGGTGACAACGGCATGTGAATCATGCACAGTCCGTCCGTTTGAGTCGCCGCACTCTTTAGCGTTGAAGTTCCCAGTGCCAAGAGCAACCACTTCACATCCACTGGCTAATGGGAGGAACAGAGTGGAGTTTAGACTCAAAAATGGCTCATCTGGTTTTAGGATTGCACCGTTTTTGTAGGATGTGAATTGCATTACTCATCTACGTAAAAAGACATCACAAGTTTATTAAAGGAGTCCCAAGTTATCAAAACCACTAAAAACAAACAAAAAAAAATTTCAAACTAATATAAAAACAGACATGAAATTTTTAAAACAGTCTCTTAGACATCTTAACTTACAAGATATTTGAACATTTTATAAGTAAAACCAGTGAAGTGAGGTTTGCATCTGCACAGACCTGTTTGACGGACATTTGTTCTCTACACCTGTCCACAAGAATCTCTGAGACCATGTGCAGCACATAATTAATTTTCACGATGTATGGATTAGCAATAACAAACCGTCTACTCAAAAAATGGCTATTAATCCTTTATTTGACCCAGAGAAACTCATCAAGATTAAAAATCTCATTTACAAGAGTACCCTGGCCAAAACTGGCAACAAAACACAGTTTCATAAAACAAACTATAACAACATTTATAATAATAATAATAACAACAATAATAATAATAATTGCATGTTCCCATATAATGGCAAAATTAGTTATCTACATTTAACCCATCGCATCTGGGAGACACCCAGGTGGAGCAGTGGCTATGTAAGCACCCGGGGAGCAATTAGGGATTGGGTGTCTTGCTCAGAGACACCACAAGAAGTGGGAATGGCTGGGGATTGTACCCGAGGCTTTTGGGTCCCAGGTCGGCTGCCCTACCTCCACCCCATCTTGGCCCCCATTTAACATTTATAGTGTGGTGTGTGCAGTCCAGTCAAGGAATGTCCAGATCTCTATATTGGAGAATCCAGTAGAGAGCCAGCTCCTCAGGACAAGACTCAGCGGTTCACCTACACTTCAAGGATAAGGGACACTCTTTAGAAAAGACAGACTGAAGGAGCTATACTGAGAAACCTTTTCAATGCGAATGCCTTGAAATGTTTCAACTGGTTGGAAATCGCATGTCTCAGTCTGAAAGTTAGAGAACATCGTCATCTTGGTTTTGTCTGCATTTAAAACAAGTTTTAGGTTCTTTACATTGCTCTGGGCAATGTTGAAGGCTGATCGTAGACTGAGTGCTTTGCTTGGCGTTGAAGCAGCACAATAAATAACATGATGAACACAGATGATCGCTGGAACAGATGATCCAGAAAAACACTTGAACCTAACTACGTACGTGTTAGAAAGGTCCATTTGGTTTGTAGACACAGAGCCTAGTAGACATATGTGTGAACCGAGTCATGTAAAAATGTATTTTGCAAACAGTTTATCCCGAGTGGTGCACATTCCAGTTTTGAGAACTACAGCAGTAGAGCATATTGATTCTTCCAATCTGGTATTGTATAATTTCACATTACATGAAGTACCAAGTTGCACTTTTTTCCCAAGTAAACGCACATTAAAACTTTACAGTATATACTTACACGTTTGCATAATAAATGCTGCTGTTGTACTTGCACAGCTGGAGAACTGTGGGTGTCCGTCCATCAGTTTAGTGAGCTGATCCCTGACAGCGTGTGGAATCTGAAGGTTGGCCGAGTTCTTTCTTTCTGAACCACAAAATTATGAAATGGGTAAAAATCAAAATCGTCTTTACGATAAATAATTTAAGACTATTTTAATAAAAGTACAGTTTATGATGAGTTTGCACCTTCTCTATATATGCCAACACTCTGGTTCAAGGGATTTTCTTCAAACACAAAAAATATATATTGAGGTACGTATGAGCACACCGAAGTTTATATATCACAAATGTGGTCTAGGGTTTAGAGATAATGGTTAAGCAAGTAGCTATAAATATATTATCTTTGCTTGCTCCTTTGGAAACACAAACTGCAGAAGCAAAGCCACAAGATGATGTGAATAATGTAATCAAAGCAACACCTCTTGCTAATGTGCATGTTTTTACCTTTAAGATTTAAGCTCCCAGTATACTCCCGCGTCCGTCTGTCCGTGCGTACGTACGCGTGTACTGTACGCAGAGGGTTCAGACTTCATACTCGAGCGTACACCCTGAGCGGCTGCAGTCAGCTCCACAGACAAGGGGGCGTTTACCTTCGGGACAAATTGAGGTCACCGATTGGTCATTTGCTGACGCGCCCACTGGATTGATTGACAGGTCAGAAAAAAGAAGAAAAAAAAACGAGCGCTGGCAGCCTCAACCGCAGCGGTGTTCTGTGTTGTAATAAAAAGATCTTTTTTTTTTTTAAACAGGGAGTGCTGGTCCTGCAACCCACACATCAGACCAGCCATGAGGAAACCTCCAGACCTTCCCGCAGCCATGCTGGACATGAGTTTAATTCGCTCGTGACAAATTCCTTCATTTCTCACAATTTCAGTCATGGCATCAACAGAGGAGGAAGAGATCACTTGCCTTTTGGCATAAAAACAAAAGAAAAGGCCAGATCAGGGATGAAGGAGGAGAATTTAATACATTGGTGTTGCATACAAAACAGTCAGTCGCTGGGCAGTTTATTGTGAGACCGGTCGTAAAAATTGAGCTTTGTGCAAACATGCCCTGCGGGGGTACGCACGCACACGAGAGTATACTGGGGGCTTAAGAAGCACCAATGCTGTTAATGTGAAATATTTGGAAAGCAAAAGTGTAAGGAGGTCCCCGCCATGCAGATAGGAAGCAAGGGAAGTCAGTTATAACAGAAACCGAACAATGGATTATGTAATCTTTGAGACAAATTATTTGTGTCTCTGGATAAACTTTCAAACGATAAGTAATGGAGCAATCTCTCAATGTAATGTTGTGACCAGTTTTTTTAATGTTATTCTTTTGTTTGAAAACCATTCAGCCCTCTGATGTAATGATACGGAGATCCAGATTTACCGTAGAGAACTCTGGAAGGGTGACTGCCACATAGCGAGGGTTGTTCTTTTACTGGCAAAGGTGGAGCGACATCTAAAAAACAAAAGTTATGGAAAAAGAACAAGAGTAAGTGACAACTAACAAGACATTTGACTTGTTGTATGCACAAAGTAATTATCATTCTTGACTGAAGAAGTCTTTCGGATGAAAGATGATACGTTTTTACTTTTTTTTTGTTTTGTGAAAGTCCAGAGGACCAGACTTAACTTTTTTAGATATCATTCTTGACCATTTGGTACTTGTTTACTTTTTTCTACTCTACAGCTAAGTTTAGCCACCACCACAAAAATCCCTTTAAATTGTAATCCAACTGTTGGCAACCTGAGGTCCGTGAACATCAACTTAGCAGAGACCAGTCTAGAATGATCCATACTAACAGTTGAGTGTCCGATTAGGAAGGATTATAATCATCAATGTCTCTAAAAAGATCCCCCATAGGGCATAAAGAAAAGACAAATTCTCCTTTTTAAATTCACAGTTACCTTCTGTTTAAGCACTTTTCGCCCCGCTCGCCGCAGGACGGAGGTTCAGGAGCAGTAAGTGTAGAACCACTAGACTGAGGAACAGCTTCTACCCTGAAAATGTTTCTAACCAGGCTAATCACTGTAATGCCGCTTCACATTTTATCTGTGCTGCTGATTTCGTACCCATAACCTGCTGTATTCATACTCATCTGCTCACAACAGACTCATGTTCAGGCTGCTGTTTAATACACCTCATTATATTATTATTGTTTAGCGTACATCTTAGATCCTTGTATACCGTTTCTTTTTTAATAGTTTATATTATTGCTATTTTTGGGTGTAACTGGGACCTTGAGTACAAAACTTTGTTCAAGCTCGTACCACGTGATGCGATTGACAAAGAACCTTGAAGTGGCCGCTTGGCAGCACTCACTTTCAACTTCCACACGGTAAACATTTTTGAAAGGTCCAGCTATGATTCTTCATGACAGCAGTGCTGACAGAACAGATTCATTAAAAATAAATCAAGTTTATTCTTAAGACCTACCCGTAATCACGTCACATCATTTAGATAAGGTTTTAAGATTTATACAAACGTTAAAAGCACTGAAACTGCCTTTCAAACCAGAAATATATTGACTCGTTTATTAATCCCTAGGTGAGTTTTCACAAGCCTAAAGGTCAGCCATTAATGCCTATGTAATATTATAACAGTCCCATTTGTGCCATCAAAAAACCTTTCAGATCAGAGGTTTTTGTGCAGACAAAACATATTAAAATATTCCTAATACTGATAAAGTTTAAAAATTTTAATTGGTATAGTTTTAACTAGTCTTTTCTGTGGAACATATAAAATTTGTGTTCCAGACATTTAAAGTCTCTCACTTAATTACTACTTAATTTTGAATGTCTTGTCTGCGAGAAGAACCTACTGAGGAGATGAATTTATATATTTAAATAATAAAATAATTTATAACCATCAACAATATCAGAATTTTTCGATTAACCAAACACTGACCGGTTGCTTCTGGGAAAACAGACTTCTGACTTTCCATGGTGGGCAAAAAATCCTCCAGAGCGAGCTTTGCTGCGCTGAGACGAGCTTCTTTCTTGGTTAACCCGATGCCAGTTTTGTACTCAATATCATCAATCACAACACAAAAAGCAAAATGAGACCCCGGTAAATTCTCTGAAAGAGACAAGAGGAAATGTGTCACTTTATCAACTGATTGCAGATCCTCTTTCAACCAGTTTGTACAAAGCAGTCAAAATTTTAGCATTATGCAAATAACCTGCAGGTGAAGAAACAGTTGTTTTTTTTAAAGTAAAATTTAAATTTATTTTATTCCAAATATTCACTTGATCTTAAAACACTCATAACTCAAGCAAAGACCAAATTTTGTTTTAATCTTATCCAAAAATAGTCAAATATTTTTACATAACAGCATTTAAGAACATAATTTATTTGTTCTTGCTTTACTTATGTAAAATCATCTTTTTTCCAATGCACGCACAAAAACCATCCATTCATTCATCCATCATCTTCTACACACTTCTTCCTTTTTGAGCTGCCTTCATACATCTCCTCCTACATGTCTCTGCGTGAGTGCAGCTACAGCGTGCGCTCTCAGGACATTATTACCTGCAGTGTTCCCTCAGTGAGGACTGAACTAGGCAAAAGGACCTTCTCCTACTCCGCTCCTGTTTCCTGGAATATCTTACAAAAAGACATGAACTCTCGACCTCTGACCTCTCTAAGTGGCTTTAAGAATCTGTTGGACTCCTGCAGGGACCAATGCAGACATGTTACTGTTTTTAGTTTTCTACATTAACCTTAGAATCTAGCTGTTTTTTGTTACTTTTCTTTTTTTTAGCCATCCTATTTGTTAAAAAATATTTAAAAAATCTGTAAGACTTTTTATAAATATTGTTGTAGCTGTTGTCATCATTCTTTGTTGAAATCAGGTCTCTCTTGTAAATGAGTCCTCGAGGCTCAATGGCATTTACCTGTCTAAATAAAGGTTGAATGAATGAGTCACTTAATTGTAATGTTTGCTTTTCAAAAATAAAACATGCTACACAGCCATGCAGGATGGGTTTTACCTGTGGTCACAGTTTCTTTAAACTCGAGGTGGAACTGGAAAACCTGGGCAAGCTGATGGATCAGAGATATTGCGTTTGTTTCACCTTTCTTATACCGTTCTATCAGTTTCTTGTGAGAGGTTTCTGGCTTGGCACCTTATTTGGCAAAATAAAAAGACAAACAGAAATTAAAATTTTCCACACACGAAGGCTAAACGTCCTGATGGATGCTCAATAATCCTGGTAGAAAAATCCAACAAGGTTAAGTTAGGTCCTCTGGACAGTTTCTTTTTGTTGAAAGGTTTCACCTTTCATCCAAGACTTCATTAGTCCGAGATCCTGCAGCAAACTCAGGCTCTGTTTACACGAGGACCAACACTGGAAACGTTGTGTTTTTTCAGTGTTAATTGGAGATGATAAACAAAAAATGTGTGGGTTTACATGAAAACGCTGTAGTTTCCATGTCAGTCAAGTTGCCAGATAAGAAATTAGGAACTGCAGCACTGTGGCTTTAAATTTATACTATTTTTACATTAACTGTCATATGTGCTGAGTAAGCATGTTGTAAGATGAGGTGTGCACTGCTTGGTGAACATGTGCACAGAAACGGAGGGGGTAAATAAGACATTTTAAATTTACCGGTATCTGTCAACTAGGAATGCGCGATATATACAGTACATGGTAGAAACAAGACATTTAACCTGCGATACAGATCTGTCTTCTACCGGTTAACCGCAGCAATGCTGTGTCTGATGTAAAATCAGAGTTGTCAGATTTAATCTTTTTTTGTTGTTGTTGAAAACTGGCACGTCTTCCACTGAGGAAGCGGAGCCTGGGGACTCTGGGTCGGGCCCTCCAATCTCTGGTACTGAGGTCACCGAGGTGGTTAAAAAGCTCCTCGGTGGCAGGGCCCCAGGGGTGGATGAGATTCGCCCGGAGTTCCTTAAGGCTCTGGATGTTGTAGGGTTGTGTTGGCTTACGCGACTCTGCAATATTGCGTGGACATCGGGGGAAGTTCCCCTGGATTGGCAGACCGGGGTGGTGGTCCCCCTATTCAAAAAGGGGGACCGTAGAGTGTGTTCCAACTACAGGGGGATCACGCTCTTAAGCCTCCCTGGTAAGGTCTATTCGGGAGTTCTGGAGAGGAGGGTCCGTCGGATAGTCGAACCTCGGATTCAGGAGGAGCAGTGCGGTTTTTGTCCTGGTCGTGGAACACTGGACCAGCTCTACACTCTCAACAGGGTCCTGGAGGGTGCGTGGGAGTTTGCCCAATGGGTCTACATGTGCCTTGTGGACTTGGAGAAGGCGTTCGACCGCGTCCCTTGGGGAACCCTGTGGGAGATATTCTGGGAGTATTGGGTACCGGGCCCTTTGGTATGGGCCGTTAGGTCCCTGTATGACCAGTGTCAGAGCCTGGTCCGCATTGCCAGCAGTAAGTCGGGCTTGTTCCCGGTGAGAGTTGGACTCCGCCAAGGTTGCCCTTTGTCACCGATTCTGTTCATAACTTTTATGGACAGAATTTCTAGGCGCAGCCGAGGTTTTGAGGGGATCCGTTTTGGTGGCCTTAGGATTGCGTCCCTGCTTTTTGCAGATGATGTGGTCCTTTTGGCTTCATCAGATCGTGATCTACAGCTTTCGCTGGAGCGGTTCGCAGCAGACTGCGACGAGGCCGGGATGAAGATCAGTTCCTCCAAATCCGAGGCCATGGTCTTGAGCCGGAAAAGGGTAGAGTGCCCTCTCCGGGTCAGGGAGGAGGTCCTGCCCCAAGTGGAGGAGTTCAAGTATCTTGGGGTCTTGTTCACTAATGAGGGAAAAATGGAGCGTGAGATTGATAGGCGGATAGATGCAGCGTCTGCAGTGAAGCGGGCGCTGTACCGGTCTGTCCTGGTGAAGAGAGAGCTGAGTCAAAAGCCTAAAGAAGTCTTTTGGATAAAAGACAAAACGTTTCAACAAAGAAGAATCCATCCAGAGGACCTGACTTAACCTTGTTGGACAAGGGCTAAACCTTTCTCCTGCAACAGATAATAATAATAAATTAAAAGAACTGCAAAGAAGACTAGAATTAAAAGGCACGGGAAGCACTGAAACGATTATTTAATTCATGTGGATTCATCAGAAAATGGACAAACGCCGAAAAAAGTTACATGTGAAATTTAAGAAAATCATAATGTCAAGCTTACCAGGTTTCCTTGACCTGTTCACTTGTTTGTCAACACCGTGACTGTCGGCATCATTCATGGTAGATGGTTGTCTGTATGACTGCTTCAGTTCTGAAGTCGAAAGTGTGTTTTTTATAAGCATTTGTGCATAACTGGCTCCTCTAGAACCTCGAAACGACCCACCAACCGGAAGCATCCTGCAAGCTTTCACGAGTTCTGAGAAGAAAAGAAGAAAGCACATTTCATTAGAAACTAAAGACCATCATAATTAAAGACCACTTACAGGTCTGGAAGGACAACAACCCGATTATCAAACTCTTTCAAGAAAAAAAGACAAACACAGCAGTTACATGTTAAAATTGATAATAAATTTGGTGCAAGCAACACAGTTAAATAAATAAAAAAAACCTCCGATATAAAATTGATAACAATTACTAACAAATTTGTTGGCAGTATTCAGTTATTGACATTTTGAATGAGCCGGAACTAGCTTGTCCTCGTGCGCATACGTTAATTCCTTATGCTAGGTCGCGTTAGCTCATTTTATTTTCCAAGAGAAACTGCCGCTTCTAATAACGTTTTTTCCGTTTAATTCATCAATTTGATTCACAAGTCCTCTTAACTTTCGTGTACCACGAGTCCAACAAAACATAAACCAAAATTTAAACTGCAAAAAACGGTTTAGCTACACGCTAAACAGACGCGATGAATTAGCATCTATATTAGAAATGTTGTTTTTTCCTCGACGCTGCTTAAACTACGAGACTACAAAGTCAAAATCAAACACAATGCTTATCAATTTCACCTGTTCTCGTTCGACAAAAAGACTCAAATGCTCAATTTGCCACCCGAAGCAAAGCGCGGTCTTCAGAAGAACAACACCAAGTCCAACGTTAACGTTCAAGTCTGAAACCTCTGGAGTATGAAAGGCGCCGCTACTGCGCCAAAGATCCTCTGTTCGGCGAGATGGTTTCACGGTTTGAGGAAAAAAAAAAAAAAGCTCAGTGATTGTGGAACTTATTTGTAGTACAGGATTACTTCTGTATCAAGTGTCAAAGTGCTTTGACTTTTAGCTTTCTGTAATGTTTGGGTCTTATAATCCTGAGGACGCAACAGGAAGAACATCCCACATAAAACAATTTAAAACCGCACTTTGATTGTAATTCAGGGAGCAGCTGAAAGAAGAAAGTACGTTTTAATGTGACCATTAAATATTTTCACCATGGAAATACGAGCTCTACAATTCCTTCTAAACATTATTCGCTTGGAAGTCTGCGTCAGGCTTGCTCTAGTCTTTTTTTTTCTGCTGTTATTTTGGTCTTGGCAGGCTTTACTTATTTTATTTATTTATTTTTGGCTTTTAGCTACTGTACTGTAGGTACCTTTGGCTGTTTAGCTCATTTTTGTGTTCTTACACTAGCCATCCTTTTGAGTCACCCTTATTAACTTCTAGCAATCTAGCTATTTCTAGCTTTAGCTTTCTACAATTATAGCTAAAATTTTCTTCATTTAGCTAACATGTTGCTATTTGGAGCTTTTGCGTAGCCGTTAGCTACTTTTAGATACTAGCTAGCATTTATTACTTTTAACTAGTTTTATTCCTAGCTCATTGATACTTCTAGCTTTATCTTGCATTTCTGCCATTTTA
>NC_056501.1:5140568-5172319 GCF_014905685.2 Nematolebias whitei | reverse complement strand
TTTCTACCATTTTAGCATTAGCCCTTTTCTTCTATTAGCTAACATTTTGCTTCTTTTAGCTAACATTTTGTTACTGTTAACCATGTGTCTTGCTTCTTTTAGCTTTGACAACTGCAGAGAAATGCTATTTCTCTAGTTATTGTTTGGCTGCTCCGGGTCACCACAGCGAGCAAACTTTCATCGAAGATTTGGCAAGACCTTTACGCCGGATGTCCTTCCTGATGCACCCTTGGCTCAAACATGCAGCTTCAGGAACACCGTCTGCAGCATTGACCACCAGCTATCACGGCCCCACAGCAACATGCAGTTTCTCCAGGTAATGTTTTGTATCGTTCCAACAAAGCTGAGGCGGCAGCTCTGCCAACTGTGCCACAGCGCCGCCTGCCACAACAAACTCAGTCTTATAAATAGTACCTTACAAAGTGGGTCAACCAGTTTGATGGTGCGAAGATGGTTTCTGGAGTCCGCCCTCTCCTCCTGGTTGAGCCACTATGTGAAGGTGCTATTTATAAGACTGAGTTTGTTGTGGCTCCTCGGACTGATGAAGTCTTCTGGATAAAAGAGGATACGCTTCAACTAAAAGAAACCATCCAGAGGACCTGACTTAACTTTTTTGGATTCATCTGGATTATTGAGCATGAACTTTGATGTTTTATATTGTTTATGTTTTAAGTTGAGTGGCATAGCATCACTGTCTAGGTGTTTAATTGTCCATTCCACCCTTTTTGAATTGAACTGATGTACTCGATGTACATTTACCATAATGTCGCATGAACATTAGGACAAATTCTAATAAAACTTACAGAAAGTAATTGTATGGTTTTACCAAAATAACTTCTGATTTTAGCTTAAACTCTGGCATGAAAGGCGACGGGTGACATGCATCCCTTTAAGGAAAGATAGGCCTTTAATATTGTATTGCTTTTGAGTGGGATTTACAAGAAAAACAACACAGCACCACTGTCAAATCATAAAAGAAGAGTCTTTATTCTCAATCTTCAGTTATGTTTTACCAACTTTTCATCTTGACCTGCCATTAGTCGACGTCAACTGTTATTTCAGGTGAGTTGTAGCCACTCGTTTCCATTAGGTTTGTTTCGATTTCTCAGTTTATGTGGTGAAGAAGTGGAATGCAGTTGAAAAGGGGCTTCCTCTGTCACCTCTGATATAATTCGGGTGTGTGGTGTCACAAGGCTACACGGTAGTATCCTTTTTGCATAAATGCACATTGACCCTGAAGGGGTGCTGAAAGGGGCCACGTTTCTTAAGGGGCTTTCCCTGAATTCAGGTTGCTTTAAATCGTTACCTGCATGGGCTTATTTAGTCACATTACACCACAATATGGGATTTTTTATGTACGTAAAGAGGTTGCTTGAAAACTCTTGTTTCACATCACGAGACCCTCAACCATCAAAGGAAACTCGTCTTCCATGTATTTTTGAAATAGTCAAAAAAGTTTCTGTTGACAAACTAAAAAAGGGGCTCTTCTGTACTTCAGGGTGCATACAAACTGTAACAGATTAAACATGTGTATCCACAAGTAAAAAAGACCAATGAGCAAATGTTGACCTATATATTAATTTCATACCATTATAAAGTCTGTAGCAGGAGGAAGTGACTGCTTGTGGTTAGGGAAGAGCGTGTGGGAGGGAGTTTGACACTGTGCACATGCAACTGGCAGAATTGAAACGTTTTCTATGATTAGAGGTTGTTTGAAAATATTTTAACCTGTGAGCCATGAATTATCCTCAGTGGGGACCAGGATTAGTGATGATGAGAGCGTCAAAATAAAACGGAACAAGCAGCCCACAGGCAGAAAACAGTGAAGGTCACCGCAGGAACAAATATGGTTTTCCGCCCCCGCAGACGTCAGGCGCAGAGTTTGAATTTTCTGGGCTGATCAGTCAAATTCGAAAAGGGAAAGGCGCCGACTGAAATGACTGCGTGCCTCATCCCCCCTGCAAGCAGCGACGACGATAAAGGAAAAAATGTGTCATTCTGCTGAGTGTGTGGCCGTAACCTCATCAAAGTGTGCCCACTTATGCATTTGGAGAAGCAGTACTTTGTTTTACGTCTTTGTTGTTTCCAGGGTTAGCCTCAGTTTATGGTTAACATTTTCATTTTACTTGCAATCTTTTAAAAGAAAAAAATGAGCAAATGTCTTTTAAAAATCGTTTTACTTCAATTAATGGGTTTGTAAGGTGGATCAGTAGATAAATCTCATAGCGCAGACTGTTTATCTAACATCGAGGTTGCTTGTTCACAATGGAAATATTAGATTCGCATCAATCGGAAATGAAACCCTCCCCACTGGAAATCTATGATGTTGTTAATTACTTTTTGCACCCTGTCACCAATTTTGGCTAAACCCCAACAGAAAGCTGTTTGAAAGGTTTCGGAATCCCCCACCACCACCACCACCACCCACCACCACCGAGTGTGTGAGATTACCAGGATGCAACCATCCAACTCATATAGAAAGGGTTTGTTTTCCCCTTTGTAATTAGTGTTTTTTTTAAGCTACACAATAAAATAACACGGAGAGACTCTACAGGGGAGCATGCAACAAACATGCAACAAGTCATCGCTCACAAGATCTGATGTATTTGTAGGCGCCACAAACATTTGTAGAGTCAATATGTACATTTTCTACGGTTGGAGTTTAATTTTGGCTTCCATCCCCAGTTATGAAATCCATCCATCCATTATCTTTTACCCGCTTCTTCCATTTTGGGTCACGGGGGTCGCTGGTGCCCATGTCCAACCATCATTGTGCGAGAGGCGGGGGACACCCTGGACAGGTCTCCAGTCCATCACAGGGACACATGGAGACAAACGAGACAAACAACCATTCACTCTCTCACCCAGAGACACGTTAGTTACCAATCAGCCCCAATGAGGAAATTAATTCAAGGTTCTTGTCATTCGCATCACACGTGGTACATGAGGTGGAACAAAATTATGTACTCAGGGTCCCCGTTACACCCAAAAATAACAAAAATATAAAGTGTACAAAGAAACAATATATAAGGATCTAAGATATACGCTAAACACTAATAATATAAAATTAATTCATTCAACCTTTATTTAGACTGGTAAATCCCGTTGAGCCTCGAGGACTCATTTACAAGATAGACCTGATTTCAACAATATCATAAAATAATATGGTGGTGGATTAAACGGCAGCCCGATTCTCTGCATATTTACCAGTGCATGTGAAGTAGTGGGCTTCCCAAACTCCTTTAAACCTGGCTGTACAAAAACTGGAGCACTGGGGCTGTAGTTGTCTTGAGAAGGAGGTAGCACCAGTAATGTGTGCTAAAATCCTAAATCTCACTGATCTGGTTAAGAGTATCTAAAAAACACATTTTCTGTCCCATTAACATTAAGGTAGTAAATGTTTACTTCATAAAGAGTAACACATTTAGTTGAAAATATTTAGAAATATCATTTTAACAACTAGCCTGTTGTTCTTATCCAAACACTAATATCAGGGATGAGACACAGATTATACATTACAATTATTGGGAGTATTTCTACTTTAACAAAGTTCACTCAAGTACTCTGGATGGTTTCTTTTTTTGTTGAGACATTTGGTCCTTCATCCAAAGGACTTCATCAGTCTGAGGAGCCACAACAAACTCAGTTCCACAAGCAGCACACCCACATAGTGGGCCAACCAGTTTGCTGGTGATAAGATTAATTTCCTACCTGGATTACTGAGCATGAACTTTGATGTTTTGAACCACTTTGGCTATGGCTGCCTCCGATGAGTCGACGGGGGAGAGGGTGGGCTCCAGAAACCATCTTATCACCACCAAACTTGTTGGCCCACTATGTGAATGTGCTGCTTGTGGGACTGAGTTTGTTGTGGCTCCTCAGACTGATGAAGTCCTTTGGATGAAGGACCAAATGTCTCAACAATAAAAGAAACCATCCAGAGGACTTGACTGAACTTTGTTGGATTATTTTACCTGGATTATTGAGCATGAACTTTGATGTTTCTTTACATTGGCAGAACTTAGCAATGTCCCAAATAGCTAGACTTACTGCTTGTTTTGCTACTTCTACCCCCTTATTCCGATTTCATATTATGGAAAAATATCTAATGCTTTCTTTTTCATGTTTATCATAATGTCTCTGATTTTCCTAAGGTTAATTACATGATTTAAAGCCATTGTTTAATTTTCTGTCTTACTTTGCCTTTAACAGTTGCTGCTTTTTGTACCAAAACCTCTCTTTAGTCGAACAAATGTGCACAGTATGTTTGTATACTATGAAAGTTTTATGACTTTAGAAAGTGGCTGCTCAGCTCGGTCTTTACAGGGGGTCTGGTCCCATGACTTGGTGGTCGAGTCCCCCTGCTGGTCTGGTGCACTTCCGTTTTACGGAGAGTTTGCAGTTTTTCTTACCTGCCATCGTTTTGGTGTTTGTTGTTTTTTAGTGTTTTTGGTATTTGCAGCATTTTTTCATTGCATATTTTCGGTGTCTGCAGATTTATTTATATATATATATATATTTGCAGCATTTGTCTGTTAATTTTTTTTAAAGAGAGTAGTCTGATAACTGAAAGCTCTGCCTCCCGTTCTGCTTTTGGAAACTCTAGGAACCACAAGTAAACCTGCAGTCTGAGAGCCAAGTGCTCTGTTAGGAACATATGAAACAATAAGAGCTGTAATATAAGATGGAACTAAGTTGTTCAGGGCTTCGTATGTTAGAAATTAATATTTGTATCTGCGTTTGCTGTACCTTTAGCTGTTTGCAGCTATTTGCACCTGTCAGCCGTCACATGTAACACACGCAGCTTGCTCCTGTAGCAGCAGAGGGCAGTGCAGGAGTGCCAGTTAATCTGAAGTGTGTTGCTCAAGTTGAAGGTTGAACATTTCTCACCATGAAAGATCAGCAGATAATCAGTTACCAGGTGATTCATGGCAGCCACTCAGCACAAGAGCAGACGAGCCTCACGTTTTCACACTTTTATCTCATTAAAGGCATTTATTTGTCAAGTCTGGAATTGGTGGAAAACATGGAGAAGCAGGGGCACAATCTGGGTCTGCACATGCATTGTGAAGAAAGCAAAAGGCTTTAACATTTAAACACCTTTAGATTACATTATGTAAAACACATATTATAAAACGAGTTTGAAATGTAGTCCACTTTATGTCACTATAGCAGCTTTGTATCAATTTCTATGATGATAAATCAGATAATGGGCATTAAAGACTTAAGTTGATGAACATTGCTGACTGAAAATAAACTGATGTGTACGTACAGATGTGCTCACGTCTTTACAAGTGTAACGCCTATAAAGGGCAGAGAGCTACACAAACTGTTCTACTGAACGGATTACCCTCGGAGCATCAGAAACCAGAGCCCATGCCCCATGGCTAACGCCTGTTTGCTCTGACAGCACCCCTCTGTTGATAAATAGCAGCCGCTCCTCTTCAGCCTGCTGGTGCAGTCGCGTTCAGCTGCAGCCCTCCAATGCGTCTCCACAGCCAAGATTGAATCTTCCCCATTCATTAGACTAAGTGGATGAGGCTCTCTAATAGGGGCTCCCTTCCCCTCAATAATTGTCGTTGATTGGCGTAAATTAGACCCTAGTTGCCAGACGAGTGATTCTCGACGACGATAATCCAATTCCCAACTCAAACTAATAGGATTTTAACTCTGGCTTTGGCCTAATGTCCGTCTGCAAACCCTGGCTATGGCCCTATGCCCCATCCAGCCGACGTCCTCTGGATCATATCTGGGCCAGGCCGAGCTGAAGCTGAGGCAGTGTGTGGATTGTGTGGGTTTTGGGGGGTCATGTCATTTCTGGACTGTGCCTCATGCTCTCCAATTCATCCCCTGCATAACATTCTTGGCATCAATTGGCCATTCATGCGTGTCTCTTACATCACCGAGGGAACACGCTGTGAATGAGACGGGAGTCTGCTCGAGCACAGGGCAGATGTCAGATGCCTTAAGTATAATCAGCTGAAATTAAACAGGGAATAGATACTCCGAACCAGAGAAGTCTCAGTTTAGTGTGAGGTGCAGAAGTCTAAATCCGATGAGGGATTGAGATGTTGGGCATGTGTTGACTACTTCAACTTAATCCTGATTCCTGGCGGAATGGAAAAAAACAACTCTTAACCCCGATGGTGAGAGGACACGCTTCATTAGAAATGAATTTAAACCTCTGCACTTGCACGTTTCTAATAATAGGCTAAAGTAACTCCATTTACTGTAATTTTTTAAAACTAATAATTAGGGATGCACGATATTATCGGAATGTATCGTATCGGCTGATGTTAGAATTAAAGTTAAATATCGGACATCGGCCATTCCATCAAAATAAATCACCCGATATAAAAGACGCTGTTTTGTGTGACAACCCAGTGACAAGGATGTCTGCGGCGCCAGCACAACGTGACGACGTCGCGCGCGCCCACCTGATCTGGTCACGGCGGAGAGGAAGAAGTGTCGGCAGTGTGGAAGTTTTTTCGCTGAGGATGTCTGATTCTGAAGATTTTAGGGCGACGTTGAGCCTCGCTACATCGTCCTGAGACTGAGATATTTGTCCGACGTAGCCTTACCGGAGTTACAAGCCGTCATTTCCAACGTAATTGAGAAGCTAATAACCGATAGCACTTCGGTGAGTTTTACCACAGACATTTGGAGTCATGTTAGCCCGTTAGCTTGATTAGTGTTACGGCACAATGGATAGACAAAAACTTTGATCTTTAAAAGTCTGTCCTTCATGCACAAGAGTGCAGAGGATCCCACACTGCAGCTATAGGAACCTGGAACAAGCCTCCACAAGTGAGACAGCATCGCAGGTGACTAATGCTAATAAATAACATTTAACACTTTTTATTTAATATAAGTTAAAGGACTATGCATATCATACGGCTGTTACTGAATATATGTCACCAGCTCTTACAGCTGTTACACAATTTTTGTAGCAAATAAGCCTAAATAATTCCATCCATCCATTATCTTTTACCCGCTTCTTCCATTTTGGGTCACAGGGGTCGCCGGGGCCCATGTCCAGCAATTATTGTGCGAGGGGCGGGGTACACCCTGGACAGGTTGCAAGTCCATCACAGGACCACATCCTAAATAATTCAATTCATTTTATTTATATAGCGCCAAATTGTTGGATCTTGGCTTTGTTGCAGTCTCCCATCCTGAGCAAGCACAGTGGCAACAGTGGAAAGGAAAAACGCCCTTTTAAAAGGAAGAAACCTCCAGCAGAACCAGGCTCAGGACAAGAGACCATCTGCTTTGACCGGCTGGTTTGAGAGGACAGGAAGGAGAGACAGACGAACACAGAATGGTAGGTCCAGGTCCAGGTGTATCTGAAAGACAAAAAAAAAAAACATGTTAAGGATAGAAAATAATTACAAATACAAAACAGTTTGAGCAAAGTAAGTAAAAACAGTAGCAGAGTGAAAAGTGTGGTCAGTTTGTCCTCCAGCAGTCTAAGTCTATAGCAGCAGAACTAAGGGACAGCTCAGGAAACCCAAGCCGACCCTAACTATAGGATTTAGTAAAAAGGAAAGTCTTAAGCCTAGTTTTAAAACTGGACAATGTGTCAGCCTCACAGACAGAGATTGGAAGTTGGTTCCACAAGAGAGGAGCCTGATAACTGAAAGATCTGCCTCCCATTCTGGTTTTGTAAATTATAGAAACCACAAGTAAACCTGCAGCCTGAGAGCGAAGTGCTCTGTTAGGAAAATATGGAACAATAAGATCTGTAATATAAGATGGAGCTAGGTTGTTGAGAGCTTTGTAGGTTAGACGTAAGATTTTGAATTCTATTCTGGATTTGACAGGGAGCCAATGGAGAGAAGCTAAAACTGGAGAAATATGATCTCTCCCAGTAACTCCAGTTAAGACTCTGGCAGCAGCATTTTGGATCAAATGAAGACGTTTTAAAGAAGTATTTGGACACCCAGATAATAAACCACTGCAATAGTCCAGTCTAGACGTGACAAATGCATGGACCAGTTTTTCTGCATCATCTTTAGATCAGATGTTTCTAATGTTAGTGATATTACGCAGGTGGAAGAAGGAGGTTCTAGTGACATTTTTAATGTGGGGGATAAAAGACATGTCCTGATCAAAAATAACACCAAGATTTTAACATTAGAGCTGGAGGACAGATTAATGCATCTAAGGAGGGAGAAAGACTGAAAAATAAGAGGGCTATGTTCTGAGAAAGGAAAGTATATTAAAAATATCAGTATCGGTTATTGGCCAAATAAGTTTTAACATATCGCCATATCGGATATTGGCCAAAAACCCAATATCGTGCATCCCTACGTAATAATTTTGTTTTTTAGCATTTGAACTGGGGAAGCTTGTTCTTCTTTGCATTTTGTACATCAATTTAAAGGTATTCATTGCAAGTTATGCAATTAAACATTAAAAAAGATATCCTGAACTACACAAAACGGTTCAGTTTAAAGAGTTTACTGCAGTATAGTTTCAAGATAAATTGATATGGATGTCTGAAATGTAGGTGTTCACTAAACCTGTTTAAATGCATTTGGGTTAAAGTGTGTCTTCTCAACCGGCAGTAGTTTGTGTAAGTGAGCAAATATGGCTGTTGGATACAAATATCCTCCATTCATCTTACTTAGTCAAAGAAGCCACACTCGAGGACACGAGAAGATCTTTCACTGGTTTTACTTGCGAGGGCAGACTTTCACAACAGGTTACACAGATACACTGAAGTTTTACATGCATGGAGCCCAGTCATGAGGATCTGACACGGGCAGCGTGCGAGAATTGTTTTTATAAGCTTATCAGCTCTCGGCTCACAGGGAGACAGTGATGACCTCGGCCACCCAGCTGCACGTGCAGGATCAAATCAGCTCTTTTTCAGAAAAGAACTCTCTTCTAACTCAAACACATGGTTCATGGGCAGTTAACATTTTCAGCAGAAGTAGTTACAAAACATCCTTAAACCTTGACCAACAATCCCCTGACAAGGGCCGATTCAAAGAAACTTGGAATCTCATTGAGGGGAAGACATAAGACCAACACTTAAAAATTGTCTGATTTTTCCATCGTAAACGTCTTTCGTGTTAACCAACTTGCTGTAGCTTCTGCCGTTTCCATAAGTGAACAAACTCACCTGGTAGTTAGCCACAAATTGTACTTTTTCTTTTTCTTTTAAGGATATATTAGCTATCAGGATGAGTTTGTTACGTTATGACTTTTTTTTACCAGTTGCATGGATTTTCAATAACGTTTGGTTCCAGTTAGCAGTGTGACTACTTTTCTGTGTTTTTTTCCAATGATGTGAAATCTATAAGTGGAGCACTCTGATAGTTCTTTTGTCATTTAGTTGATAAGGGGACGTTGCTACCACTAAGGCCCGAGGACTAATGAATCTCCACTCCATTACAGCTGAATCGGACAGATTGCTCTCCCGGAGAAATGAATTGAGTTTTTTGTATTTGTGAGATCATTCTCCCTCCATTAACTGCTCTTTATCCCGTCTCTTCATCACAGGCAAATCAAGTTAGGCAGCCATGATTAGCTGGGGTGGCCTCCCTTTTTAAAAGGTAATTGGGTTTGGCGGCTCAGCTGATAGTGCCATTAGGACCAATAAAGGCTGGGCTTGGCTCATCGAGTGAAACAGATTCTTCAGCAGCAGATGGCAGATGAAGGGAGAGGGCTCTGATGCATCGAGGCCAAAAACAAAGTTTGTGTAACCAAAGTAGTTTGGGGGGCGTCTTCTTTATACATATGCTCCCACCACCCCACCAAACCCCCAACCAGTTTGGGATTTGTGTCAGCAGTAGTGGGGATGTTTTTTCAGTGATGCAGTTAAAAAAAAATCCAACACTTACTTTGAAGCAATCGAGTAATTAACAAAAACAAACGTTTTATTGGTGCCCTTGAGGACATCACAGGGTTATACCACTTTACTGTCGGCTAACGCCTTGCTGGAATGAATCACTGTTTGAACGTGAATTATTATTGCTGTCACATTTACACCTAATTTTACAGCTTTAGTCCAGCCTGAGCTTGTTGATGGGTCACAACAACGAACAGTGTCCAAAGGCTATCACAGATACGGGATAGAAACATGCTGTGCGACCAACAATTGATCCGCCCCGACTATCTTCTCCTGTCATCTGGACTAAAGGAAAGGTGAACTTGCCAATTCCGAGAATTCCCGTAAAGCTCCAGATAAACTTACTGCATCTAGGGCTTTGTCCTATAGGAAAAGGTGCATTAGTGGTGACAGGAGGTCCGTGGGGAACTGGTGCTGATGGGAGATTTAGACGGCTGGAGGTGGGTTTGTGTATTGTGTGGCTGGCTGTTGCTGTGACTGTCTCCCTCTTATCTCTTTTGTTGAGGGGAGTTCAATCCCCAGCGCTCCTCTTATCTGTTTTTTTTCTCCAGTCTTCCTTACCGGAATCCCAACCAACTGCAAAGTTCGTGTAAAGAGGCTTTTTTTTGGTCTCATCTTCAAACCATGTGTGGGGTTTGATTTCATCAAGTGCTATGTTCATAGTATAATAAAGTGAGTTTTCTCTGACCACATTAACCTTGAGAATTATCACTCGAATGAAATCCAGCAAACCCAAACGACTCGAGGCCTGCCTTGCTTTCTTTTGTTTGGACGCTTTTGCCTGGGGAGCTATTTCAAGGAACAAGAGTGTGCAAATATAATTGAAATGTTCCCTTTTGTGACTGCGCACGCCCAGTGATGTACTGCTGGAGAATAACTGGAGGACCGTGGTACATTTTCACCTGAGAGCTGCACATTTCCAGCCCTCCTAAATAAAACATGGTGTCGCCAGGCGCCGGTAAGTGTCCCTCAAAGAGCAGAGGGAGGAAGGGTGAGGGTAAAAAGCGTCCAGGTTAAGTTGTTTGAAAGGCTCTGGGTATTAAGAGGCATTTTACACTTAAGAAGTTGGTTTCGCTGGGTTTTCTGTTTCCCCTCTTATTGATTGATGCTCAACTATCAATGCATAATAGAAAAGCACTCAGAGCAAATGCAGGGTTATGGCCTTGGGAGGGAGTCGGCTGACGAGACTGCAGTACCCCCCTCCCACTCCAATGCCATTATTGGCCCATAAAGGATCCCTTGGGAAGGCCACGGTGTTCAGATCAGCACACACCAAATACCCAATTAAAAAAGGCTTTAAATTCCCCCCTCTTTCCTGGGCAAAAATCAATCTGAATTCAATCTATTCGGCTAGGATTCCGACAGAGCAGGTAATTGCCCATAATCGGTCAGCTAGGTGACAACAGCTTAAAGGGGAGACACTAATACAATCAAGTATTTGCTTTCAATGCCCGTCCTGGGCCCAGACCTTGGCTGTCGAAAAACAGGTAGAGTGCAGTTTATGTAGCCGTCAGACAAACGCGTATATAAAGTTACAAAAGTCTTCTATTGTCGGGTGTTCGGCAGCTGATAAAGAGATCCTGTAAAGTACTGAAGGGATGATACTTCCTAAATGACCCATTATGAAACTGCAATAAACGTATTCAGCAATCATCTTCAAAAATAGCTTGTCAAGGAGCTGGAATTGATGTAGTGCTCATATTCTTCAATAAAAGCTTCAGACTATAAACACTTATTGTTGGCATCCTTTACACACAGTTCCTGCAGTCACGTCAGGATTTCAGAGAAACTCTACGCTCCTCGTAAAGACCTGGCAAACTAAATGGCAGCATTAGATAAGTAGGATGCTTAATGGTAGTAAATTACTGGACACAACTCCACCCTAATAGCTGGATTTTTTTTTTTCTAATGCACTGGCTTGAGTGCTGCCTTAATGTTTTTTTTTAGCTCTCATAGGCAGTTTCTATAGACGAAGATTTGTCATCTTTTAGTTGGCAGCCACCTTCAAGACGTTAAATTAAACACGTACAAACAGAATTTGCCAAAGCAACGTTCAAACAATCCATTAGGTAGTTCCGTTTGAAAAATGGTGGCAAATAATAGAAATGACTTTACGAGAAAAAGACTGAACGGTTTGTGAAATACTCTGATTTCTAGGCCAGTGAAAAATATTGAGATGGTCTAGTCTTTGCGGTGACGTCTTGTCTCTTTATCAATAATTAGTACTTTATCAGCCGAGACAGTCGTTATTGACCTCAGAAAAAGGCTAAAATCTTTGTCCAGGCTAGGCTAATGGCTAGCCTTTTATAAAATTCAGGCTTAAAAACGATTCTTTGTCAAGGAAAACTTGGTGTGAAAAAAAGCTACATAATATTGTACATGTTTATTCACACTGTTGTGATCCTGTTTATATTTACTATCCCTATTCCGTATGTTTTTCAGCATCTTTCTTGTTCCACTATTTGTGTGCTATTTCAACAAATCATAAATTAAAACATTCAGCTCTTTCAGGAGAAGGGTACTTTGACTTTTGGTATTGGTGCAATTTTAGCTTTTTGAAATATTTAGCCTTTTTTGCCATTTTTTCTTCATGAAGTGAGCTCATTTTACATCCTTCAAATCTTTAGATCTGTTTACAACCTTTTACTGCTCCTTTCACATTTTGTTCTGCTTCAGCTTCCTTCAGCTTCCTTGTGCAAATAAAAAAAATCAGCTACTTTTTGCTGATTTCAGCTGTTTTTTTCCAGCTGTTTTGTGCTCCTTTCAGCTTTATTCGGCTAACTACAACATTTTTGTCCTTCTAGCTTCTTTTTGCTCATTTCAGCTTGCTATACTTTTTTCAGATTCTTTCTGGAAGTTTCAGCTATTTCTGCTACTATTTAGCTGTTGTATGCTAATTTTAGCTTTTTCAGCTAGTTCCACATTTTTTTGCACTCATACTTTTTTCTGCCTAAATCAGCAAAAATGTGCTCTTTAAAGCACTCTTCTGGTAATTTAATTTTAGCTACTATTCAGCTATTTTTTGCTTATTTCAGCTTTTTTCAGCTAATGTCCACTTTTTTTTGTTGCTAATTTTGGCTTCTTTCAGCCTCAATGGGCAAAATTCTGCTCTCTCCACTTCACTCTGCTAATTTAAGCTTCTTTCTGTTTTTTTAAGCTACTTTTTAGCTGTTTTTTTTTTGGTAATTTAAACTTTGTTAGCAAATATCTTAATTTTTGTGCTCATTTCTGCCTATTTAAACACAATTTAGTAAATATGAGCTCTTTCTGCTTTATTCTGCTAACTTGGGCTTGTTCTTCCATTTCAGCTACATTTCAGCATGTTTTTAGCTCATTTCAGCTGTTTTCATCAAGTTCTTCGGCAGTAAGCATTCATACTGCATTTTTGCAGAAAATCAAATCCAGTTAAAAACCTACATGTTTGCACGACACCGTTTGCTGAGCTTGTCACCGTTTTATCAACCGAATCATGCAAACATTTCAGCGCCGAGCACGGCTGGACCGTGTATTCAACAGTGACAGCGCTGAACCAAATGGTGTCACATAAAATGTGTAGAGGTTCATTATTAGCTGATGTAGCAACCTTTCACACCGCCATGTTGTTTTTGAGAACAAGTTTGTTTTAAATCCCTGAAAATCATGTTAGCTTAAACAAAGACTTTAGCCTCTTTTTTGAGCTCTACTCCTGATACAGTCTTTACAACTATTAGACGGAACATCCCTTTGAACTAGAGAGGCTGTACGACGTGGGACAAACGTAACACCCGCAAGCTCCAAGTTACAAGTTGAAATTGTTTATTTGTACTTTGAGGAACACGTCTGGCCCACTGGTTCGAACTATCGTTTGACTGACCGCCCGGTAATATGATGTCTCGGGGTCAGCGGGGGTCAAAGGGTCAGCAGCAGGAGGCTACAATTAATGGATCTCTCAATATAACAAGAGCTAATATTACAGCCACTGTCTTCCTCGGCCCGACTGCAGAGAAGTGAAGAGGGAATACCTCGTAGTGGAGAGAGGGAGCGCGGGGCAAACAGCTTGGCTTTTAAAATTACTTTCTGTAATGGGTCCAGTCCTGTAAAGTGGAGGCGCACTTTTAATTGACCGATCAAAGGAAACAAAGCAGCCAATCTTCAGACACAAAGTGGAACGCCAATCGAGTTTGTTTCATTTCCTGCCAAATCTAGCGCAGTTGAAAACCACTGGACATCAGTGCAGCTGATTATGAATACATTGCGTTGCCAGCTTCTCTGAAAGGTTTTGATTTTTATGATCGCGCTGGAAACATTTATTTTTCTGTTCTCCAAGACGATTATAGTTCCTTAATAGTTGATAAATACACCTCTACTAAAACATATGGGCCTCCTGTTCAGGCAGCCCCCTCATGTATAAGAAGCTAGCTTCTGTAAAATGAAACTAATAATAAATCAAATTTAATCATTAAACTCCTGTCCTTAAAGGAATTCATATCACCCGCCATTTTTAACCCTGGAGTCTAACTTGTGATGGAAAGGGACAGGATTAAAGCCCTTTACTTTTCCAAAAAGTTAGTTTAGCAAGATGCAGAATGGAGGAAGATCTTCCAGTTCTCAGGCTCCTCTCTTGTGGAACCAACTTCCAGTTTCTGTCCATGAGGCTGACACATTGTCCAGTTTTCAGACTGGGATTAAGGCTTTCCTTTTTGATAAATCCTATAGTTAGGGTTGGCTTGTTTAGACTACTGGAGGACAAACTGACCTCATTCCCTTAAATGAATTGTTAAAATTTAATAGTTTTCATTTGATTCTATTTTTAACATGTGATTCTTGACCTGCCATTGTGTATCTATTCCTACCAAACTCAGCCAGTTTAAGCAGATGGTCCTCTTGTCCTGAGCTGGTTCTGTTTAAAGGTTTCTTCCTCATGAGGGAGTTTTTCCTTCCCACTGTCGCCTTCATGCTCGCTCAAGTTGAGAGTTCAACTCAAAGCTGCTCCTCAGATAAATAATGTTAAATTATTATTTTTAAATATGAATGTTTCTGTTCAGTGCCCTGAGACGACTTCTGTTGTGACCTGGTGCTTTAGAAATAAACTGAACTGAATTTACTTCAAACCTTTATGTATAACAGATTAAACTCACAATTTGGTCGAGCCCTTTCTTCGTGATGCACAGGAGCGTGTGTCCCACACAGACAAGTTACTGAAGCAGCAAAACAAACATCGCAGGTATTTTCTGTTTCCCATCACTCATCATGATCTGCACAGCTGAGCTCAGAGAGCAGCCGGCCTCTCTGAACGTGTTCAGCATGGTTTGTCCATGAGGTGGCGTGTCAGGCTCTCAGTTTTCACTCCTTATCTGCTGTGAAGACAGCAGTCAGCTTGAACGGCTGCTTGAAAACAAATACCTTTTGGTGGATGGGGAGATTCAAGGAGCCACTGATGGAAGGATCTGGACCCTTCACTGGAGCATCATAGACTCTGCTCGGATTGTTCCGTTCGTTGGCTTTTTGTGTGGAATTAACAGCCAGATCTGCAACATCATAAGCAAAATATATCAAAATTAATATTCTAAATATTTAAAAACCCGAAATATATATCTGGGTAAATACGCAATATACAAAGGTAAAGTCTCGAGCAAAATAAAACCACGTTTTTTAATTGAAAGCATGAACATCCTGACAAAATCTTACAAACATTAACCTGCAAATTAATCACTTTCTAGATTGATATAAAAAAAAAAACTTTAAATTGTTCTTAAATAAAAACCTGAAAACAGATGTGGTTTCTAACATCTCCAAAATAAAATGGAATGATAAATCATAGCTGTGTGAAATGTTAATCTGTTTCCATAAGAATATGGATAGCAGATGTAATAATTAATATTTTAATCATCCTTTCTGTCAAAGAAAAAATGTACAAAACACTTAAAGCAATACAAATATGGAAATTTTACAGTTTGAGAAGCAAACACGGTGAGTAATGATAACGTGTGTTTTAAATCTATTAATGTTTTTATTTTAACACAGTGCACATTTTCATTATAGCGAGGAACTGTTTTAATTAACTGCAAAATAAATATGAGTGTTTTTTAAGATGAAGACGCATTTAAAAGCAACATTTGAAATAAATTGCATTAAACAAACAGCTGTTCATTTTAGCATCTGTCTTCGTCGTACTTTTAGTTCATTTTTACGTTTCATTTAACTCGTTTTATCGTGATTTGGAAGTAAAAATAGTCACTTTTATTTTATTTTTTATTTTAGTGTCTTGGTTTTATCAACCTTTCCATTTTAGAAGTTATATTGTTAAAATTTCTATATTTTTCATATTAACCTTTAATTCAATTCCCTTTAAGTCAAACTGCACTTACTGGTTTAAACGTGTTGTTCTAGTTTTGTTTACTTGTTTGTTGCGTTTCTGTTCTGCTCCGTGTTGTTTGTGTGTGGGGTGATGACACACTTGCTGTATTAAAGTTGCTTTATGAGTTTGATTGACACGTGAAGAAAAAGTCTGGCCTCGCTCTTGTTTTTCACGAAGCGGAGCCAAACTCCTTTTTGTTGTTTATTGTCATATAAAACAACAGAGTGAATTTAAAGTCAAAAGGTTTGTTGCACGTTTCAGCGCGGCGCTCGTGAAAACGAGTCATGCTGGTGTTCAGGAGGTTTCCACATTTCCGCAGCGCCATCAGGGAAACTTTGAAGCTGTGAGCGGCTCGATGTGCAGCTTCCACACAGTCGGCGGCTGCGAGCGCAGCTTGGATTTGATTTCACAGAGAGGTGGTAAACACGGCGGTCTTTTCCACGTCGCTGTTGTTCTGACACGCTCAGCTGAGACACAGCAGCTCTAAAGTGTCAGCTTGAGGATGTGGGCCCTGCAGGTCAGCTTTCACACACACAAACTTACAACTCTCACGTTTCAGCCCACAACACGGGTGGATGCTCCTGCAACCAAATGAGTGGCTGAACGCCTCGGAACAAACCTTTGAAATTATGTTGGAAAAGATTTGGTTTGTCTTCAAAACGTGATACTTTAAAGGAGGGATGCACAAACTTTGCAGCTTCTTACTCACAAAACGACTGCCGGAGACCTGTGATCCTCGTTAACGTGTTGAACGCTACAAAAATAAAAGAACGCACAACAGCGACCGTGATGCTGCTTTTAATCCATGCCTAAAAGAACTATTTGTAACAATCGAGACAAAGATTTGTTTATGAGTGCTTCAATGATACTGTTGAATATTGTGATGAATTTAGTGACAATAAATCTGCAGGTTCTGTGATCACAAGTCTCCATGTGCTCACTGTGGACATTTACGTCTGATTGTTTCTTTGCAAAATTAGCATTTCTTTCAGTAATTTATTGGAATTATTTGCAATGCTGATAATGTGCACATTGATATTACAATATATTGTTGATACGTTGAGCAGCCCGCTTTATGAGCAATCTAATAGTTTGATTTGATTTCTGTAGATCAGAGGAAGCCTGAAGGTTTTATGTCACTGTGCTGCCCCCGTTGGTACCAGGGTTCAACAGGAAGTCTCCAAAATGTCTTCAAATGTTCTTCATGACAGCCGAAGAGGCGCGCAGCCGAGACTCGTCTCAGTTTAGTTTACCAAAATTGCATTTTCTGCAAAAACACAGCATACTGACCGCTGAATTAATTTGGTTACTTTTGTTAAAGAAGCTGAAACTGGGTTGTCCAAGTTAAAACAAAAATCAGAACACTAGCTAAAAGCTAAAATAAGCTAAAAAAAAAAAAAGCTAAAAAAGCAAATAGTAGATACATACTAACAACTAATGTTAAAAAAATTAACTAAAAGTAGCACAACTTTGTTTAAAAACTCAAAATAGAAAAATGTTAGCTAAAAGCTATAAGTAGCAATAACCTAGCTAAAAACTTAAATAACAAAGTGGTAGCTAGAAGCTAAGAAGACCAAAATGCTAAATAAAGCTTAAAGCAGTAAACAGTTAGCTAGAAGCCAAAAAGACTCACTAAATGTATCAAAAGATTATATTAAAGCTAAAGTAGCAAAACGCTAGATAAAAGTACACAGTAGCTAAAGGCCAGAAAAATTCAAAAAGTTGAAAAAGTCTAGCTAAGCTAAATGCAGCCAATTATTAGCTAAATACCAAAATTAGAAAAAGCACTTGCTAAATACATCAAAAGTTTATCTATATGCTCAAAGTAGCAAAAAGGTAAGTACAGTGTAGCTAAAGACTAGCTAAATGCAAAAAAGCAAAAGGCTAGCTGAAATCAGCTAAAGTCTATTGGAGAGCTCTAAAACAGCAAACGTGCTACAGCATATTTCAAGTCTTTCTGAAGAAATTGAAGACCTTATTGTGTTTCTATGTAGAAAATGTTCATGGATATAGTTTCATATTTTGAAACATGAAAAAATTACAAACAGTCCGAGCACCCATCTGCTGAACGAGCTGAACATTTTCACATTAGCATAACGCGTCTTTATTAAATCTTTATTTATTTATTGTTGTGCTTCTGTTTATGGTCTGTTGTTGATTTATGTTTTGTGATTCATGTGTTTATTGACTTTATTGTGTTTTCATCTTTTCAGTTCCCCTGTGGCCCTCTGTGACGCCACTCACTCCCTCAGCCAGAGCTTTTCCTCAGCTCAGCTCCTGCTCCTGGTTTGGCTCCGCCCACAAACACCTGCTCCCTGTCTGCTTCGGCTCAGCTGTTCCTCATCTCCTCAGCCTCGGCTCATATATCTCTCTCTGCTCAGTCTGCAGGGCGTTGATGGTTCGTATGGCTTCAACCTGGTTTCCCTCCTTGTGTCTCTTTGAGCGTTTGTAAGTTTTGTTGCCACAGTTTTGATTTGTGTCAAAATAAACAAGTTGTTTTCCTGTTGGAGCACCTTGTGTCTTATTTACATTCTGCATCCAAAATTTTCTGGACACCATGAAACAACTTACACAGGAATAATTAGATTGTAAAAAAAAAAACATAGATAAATTGCATTTTCTGCATACATGCAGTGTGAATATTTATTGCTGAAGAAATTGCTGAAAAACAGCTCAAATTAGCTAAAATAACAAGCTGAATAGTAGCTGAAATGAAAGAACAAGACTTAATTAGCAGAAGAAAGTAGAAAGAACACATTTTAGCTGAATCGGAATAAGCAGAAATGAACACAAAAATTAAGAAATTAGATTTAAAAAGGGCAGAAATTGGCAACAAAAAATACCTGAAAAGTAACTGAAAAGGCAGAAAGAAGCTTAAATTACCAAAAGGAAGTAGAAAGAGCTGAAATAATCTTAAAAAAACATGGAATTAGCTGAAAAGGCTAAAATTAGCATAAAAACAGATAAATAGTAGCTGAAATAGCAGAGAAAATCTGAAAAGAGCATAACAAGCTGAAATTACCATAAAGAAGTTAATAAGGTTGAAAGAAGCAAAAAATCACCAGGAAAACAAATGCATCTGGAAACGGCTGAAATTAGCTAAAAAATGCTAAAAAAAAGGTAGAACAAGCTTAAGAATTAGGCTGAAAGAAGCAGAAATGGTTGCAACAAACGTAGCATTAGCTGAAAAAGCTCAAATTAGCATAAAACAGCTAAAAAGTAGCTGAAATAACAAAAAAAAAAAAGCTGAAAGAAGCACAACAAGCTGGAATTAGCATAAAGAAGTTAGAAGAAACACAAAAATGTTGTAGTTAGCAGAAATAATTTAAAAGGAGCAAAAAGCTGAAAAAAGTTTAAATTTGCTGAAAGAAGCTGAAAGAAGCTGAAGCAGAACAAAATGTGAAAGGAGCAGTAAAAGGTTGTAAACAGAGCTAAAGATCTGAAGGATGGAAAATGAGCTCACTTCATTTTCCATGAGAAAAATTTCAGAAAAGGCTAAATATTTCAAAAAGCTAAAGTTGCACCAATACCAAAAGTCACAGCAGGATTGTCCTGAAGGAGCTGAACATTTATAAATGATTTGCTGAAATAGCTTGAAAACTGAAAAAAGCGTTCACCGTATGAATGCCTGATAAACATTGACAGTATTAAAACAGGCGACAGTTTTTCTGCTGAATCGCACGTTGTTTAAAACCTCGCCCACTTCATTTCAAACGTGTTTTCCAGTACTGCACATTAAATCTGTTTAATGAGGGCGACTGGCTCACCAGCTCTGGACCCGTGCTCTGGAGGTAAAATGTGATTTCATGTTGCCATGTTGTGTTTTTGATCTTTGCTTTAGGACTTTATGTCCAGGCCGAGCCTACGACTGACATCAGCTGTAAATCAACAAGCAGCTACATTTTAGTGATGAATATTTTTTCTAGTCTTTCATCCTCACCCCAAATCTACCGTAGCATCCACAGTCATGATGTGATTTCAGGAGGTAATGAGAAAGTGATACGGCGACGGCTCCCCACTCTCTTTGGGCTTATCATTCAAAAAGATGTTTCCTTTGTCTGCTGAAATAAAATACGGCTGTTAGAGCCGATGAATCCCAAGGGGCGGCTTTTATTAACTCCGTCTCTTTTTGATAGGTGTGATGGCACCGGTTTTTTCAGAGCGGGACACTGGAGCTGCAGAGGCACCGGGGGGCTTTCATGTCCTCACACAGAGAACTAGACTCAGGTCCAGAAGCAGGACCCGGACTCCACCGGCTCCCGATTACGCACACCCTGCCTTTCTTCTGCTCGGCCTCGTCAAGCCCAAAGGCCAGGCTGTTGTCACAGACTGAATCAGTGTTTGACCCTGAAGTGCTGCCCAGCAAGAGAAGTTGTCCACACATTGATCCCCCGCCTGCCCCTCCTCCTCCTCTACTGGTCTTTATTATTTTAATTAATCAGGATCGCTGCACCTGACTGTCAATTATGCCAGTTGCCATTGTGTAGGAAAGGAAAAGTAATTAAAGAGCTTTGCGAGGCATGCTGGAGGCCTGGTTTTGGGGCAGAAGCAGCAGTGTGATGTTGACAAGATGAATTGGATACAGATGCCAGAGCTTTCATTAAATCCACGGCTCTCTCCTCTCTCAACACCTGAAGCCCTCTTTGTGCTCGATAGACAGAAGCCAGGTAGGAAAGGAGTTAATAAAGCAGCGGCTGGGTTGCTTCTAATTGTGTGGATGAATAAATATTGCTCGAGGACAGCATGAATACTCATGTTGTAGGCTGCTGTACATTTTCTGATTTCCAGGACGTGGGAACAAAAAAACTCTACGACTGGACTTTTATTTTGTAGCTGAACTCGTTTAATTTCCCAGCTGGAGATATTGGAGATCTTTTGAAATGAGAAAACTCCCTGGATGGAAGCAAAACATCTGAGCTGCAGAATAGATGTCCAGTTGTTGTTTTTTTTTAAAAAGGTGGATTTTTCACGGAACAGAGGTCGATATAATCGTGTCCTGTTCATTCTGGTGTCTTTCAGATATCTATATGAAACATTTACTCCATGTTTGACTAAACAATAACTCAGCTTGGACTAAGACTTCTGCACTTTTTTTCAAACTCTGTGACTAATGACATACTGACTGTCAACTAGAGAAATTGTATTTCCTGCAAAAATGCAGTATGAATGCTTATTGCAGAAGAACTTGCTGAAGAACAGCTGTAATTAGCTACAATGTAGCTGAAATTGAAGAACAAGCCCAAGTTAGCAGAAGAAAGCAGAAAGAACACATATTTGCTGAATTGGGCTTAAATAAGCAGGAACGAGCACAAAAATTAAGAAATGAACTAAAAAGGCTGAATCTAGCAAAAAACAAAAACAAAAAAAAAGGCTGAAAAGTAGCTGAAAAAGCAGAAATAAGCTTAAACGATCAAAAAAAGTGAAAGGAGATGAAATGAGCTTAAAAAAAAAGTGAAATTAGCTGCAAAAGCTGATTTTTGCACAAAACAACTAAAAGCTGAAACTAGCAGAAAAAAGCTGAAAGGAGCATAACAAAGCTGAAATTAGCAGAAAGAAGTTAATTAGGTTGAAAGTAGCAAAAATTACCACAAAAGTTTTGAATTTATCTGAAAATGGATTAAATTAGCTAAAAATGCTAAAAAAAAAAAAAAAAATAGCTGAAAAGGTAGAACAAGCTTAACTTGGCAGAAGAAAGCAGAAGGAACACATGTTTGCTGAAAGAAACCGAAATGAGCAAAAAAGTGGAACTTATCAGAAAAAAGCTGAAACGAGTAAAAAGAAACAGCTGAAAAGCAGCTAAAAAAGGCAGAAAGAAACTGAAATTACAAGAAAGAAATGGAGAGAGCACATTTTTGCTGAATTAGGCTGAAAAGGTTGAAACGAGTGCAAAAAGTTGCAGCTAAAATTAGCATAAAAACAGCTAAATAGTAGCTGAAAATGCAGAAATAAGCTGAAAGGCGCATAACAAGCTGAAATTAGCAGAAGCATAAAAAAGGTTGTAGTTAGCCGAAAGAATCAGAAAAGAGCTCAAAACAACTGAAAAAACAGCTGAAAGTAGCTGAAAAAAGGCAACAACAAAAAAAAAAAACTTCTTGCAGAAGGAAGCTGAAAGAAGCCGAAGATGAACAAAATGTGAAAGGAGCAGTCAAAGGTTGTAAACAGATCTAAAGATCTGTAGGATGTAAAATGAGCTCACTTCATTTTCTATGAGAACAAAATGACAAAACAAAATTTTTAAATAATTAAAAAAAAAAAAAACATTTCAAAAAGCTAAAGTGGCACCAAAACCAAAAGTCATATCGTCCTTCTCCTGAAGGAGCTGAATGTTTTTTGATACCTAAATTGCTGAAATAGCTTTAAAACTGCAGAATAGGGATAATAACTATAAACAGGAAAACAACTGTGCACAATAAGTGTGTGACAGAGTGTTACTTCAAAATGAAATGTCTTTAATGGAATGAGTCTCAGTGTCATGGAAGAGTCTGCGTCAGTTTTGTCCATCGTGTCCCTCACTCGTGAGCAGCTTGGATCATAGAAAGCCCATCAGACTGAAGGACTACTCTGTTGCACGATAATCGTTTTGTGCTAAAGGCATCCATGAAAACTGTTTTCCAAGGCAGGAAACCTCGTCTGTTCTAATAAGACCTGCAATAATTCAAGACGAAATGAAACACAGAGAAGACTCATCTAAAAAGTATCTTGGAGAATGTAGTCACAAACCTCAGCCTGTGTTCTGCTTACAGTCTGCATCAGCCTCTAAAGGCCCCCCCCACCCCATCTACTCGCAGCCCCTTGTTCTCATTTTGAAACCATGCTGCTCGTGCATCCGTCACCTGGTGCAATCACATTTTGAGCCATATCTCTGTTCGCTTTATGGCTCCGTGTTTCAATAACCTGCTTTGAAAGCACCTCCATGTTGACACAGAGGGAACATCTTTGTCGTGTGCATTAACACCGCCTTGTGGGGGCAACTCTGCGTCAATAAACTGTGCTGCTGGCACGGCGACGGCAGGCGGGGTTGGACAATCAGAGTGTCTGCAGGAGATCTGCAGGGAGACATAACATGGCGGGGGCTCGGAGAGGCTCTGGGTCTAAGTGGGAACTTGGGGTCTTCGGCAGCATTCTGGGTAATGATGTGCATTATGAACCATCAGAGCACTTTACGAGAGTCCCTGAGAGGGCGGTGGCAGGGCTGCTCCCGAGCTCAGTCAAAACAAGACGTGACGCCACAGAACCTGCAGGACGAGGACCCCACTAAACGGTTCCGCTATAGCCCACTGCAGCCTCCCCTCTCCTCCCTGTTTGCCTCACCCGGCGCTCGTGTCATCTTCACTGAAAAAAGCAGCAAAGTGCTTTAAAAGGGGAGATGGGAATAGGCCGGGTGGTGGGGAGGGGAGGGTTCGGGGAAAATGTGATTATCATCAGAAAAACGTGATGATACCAAGAGCGTTTAATGCACAAAATGCACAAAAAGTGATATTTTATTACAGCCAGAAGGCTTTCAAAAATTACTGGAAAAACGCAGGAAAATGTGTCTGAGATGGAGACTTTGAAAGGCCTGTTTAACAGGACGTAATCGCTTTAACCCTGGTGTGTCCCGTCCTTTTCACGCCGAGATATGTTGCTCTGACCCCTGATTTGATTAAGTAAAACTTCATTTTGGGGGAAAAACCACTTTGTTGCTATTACTGCTGCATTTTCAAGACGGATGAATGTAACAAAAAATGGTCTGTGAAAGGCGTCATTTTTTTATGTTGCTCTCAGCTGGTTTACTTGACTGACGGTCTCTGTGTGAGTGTGTGTGTCTCACTTTAAAGGGGAAAGTCTCAGATTGCTGCAAAATGAGAGAAAAGTGTTTAAAATGACACTGACAATAACAGAGGATCATTTCCTCCTAAAATAAATCCTATAGTTAGTGTTGGCTTGGGTTTCCTAAGCTATCCCTTAGTTATGCTGCTATAGGCTTCGACTGCTGGAGGACAAATTGAACACTTTTCCTCACTCTGCTTCTGTCTTTTGCTCTGCCTGTTTGTATTTGTAATTATTTCTATCTTAATATGTTTTTTGTCTTTCCTCCTATAGAAAGTACTTCTGGCCCTGTCATTCTATGTTAGTGTGTTTCTACTTCCTGTCCTCTCAAACCCAGCCGGTTGAAGCAGATGGCTGCTCGTCCTGAGCCTGGCTCTGATGGAGGTTTCTTCCTGTTAAAATATGTTGTTTTTCTTTCCACTGTCGCCTTTGTGCTTGCTCAGGATGGGAGACTGTGACGGAGTGAAGCTTCAACACAAGATAGATTAGATAGATAACTTTTACTAATTGTCTTTTTAAGGTATGTGAATGTTTCTGTTCAGTGCCCCGAGATGACTTCTGTTGTGACTTGGCTCTTTATAAATAAACTGAACTGAATTGAATGATCTTTGCAACAATAGATTTGAGTTGAACATAAGGAACAGCATGGATGTACAACATAAATGTAACATTTTATTGAAATATTAACCAAACATCTGTTTGTTTAGAAACATTTAAGAACTTTACAGACCTTCAGGCTTTGCTCTCTTCTAGACACAACAGACGTGGCCTAATTGAGGGTACCTTTCTTTTTTAGTGACGTATAAATCTATCGTCAGCATAGCAATGATAACAGATCCATACTTTCTGAGGATTGAGCCCAAAGGAAGCAGGTAAAAGGAGAGAAACAGGGGACCTAAAATAGAGCCCTGTGGAACCCCAAAAAACAGAGGAGCAGTGGAGGATTCAGAAGCAGCTATGTTCATGGTTCTGTCTGTGTTCTGTGTGATTCCTTGTGCATGTTCCTTGTATTGAAACAGTTTTCTGAGGGATCAATAAAGTTCTATCTTATCTTATAGAAAGTTCACCTGGACCCATCCTTCTGTGTCTGTTTCTACTTCCTGTCCTCTCAAACCCAGCCGGTCGAAGCAGATGGCTGCTCGTCCTGAGCCTGGTTCTGCTGGAGGTTTCTTCCTGTTCAAAGGGAGTTTTTCTTTCCACTGTCTCCTCTGTTCTTGCTCAGGATGGGAGACTGTGTCGAAGTGACGATTCAACACAACCTGCTGCTTCCTCAGATAGAGAACTTTTAATAATTGGCTTTTTTGATTAATGCTTCTGTTCAGTGCCCTGACATGACCTGTTGTGACTTGGCACTATAGAAATAAACTGAATTTAATTTAATTTCCTGATTTTATTTTACTCTCATTCATGTCCATACAGTTAAAAACACTGTTTAAATCCTGTGTCATTATGAAATCAAACAAATATCTATCATCGCTTAAAATGCACAAAATAATTATATACCACTGAGAAAGAAGAACGTTTCTTTAGTTCCTTTACAAATATATTCTTATAAGTCAAACTCTTAAGATTTTATGGTACTTACACTTAAATAGAAAAAATAAATAAATTAGGAAGTTGTTTTTACTTTGATTTGATGCTTTAAAACTCTTATCTGCATTGAGCTTTGTTTAGTTGTATTTTGTTGATTTATTTTAATTTGTATTTTAAGTCTAACGCTAACATACTCATGTTCGGGCTGCTGTTTAATATACCATATAATTTTACATTATTACTAAGTAGCATATATCTTAGATCTTTTAGCGTACTGTTTGGCGTTCGTTTAGCATATTTTAGTTTATATCTTAGATCCTTATTTACTGTTTCTTTTTATACTTTGTCTTTGCTAATTTGGGGTGTAACTGGGACCTTGAGTATATAATCCCGTTCCACCTCATGTACCAAATGTGATGCGAATGACAATAAAAAACCTTGAGCATACTTTACTCAAAAAACAAAAGTGTAAATAGGAACCAACACGTCAAAGTTGGACTTCCTGCTCCCAAACAGCTCTTCCATGCACATCTCCACTGTTGACCTTTTTTCAGCCACTTCAGCTGTTAGTCGGCATCGTGTTGCGAATTTTGCTTTCATTTTTTAATTTAAAGGCACATTAACCGTCGACATGAGGGGAAAGGATGTGGACTGTGTTTGAGTGTCCTGTTGGATAGAAAGGAGCTATATGAGCACATTTCTTTCCTCGTGAATTATTTTTGACCATCATCTTTTTGCTGAGTACCATTAGGTGTATTTAGAAACTTTAATTTAAACTGAAAAAATACATTTAAATCTCATTATTTTGAAATCTATCTCAAAGCTGAAAACAAACAAGACTTCTCTCACCATTTGCAAATACTTGTACATAAAAAGGGAAATGTCGAAGAATTATTCTTCCTGTCAGGTGCCTAAAAGCCTCAGCTGAACTTAAAATCCAAAGTCCCACACTAAATGATGTCATCAGCTATTCCAGCAGTTTAAAACCAGTCTAAATGGATACATGAACCTTTAACACTCAAGCCTGGGTGTTTTTGAGAGAAACCCCTCTGAAAGATGCTGACATGATGGTTGCTCAGGTCTTCTGTTCCTTCTCTTTTTATAAACCAACATGTCAGAAGGTGTAATCAGATTCTTCTCTGAAAAGCTCCTTAACCCTTAGTGAACATCTCAATCTCTCCAGAATGGATCCACCCCATCTCACTCTGACGCCCTTCACACTGTGATCCATCTGACAAATCTCCATCTCCCTTTCCCTTTTGTTGCTCTTAATAGGTAACATTATCCCGTATTAATGGCGCTGGCAGCTATCTGCTGCTGCTAGCCAAGTAAACGGGTGACTACAGATCAGCGGGGTGAGGCGGGCAGATCATTAACCATAATTACCTCCAGCTAATCCACTTCCAAGCGGTACAAAATAAACAGCCAGTCCCATTAGAGGAGCTGACTGTCAGCCTGCAAGTGGCCTGTGGCTCCTTTGGCAATGATCTGAACACACAGGGGGATAAGAGGGGGGGGGGGGGGGGGGTGTCTGCATGAGTGATAGGGGGGTCTCGATACTCCTCCACCTGACTGGGGAGGAGAGGTGGGTGGGACCATGGATGGTGGCGGTGTTGTTGGTTACATGCTGGCACCACTGGTGCTTTTGTTTTGTTTCACCCCACCACCTCCATCAGCCGCCTCCCTTTCATGTACCCAGATGGTGTTCATTTTGACCTGCTTTGTGCCCCCCCCTCCACCCCCACCCCCATGTTCCATTCAGTGTATGCCTGCAGGCGGTTTCCCACTCTCTCTCCTCACACAGACTCCACGTTTATCCTCATGTCACGGCGTGCTGTCGTGCTCGTTTCTGCTCTTTCACTTTTGTAAGCACGTGATTTGTCGACTCACAACAATTATTGTTGCTAAATTATTAAAACATGAAGAAGGTGAACGTTCTGTAAGAAAGTCAACAGTTGATCGGACGTCCTGCTGCGCGAAGCTCTGTCTCTGTTAACTATCAGTTTGACATAAATGTGTCCAGCAGCTGAAGGAACATGCTCATAATGTCGTTGCCCATGTTTGTCTGCGCTTGTGTGTTTTTTTGTATCAGTGTCTGTGTAGTTTGGGTATTGTTGCTCCAGTTTTTGAGTAGCTTGGATGTTTTTGGTCTTGTGTTTGTGTAAAACTCCTCCAAAACTCCATCCAGATGCTTGGAAAACAGCCTTTGTTCTTCCTTTGCTGAAGGGAGGTGACCCCACGTCACTTAACAACTATCGACCAATCTCTAAACTATGCATTTTAGCCAAGGTTCTAGAAAAACTGATAAACTCTCAAATCGAAAATTACCTGGACTCATTTAACATCTTACCTCCACATCAATCTGGTTTCAGGAAACAACACAGCGCAACCACTGCTTCACTGAAGGTTCTTAATGACGTTGTTGAAGCACTGGATGCTAAGGATTATTGTGCTGCACTTTTCTTAGACCTGTCTAAAGCTTTTGACACTGTGGATCAGAACATCTTGTGTCATAAACTCTCAGAAACTGGTTTCTCAGATCACACCATTGGTTGGTTCTCTAACTATCTTTCAGACCGGAGGCAATGTGTTCAACATAATGGTACTTCCTCCAGTTATTTAACAGTCAACAATGGTGTACCACAAGGCTCAGTCTTAGGACCCACCCTCTTTACAATCTACATACATAATGTAGGTAAAAACATCCCTAATGCATCCATACATTTCTATGCTGATGACACAGTTGTTTATTGTCGAGCTAAAACTTTTGCTAAGGCTTTCCAGCTTTTGAATGCTGCATTTAACTACATCCAGACTGATTTGTTTCACCTCAAACTTGTCTTAAATGCCGATAAAACCAAAGGGATATTTTTTTTTCAAACAAGAAGTTGGTCCCAGCAGTTCTTCTGCATATTTTATCCTCACATGGTGTCCCCATTGAGTTTGTTGATTCCTATAAATATTTGGGTATCTTGGTCGACTCACATCTCTCTTTTAAGCTCCATGTGGAAAACCTGGTAAAGAAACTGAAAGTTAAACTGGGTTTCTTTTTCAGAAACAGATCCTGTCTAACCCTGAATGCTAGAAAACGCCTTGTATCTGTGACTTTCCTTCCCTCAATTGATTATGGTGACATTATTTACATGAATGCTCCTAAAAGAACCCTGCAGATGTTGGATGCTGCAGATGTTGGATGCTGCAGATGTTGGATGCTGTCTATCATGGTGCACTAAGATTCATAACTGGCTGTGATTATCGTACCCACCACTGCACCCAGTATTCACTGGTTAACTGGTCATCATTAACTTCACACAGACTCTCTCACTGGTATATTTTCATCTTTAAATCACTTCTTGGTCTGCTGCCTTCATACATCTCCTCCTACATGTCTCTGCGTGAGTGCAGCTACAGCGTGCGCTCTCAGGACATCATTACCTGCAGTGTTCCCTCAGTGAGGACTGAACTAGACAAAAGGACCTTCTCCTGCTCTGCTCCTGTTTCCTGGAATATCTTACAAAAAGATCTGAAGCTCTCGACCTTGACCTCTCTAAGTGTCTTTAAGAATCTGTTGGACTCAGACATGTTCCTGTTTTCAGTTTTCTACATTCGCCATATAATCTAGCTGTTTCTGCTACTTTTTCTGCCATCCTATTTTAATTTGTAAAAAAATAAATAAATCTGTAAGCCTTTTTATAACTGTCTATTGTTGTAGCTGTTGTCCACTGTTGTCATCATTCTTTGTTGAAATCAGGTCTCTCTTGTAAATGAGTCCTCGAGGCTCAATGGGATTTACCTGTATAAATAAAGGTTGAATGAATCGGATGTTTGTGCTCCAGTGTTTGAGTAGTTTGGAAGTTTTGTCCCTGTGTGTGTCTAGTTCTGGCACTTTTAAAGTTGTTTTTGTGAAGTATTGGTATTTTTGCCCCATTATATGTAGTTTGAACTTTTTTGTACTCCAGTATTCTTTGACAAAATTTTCAAGGCTACATTGGTGTACATGGTGTAAATGCTTAAATCTTTTCTGTATATAATTAAAAAGGATTTTATGTACATTTCTAAATGTGGGTGGAAAAGGTGAAGCACCTACACCTGCCTCCACCCTCATTTGCCCCACTCTGGGCCCCTGAGCAAGGCCCTCAGCTCCCACCATCTGCTCCCAAAAACAGGTCTCTCTTGAAAATGAGTTCTAGTGACTCAGTGAGACTACCTGTATAAATAAAGTGTAAATAAAAAAAACAACATTTGGAGTCAGTCAACCCAATTTAAAATGGCCGCCGCTCCTAATCGACCTGAGGCAACATAAAAATAGTTTTAGCTATGGTAAGTCAGTCTTATAGACGTTGAGTAAGATTTGTTATGGAAGTAGTTGAGAGTCTCCCACAACACGCTGACTGAGCACATCCCCTGAGATCTCATCACAACGCTGCAGTAGATCCTACATGATGTCACTGATGTGGTTTGGACAAAACGGCCGTGACTTTTTTATTCCTTATCAGATTCAGATGAATCTAATTTAAAAGTTCGACCTGACACCAGCGGGTGACGAGTTCCTTCAAGGAATACGTCTTTAACTCAACCTAAATCTGAGTAACGTTGGTTACGTTCATAACGCAAGAAGTTGTGCAAACTGTTTTAAACCTAAACATTCAATCAGTCAGCGCTTCCAGTACTATTTTTACTTTATTATTATGTTTATTTACCATTTATTAAATCTATAAAACTGTGGCGCATCGTCATGGTCGTTACAAAAACTCTTTCAGACATTTACTCGTTACAAAGTCATAAAAACCAGACCCCAAAAATCATAAAGTAAGGAACAAAGTCTGCACAGCCTTTTCCACATTTCACCTCCAGCGTGTTTGTTTACCTTCGGAAACAGCCGAAGTGTCTGAAAGCAGGTCCATTCAGTCAAGTCCTTTGTTTACGTTGAGTGCCTTCCCGCACTTCAGGACTGCTTATTAATGAATTTGGAAAAGTGAACATTTGGACACAGATTTATTTAACTCTGTTTTTGTCCAGCTGAGCTTTTTCTGACCACTTTGATTGAAAAGCGCATTAAAGTCTTTCTGAACGTTACTTTTCTTGTCTTCCACTCGGTTTATCTCTCTTTAGACGACCACTGTGTTACACTTATCATGATATAAATGACATATAAATGAATAAAACAAAACAAAACAAAACCTTTGTCATTCTTCACATTTGTTTTTTTTTTTTTCTGGGAGAAACTCCACACAGGAAATAAAATGCTGCTTTTATTTTTCACATCTTTAGTTTGGTTGCCCACAGCCGAAGATGAAGCAACGATGATATTTTTTACCTGCTTGTTTATTTCTGATGCCGAAGAATCTCCTGAACCACTGGATGAGTTTTTATGGAATTCACAGAAACATAATTTATCAACTTTTCCAGTTCACGTATCTTTATTGTCATTTCCATCACATGTGGTACATAAGGTGGAACAAAATTATGTTCTCAAGGTCCCAGTTACACCCAGCAATAGCAAAAATATCAAGTATAAAAAGAAGTAGTACTGTATACAGTATAAGCATCTAAGCTATACACTAAGATATACGCTAAACAAACACTAAACGAGACGCTAAAAGATCTTAGATGTACACTAAGCACTAATAATGTACAAACAGTATGTTAGACAGGATTTTTGGAGTCAACCCAATTCAAGATGTGTTTTGCTGTAGTTTTCTACCTTTTGTGCTTCTTTATAATAATTCAAACTTTTTATGCTTCTTTCGGCCTCTTTCTGCTAATTTATGCTATTTTTCAGCTCGTTTCAGTTTCTTTCTTTTTTTTTTTGGTACTATTTTCAGGTTTTGTTTGGAATCTATTCAGCCTCTCCCTGCCTGTTTCAGATTATTATTTTCTTTTCAGACTTTTCTACACATTTCTGCCATTTTTTCTGCTGCTTTACGCTTTAATTTCCCTGCTTTCAGCAAATGTCAGCGGTCCAAATTACACTCCCAGTAACAGTTTAGCCATGAAACATTTTCAGCTGCTTTCAGCTTCTTCAGCTGTTTTCAGCTTCTTCAGCTGCTTTCAGCTTCTTCAGCTGCTTTCAGCTTCTTCAGTAGCTTTCAGCTTCTTTAGCTGCTTTCAGCTTCTTCAGTAGCTTTCAGCTTCTTTAGCAGTTTTTATCTTCTTCAGCTGCTTTCAGCTTCTTCAGCAGCTTTCAGCTTTTTCAGCAGTTTTTAGCTTCTT
>NC_056501.1:5121747-5140558 GCF_014905685.2 Nematolebias whitei | reverse complement strand
CAGCTTCTTCAGCAGCTTTCAGCTTTTTCAGCAGTTTTTAGCTTCTTTAGCTGCTTTCAGCTTCTTCAGTAGCTTTCAGCTTTTTCAGAAGTTTTTAGCTTCTTCAGCTGCCTTTAGCTTCTTCAGCTTCTTCAGTAGCTTTCAGCTTCTTTAGCTGCTTTCAGCTTCTTCAGTAGCTTTCAGCTTCTTTAGCAGTTTTTATCTTCTTCAACTGCTTTCAGCTTCTTCAGATGCTTTCAGCTTCTTCAGTAGTTTTTAGCTTCTTCGGCAGCTTTCAGCTTCTTCAGCAGCCTTTAGCTTCTTCAGCTTTTTTAGCAGTTTTTAGCTTCTTCAGCTGCTTTCAGCTTCTTCAGTAGCCTTTAGCTTCTTCAGCTTTTTCAGCAGTTTTTAGCTTCTTCAGCTTCTTCAGCTGCTTTCAGCTTCTTCAGCAGCTTTCAGCTTCTTCAGCAGCTTTCAGCTTTTTCAGCAGTTTTTAGCTTCTTCAGCTGCTTTCAGCTTCTTCAGCTGCCTTTAGCTTCTTCAGCTTCTTCAGCAGTTTTTAGCTTCTTCGGCTGCTTGCAGCAAAAATCATTCAGCAATAAGCGTTCACGCTGCATTTTCTCTGATAGTTATCATCTTCAAAGAAACACACTTATGCAGAGACAAAATGATCACATGACTCTTAAACGTAACCTGTTTCATCAAATGTAAATACCTCTGCACACCACGTTAAATAATATAACAATAAACGGGTTATTATTCATGCCGGCAACAATCTGGGCCTCTTTGTTTTCCGCTCTCGGCTCCTTTCACCATCATTTTGCGGTTTTCCTTCCTGTGTGTGAAACTGATGAAAAGGAGGCGCTCATCCATCGAGCAGCTCGAGATGCAGGAAGATTCATGTCGGCTCTTTGATGTTGCCGGACCTGCAGCAGCTGACGGACGGTGCACGAGCTGTGAAATGACACATCAATCCTGCGCCTGACACGCGCTCGTTATGTTATCCCTGTTGTGGTTTTTGTTAACGGGGGATGATCGGCTTTTAAAGGGATGCAGAGCGTCAATCTGAAACAAACCTCACCGCATCATCATCTTCTTCATCATCATCATCAGGCGAATAGCTCCTTGAGAGAGAGAAAGCAATGCAAATTTAATTTCCTCACAATTAGAACCGCTCCCTCATAATGAAATCTGAAAGGGAATTCTTCGGGCGGTGCTCATTATTTTCGTAGAAAACCTCGAGCTTTTGACACAGGAAATTCAATTCATCAGGCACTTGGTAGACTTCATTTTGATTCAACGGGAAGTGAGAACAGCCCTGCCGAAGGCTTTTTAATTCACCAAGAGCTTCAGGCGCGCGCAGCGAGAGAGCTTCAGAGTGGACTTAAAGACATTTGCTGTTTATTATTATTTTTACGTCTGGTGTAGAAAAGAGTAGTAACTATCTTACATGCAGTGGACAGGAGAATCTCGAGGGACTCAAGGAAGAACATGTTTCCATCTTATTATTTTGCACGACACATTCATCTGTGTTCGCACCAATTTCTCACCATCTGGGCACGTGGCGCCATCGTATTTACCATGTGAGAGTAGCTCTGCTGCAGCTTCCAAGATGGCCGCTAACGACCTACACCTGGCGGTCATCTCCATGATGAGCATCGACTCCTATTTAAGGCTGCAGTCAAGACTACTCGATGCTGGAGCATTGATTCCCTCCTGGTACTAGTGCTCTCAGCCTTTTATGTTCTCAAGTATTTGTGATACTGACCTTGTGCTTCCTATGCCAGCAGTTCCTCGTTTTGGCCGTGCCATTCCAGTCCTGATCTCACGACATCCTGTCTGGTCTCACGAAACCCGGACCTGTGGACCTTGGATATCTGAACCCTGTTGCTGGGACTCATGCATCTTGGGACTCCTGAACTCACTCCAGTACCGAAGAAGCTGTAAGACAGAAACAACAAATATCAAATCCTTTTCTCCTGTGTCACTTACCTGCTCCCGACCTGAACAAGCTATTTCCCTCTTCCAGGAGTTCCAGTCCCAGGGCCCTGTATATATTGTATATATTTTCTAATTCACTGTAAATAAACATCACTTTTCGTAGCCTGAGTCTTGTGTCGTTCTGGGTCTCGTTACAACTGGGTTGCCCGCACATACAACATACCACAGATCAGGTGGAACCAACGGTTCTTCCTCTGCAGAAGCTCCAACACTTTTGTCATAATATCTTATGATTAAAAGAGCTGTTTGCTCCTGTGCTAACTTTCAGTCTGCACCTCTGCTCCAGCTCCGCCCACTCTCACCTGTTCCCAGTCTCATCCTGCCCAGGTGTCTCCTCTTCCTCATCAGCCCATCTGTTTATTCCGTCAGTTTTCTTTCCCTCACCAGTCGAGCATCGTTGGCTCTTCTCGCTACATCTCGTTCTCTTCGTGCCTCCTTGCGTTCCTCTCAAATCCACCCAAACTTTGTAAGTTTCTGCTTCCTCAACAGATTTTTGGTTCTGGTTTTAAAGTTAGGTTAAGTCTGCATCCCTGGGTCCAAACCTCTACGTACCGTGACAACATCAAGATAAATAAAAATGAAGGGAAACATGAATGAGGTAGTCCTTCGTTTATCGCGGGGGGATCTGTACCCTGAAGCCCCCGTGATAAGCGAAAAACTACAGGAATAGTAGTACAAGTAGTAAGTTGTAGTTATATATATATATATATATATATATATATATATATATATATATATATGTACATACAGTTGTCCCTCGCTACTTTGTGGTTCGTTTATCACGGATTTGCTATATCGCGGTTTTTCAAAGTAGGATTGAATATGACGCAATTGGCTGATTGATAAACGAGCCACGGATTGTTTATTTAAAATAAATTATTTTAAATGATTTTGCACCGTGTGTGCAGCCCACAAGTGCAGGGGAAGCTCCCTCCTGCAGCTGATCAGCTGATCTCCTTCTCTGCCACACACACTTCTCCTGCTGCAGCTTCCTGAAGGGTTAACCCTTTGCTGTCCAGATGCACCGATCGACTTTTGTCTTCCAACTTAAAATTCAAAGTATGTCCCATCGTAAACTCGCCATAATCACAAAATATAAAAGTGTTAAAAGTTATTTTTTTTTATTATTTTAGAACTTCTGTGTTCATTTGTTTCAGTGTATTTGATCAAGAAGTGCATTTCTGCTCCGTGCTGCAGAGCTGAAGCTGTGTGACATCCTGCTGCACTTCTCTTCTCTACAATTTAAATTTAAATACTCTAACATTTTAAATAAACAATCCATGCTTCATGGATTGTTTATTTAAAATGTTAGAGTATTTAAATTCAAACTGTTTAATTAAGGAGGGAGATTGGGAGTAACAGGTGATGAGTGTGATTGCAGCCTGGCACATGTCATGACAAAGTTTACTGAACTTGAACTTGGACTACTGTCTCCCTACTTCACGGTTTTTAACTTATCGAGGGTGGGCGTGGTCTCAAACACCCGCGATAAACGAGGGACTACTGCATATGTAATATTATCACCATAATAAACTTTTAAAATTATTTACAGCTTTAAACCACTCACCTTTTTCTTTGGTGCAAAATGCACAGAAGAATTAAACGAGGACTAAGCCTCTGATCGAGGTGCAACTCTTTGTAAGTTATGAAAACATGAATGAACATTATTCAGGAGACTAAAATATTATCTTCATATTTAACCAGCACTGTGTGTGTGTGTGTGTGTGTGTTGTCTCAGCATCTTAAAACTTTTAGCCAGAAAGATCAGCTTAATCATTTTTTATCCTAATTTTGATCTGACTCTGATTTAGAATTTCAGAACGCCAAAAAATGTCAGCACTTACCTAAAATCTTTAATTTCACATTTTTATTTTAAGACTATCTCTATTCCACTGAGTTTTTTTTTTTTTAATGCAATCACATCTTATGAGCTAACCTTCATTTTGACAAAAGATAAAGTTAGACAGATGTTTGTCAAAAGCTGGAGGATTTTGTTGAGCTGAAACGTTTTGCGTCAGCTGGCGTGTTTAAAGACAAACACTTGGTGCAGTGGCTGAACTCAGATCCTCCACGCTCGGTGATTTTAGAAACAAGGAGCTGGTCTAGCCAAAGCTGGAAACCAGTAAATCACCTGACGGGAGGGGAGGAGACCGATCAGCTTTAAATCAAAGCTCAGGTTCTCTGGAAACGCAGCGGAGTCATCAGATTTCACCAACAGGTGCTTTTTAAACTGGGATTTCTGAGTTTCCTTGTTGTTTTGAAAAACACCTGCTCCGACAAACTTTTTTTTTTTTCCTGTTTCAGATCAAGTGATCCTGTTTCCAGCAGAGTAACACTAAAAGCCACCCAACCCAAGAGCAACCGGGAAACATTAACTGGCCGCTCCGCTACCCACTAATGGATCGGACCCATTTCATCAGCAATCTGACATTTAATGAATATATATTTTATCTTCCCATGCCAGTTATCGGAATTTCCTCCCCGTTCCGAGAAATGATCGTCCTGGGACTCTTTTGGACGGGCCTTTTTTCTTCGACTGGCACCTGTACACCAATGATATTCTCTGCAGCCGCTCCACAATCTCCCCTTGTTTTTCCCCTCTTCCCTCCCTGCCTTCAATATGGTTCATGGATTAATAATTCATGGCCAGTTATTAGGGCCAGTTCAATAGGAGATCTGCTGATGGAGGGTCGGTGCTCGGCGAGTGTGCCCGGAGGGATGCTGCGTGTTGTTGTGTCAGCCCCCATCTGCCAGAATGCAATAAGGCAAACAATGGAGGCCTTGATTTCCACCAGCAGGCCCATAATCTTTAAATGGCTATTAGCTGAAGAGTGCAACCAGTCAATAACGACAAAATCCTTTTAAAAGCTTCTCTCTCGCTCGCTCTTTCACTCTTCATCCTCTCCCTCTTTTTCACTACGTCTTCATCTCTTTCTTCTCTCTTGTTTCGGCCTAAATCGACACAAACGCAGCCGCAATTTTCCCACCACGAGCGTTTATAAGATCAGCAAGTTGGATCAGAATAGGTTTTTGAATCGTCTTAGGAGATATTAAACCCTGTCGGTGTTTGTGTTGACCCAACCTGACATTTATTTGTCTTCCAAACGTCCCGCAGTCTGACAGTAAACCTGTTCGTGCCTTCATCGTGCACATCACGTTCCGGCGAAGATGATTCTTCTCTCCGGTTCAACGGGATTTTACACAAGAGTCATGTCAAGTTTCACCCGGTGACAGTCAGAGGACAAACTTCTGCTGCAACATCCGTCACAAGAGATGCAACTTGAAAAGAATTGAATTACTGTTTACAAGGATCAGATTAAATTCTTTTTAATACACAATGTTATGAAAGCAATAACCTTTTTGATGACCGCAATCATATCCTAATAAAACTGATATTCATTAGTGTCAGGGAAAATTCCCTGCGTCCAATCTTATCGAGCTAATACCTGAGTCACGGCAGCTGGGACACAAACAGAACCTGTTGTTCCTCACGGCTGACAGGTAAACACCGCACGCGCCGGATGCACCATCGCTTACACGCTTTAAACATGAGGGGGCTCGGTGTGCAGGAGACCAACAGGAAGCTACAGAACTTTACGCCATACAAGCAAATCATAAGCCTCATTTGATATTCAAGCTGAAATCTGCATAATTTGGTAGAAATGTTATGTAAAAAAATCCGTTAGTGGATGTAGTTTTAATCTCCAGGAAAACGCTTTGCCTAAATGTTCAGTTTTTATGCTTTTATCATGATCTGGTGGATTAGTTGAACCCAAAGTGCAACAGACTCGGGCGACTCGAGGATCAAATAAAGAAGATTTATTTACATAAACAAAAGGGCTGATGTGGCAGCAAAACTTACGTACCATAATTTTCAGCCTATAATTCGCAGTCTTTTGCATAATTTTCATGCCCTGAGACTTAAACACTGGAGCGACGCATTTATAAATTTTTAATAAATATTTTAAAACCAATTTTTGACTGAGATATGACCGTTTTCATTCATTCTGACTGAAAATATTGAACACTACCATTTTCAGCCACTAGATGGCACTCGAGTAGTATGGTATGCTGTTGTGTCAAGTAACAGGTAAAAGTGGCTATTAATGACACAATCGGCTTGCCATAGCCTGCCACCTTTGTTCTGCTCGCCTGGAGCAACCGTCAGATCAGCTTCATTTCTCTCCCGGTGAAATGCAGCTGATTTTAAAACTAGGCTGAAGACTTTCCTTTTTGATAAATCCTATAGTTAGGGTCGGCTTGGGTTTCCTGAGCTGTCCCTTAGTTATGCTGCTATAGGTTTAGACTGCTGGAGGACAAACTGACCACACTTTTCACTCTGCTGCTGTCTTTACTTACTCTGCTCAACCTGTTTTGTATTTGTAATTATTTTTTCTATCCTTAACATGTGTTTTTTTTGTCTTTCAGATACACCTGGACCTATACCTGGACCTGGACCTATACCTGGACCTGCCATTCTGTGTTCGTCTGTCTCTCCTTCCTGTCCTCTCAACCAGCCGGTCAAAGCAGATGGCTGCTTGTCCTGAGCTGGTTCTGCTGGAGGTTTCTTCCTGTTAAAAAGGAGTTTTTTCTTTCCACTCTTGCCACTGTGCTTGCTCAGGATAGGAGACTGCAACGAAGCCAAGATTCATCTTGTCTGCTGGATTCCTTAGATAGAGAACTTTACTAATTGGCTTTTATGTATGTGAATGTTTCTGTAAAGTGCCCTGAGACAACTTTGTTGTGATTTGGTGCTTTATAAATAAAGTGAATTGAATCATTGAAGAGCATTTATTAAGTAGATGTTCAACTGAGACTCACCTTTACTATAATGTTGAGCAAATAAATGATTGTTTTAGGTGCTTATCTTGTTAAATTTAAAAGAAATGCAAAACAAGTCCTCCCGTGCACGCTCCTATTTCCACGTATCGCTTTTGAAAAAGCAGCTGATATGACCGTCAAAGTGCATTTATTATGGAAAATTAGACTGAGACACACCTTTGCTACAATTTTGAGCAAACAAAAAATAGATTTTAAGTGTTAATCTTGGTAAATTCTTGTTAAAGTCCTCTCGTGCACGCTCCCGCAGCCGACATTTGACAACTAATCAATTTTTGGCACAACATCGGCCCACATTTCTAGGTTGTCAGCGGTGACGCGTAATAGATGCGACGTATTTATGGATTTGTCCACTTTATTAGACGTATTTGGACTGGTGCGACGTGTACGGTGGAAAATACAGTATATGTGGAGACACGGAGGGAGACAGATCATGACGCCTAGACACGACAATCCACCGACAGGGGAACAACAAAGAGAAACAGAAAATAAAGAGACGCTAATGAGAGACAATGACGAACACCTGGAGTGATTGGGAGAGAGGACAGATGTGACAAGAGGTGGCAACATGAGGGAAAAACACCGAGGACGGCAGGACAGACGACAAGAAAAACACAACACACAGATCCTCAGCTTTCTACATCGGAAAGTGAACGTGTTAACTGTGGTTCATGCACCAAATTCTAGCCTAAAGGCGCCATCAGTTAACATAAATACCTGCCATTTAAGGGTTTATAAGTGAAGCAATGGGCAGGCGTAAAGCCACAAGAAATATAAATACTCTAACAAAACTGGTTCAAATCTTTCTGTATATAATGTAAATGTAAATAACGTGCACTGCCTTGAATCCATCTCACCAGGTGGAGTCAGGTCCTCTGGACGGACTCTTCTTTTGAAACGTTTCGTCTTTCATCCAGAAGACTTCTTCAGTCCGAGGAGCTGCTTCAAACGTTTCAACAAGAAGAATCTGTCCCGGACCTGACTCATCCTTGTTAGAGCTGTCTCCCTGGATCATCGAGCAGCATCAGGAAGCCTTGAATCCAGTTTTGCAAGTCGTGCACGCAAAAATAGATTGACTTTAAAAACTGGCTGCACCACACAGCTCGCTGGCCGCAAACGCTGCCACACAACGTCGGCCCATTCTTTGAAGTCACAGAATGCTTTAAAGATGGCCGTCCCAACATGGCCGTGCCTTAAATGGTCTTTTGTTTTTTTATATTGTTTCAGGAAAAATGTATCTTAAAAATCTGTACATGGCTGCCATGTTTGCATTGCATGGTCCTCACAGCAGGAATATTGTGATTTGTATAAACGCAGGTGTCCAAGGCTGCACTGGAAATGCTACAGCTAGCTGCCACTGCCACACTTTTCCCTTCAGAAACCCCATAAAGTTCTAAATAAGCACAGCTGTTTTAAGGCAGCAGTCCACTTCACTCTTGGTCCCTGTAAGAGCCAAAGTGGATGTTTGTTGAGTTGTTTATTTGTTTTTGTTTTGTTGTGCTCTCTCCTCGTGTGATTGACACAAAGGGTGTGGTCTCACATCACCTAACGGGCACTGATCTGACAGAAGGTGAGTGGGTTGAATTTTTCCTGTTTGTTGTCACATTTGTTCACCTTTTGTTAACAGAGTCAGAAGTGTTAAAGTTTCTGTTTTTAATAAATACTTTAGACACAAGTTGATTTAAGTTTGGATTAGTTTAAACGTGTCACAGTGAATAACCTGTTAAATATGTTAGTTTCTTGTCGATAGACACCACAGGCTTCTCAAACTGGCCATCAGCTTATTGGTCCAGTCAGAATTTATTTCTTCAAGCAGGTCGCTCAAAGAGCTACCTATGACAGGTAAGATAATAACTGTTCATACGCCTTCCACAGAAGCCCAGTTAAAAAAAACTGAATTATTGCTTTAAGAAGCATGTGCTCGATATTTCAAATATTTATAATTTTATCTTCAAAGAGGTTTAAAAGACAAATTTAATGCTTTTAAACTGGACAATGAATGTTTTTTATCTTCCAGTTTTTAGCTTTGTGGGAAAATATTCACCTAAAAACATTAAATCACTTTTTTTGTGTTTCTTCCTCGACTGCTGCATAAAATGTGCAGAAAACCACAAATGAACAAAAAACAAACGCCCCCAGCGTAAATCAAATGACAGAACTACGCATTATGAATGATTTCATAAATTGTTCTGCAGCTAAATAATTCATCACATTTCCCATCATCACCGAAGACGAGAGTGTGGTCCGCTGCCACATCACTCGTTAACCAGCTGCTAATGACGCTCGGCCAGCGATGAAGGAGTGAACGAGTCAGAGCCTCGCTGTCGTGCGTCAGCAGCAGTGTTCGGATCGGCAGCCGTGACCTCTGTGTTTCACAATCATCGCATCGCAACCGGTCAGGTCAAAGGTCACTGCTAATGGATGAAGAAGCAGCTTCTTGTCAGGGTGTGTGTGTTGTGGTGTGGAGGTGGGAGTGGCCCATTCTCTGGTAACTTGTGTGATGGAGAGCACGATAAATGACAGTATGGGCTTTTACATTCCTCAAAAAGTTGCTGTTTTGTAGCAGGACGTTAGACTGGTTTCACTTCTGGACCGGATTTTTGTTGGTTCATGGGTTTATTCCAGGGTTATTCAACTAAAACTCTGAGGGGGTCACAGATGCTGAAACCAAGAGCTCAAGGGCCGGACACCCAGCAGTTGCTGTCATTGTTTGTTTTACGGTTTAAAATCTAGTTTAATTCAAAAATGAACCCACTGGTGGGCCTGATTTGGCCCCCGGGCCACCAGTTGAATAACACTGGTTTGTTCCTTTTGGATCATGCTTCATCTTCTGTGGTTATTCTTGTGTTTAGTTCTGTTCCATGTGTTTTCATTTGTTTTTGTGTATTTCTTTGTGCCACCACTCATGTCTCTGCGGTCAGCTGGCCACGCCCACTCACACCTGTACCCCGTCTCATTAAGACCAGTAGTCCCCCATCGCCTCGTTAGCCTCAGTCCATGAAGTTCCTCGGTTTTTGTTTCTTTCCCAAGTTGAGTATTGCACATTAAACACGTTGCATCCGATCCTTGTGCCTCCCAAGACTTCCTCACATCCTTGTTTATTTTTATTTTTATTTTTTGGCCCTATAATTAAATAGGTTTTATTTTTGAGCTCCTCATATCTAGTTTGCGTCCTTGTATCCCAAATCTGCCTTTACAGTGACGTTCTTGTGTTCAGATTTAAAGGATGAAGCATGCAGGTAAAACTGCTTTGTTTACGTTGAGTGCATACCTGCGTTTCAGAACTGCGTATCAATATATCTGGAAAACGACTGACGTAATCGCAGCTATTTTGATATAGTCCAGGATGACGGATTTTATGTTTGCAATGAGTGCCGTTTAAGTGCAACTGGTTAGAATAATTATTTGGTTCAAAATTAAAAAAGTGTTTAAAAAATATAAAGTTGTTGCAGCTGAAGCATTTTGTTTTTTGCACGGCCTATTCTTCTCCATCAGGTAGTTATTCTTTCACACGAAGCATCACAGTTAAACTGCACGGCGCAACTTTCAGCGCAAAATAAACTTTTACAAACATCACAACTGTAAGAGCAATGTAAAGGTTTGTAAAGTAGTGTTTGTGTAAATGTCTATGGAACGTGTTAAAACTAGGATTGTTTGAAGGTTGAACAAACTGATAATATTCTGATTGAGTACCGCAGGTAAGACAATGACTGCTGATAACTGAGCCACTGAACCTCACTTCCATTTAACAGCTTGACATTAATTGTTTAATTTAAAACATTTAACCAGCAGTTGTTTTTAATTCAAGGCACGATGCTGGAAAAACAACAACCCACATTTAACTTGTTCAAAATGAATATGAACATTAAACCGTTGTTTTTTGGGGGATTTCCATTGATTATTTGTTACAATTATGAACTTTCATCTTTGACTTTAATACAATGCAAAGAACTATAAAAGAATCAGTTTAATATAATTTTTTTGGCACCTCTTCACAATAAGGCTCCACTTATCAGACTAAGTTACTACCTCGCAAGGCAGTAACTTAGTCTGAAATGTTTACTTTAATATAACAACTCTATAGATGAAATATGTAGGTGAACAGATTTGACTCACTATTTGGCAAGAAACTGGTCAGATTGCTCTTTTTTTGTCCTTAATTAATGCATAATAAGCAGTTATTAATGATTTATAAAGTGTTTATAGAGGAATTAATATATCTATAAACTATGTATTAGGGGATCCTTATTGTAAAGTGGTACCAATGTTAGAAATAAAAAGCAGCTGGAAGTGGATACATTGTGGTACCCTACAGGAAGACTATCAAAATAAAAGCATGTTTTGGGATCTGGTCCAAGGCCCGTGGGTCTCTACAGGAAACAATTTTTAAAGCTTGATCTAAATCAGAGATCCTCCAAATAAACTCCCTCAACTTTCTCCCTCCTGTTTGTCTCCCTCCCCTGTATTGTATCTCACCCTGTCCTCCTCACTCATCTGTCTTTCCCTCCCCCTTCCTTTCACTCTTTCACTTTTTCTCCCCCCTGAGTCCCACCTCTGCTTCCCTCCAGCTCTGCTCTGCATTCTTTCTCCATCCTTCCCCTCCTTCCGTCTCCCACTCCTCCTCTGGATCCCTCAGCATCCACCCGGCAGAGAGTCATCCATCTTCATTGGGGAGACACATGCGCTGTTTTGACAGCGGAGCGAAAAGGAAGGAAAGCAGCAGCCCCATGACAGCGAAGACACATTATCGGTGGGAAAACACATCCGAGCATCAATTACTGAAGCCGTGTAACTCCACTCACACTGTAGGTACCGTCTGAGTCAACTCAGGGTTCACTGTGAAGGTGTCCGATCCATTCATAAATAAAAATGTAAAGTTTTTTATTATATTCAATCACTCTGCCTGGCATAAAACGGTCTAAACGTGTATTAGCTCGTATCAGTGGCTGCAAGTTTAAATTTGTTTCAACCAGTTTTCATCTTGACTGTGAACTTTGTTGTGATCCATTTTACTTCCATATGTTTTTAGGCGTCTTTCTTGTTCCGCAAGTTTTGTTCTGTTTCAACAAATTATGAATCAAAATGTTCATCTTGTTCAGGGGAAGGATGGTATGACTTTTGGTATTGGTGCAACTTTAGCTTTTTGAAATATTTAGCTTTTTCTGCCACTTTTTTTTCATAGAAAATGAGTTGAGCTCATTTTACATCCTTCAAATCGTTAGATGTGTTTACAACCTTTTACTGCTCCTTTCACATTTTGTTCTGCTTCAGCTTCTTTCAGCTTCCTTCTGCAAATTAAAAATTTCAGCTAATTTCAGCTGTTTGTGCTCCTTTCAGTTTCTTTGTGTTAACTACAACATTTTTGAGCTTCTTCTAACTTCTTTCTGCTAATTTCAGCTTGTTATGCTCCTTTCAACTTATTTATGCAAGTTTAAGCTTTTTATTTCAGCTACTATTTATGTGTTTTTATGCTGATTTTAGATTTTTTTTGTCTAATTTCACTTTTTTTAAAAACTCATTTCAACTTTTTTCAGCCTAATTCAGCAACAACATGCTCTCTCCGCTTCTTTCTAGTAACTTAAGTTTCTTTCTGCCATTTTAGCTACCTTTCAGCTGTTTTGTTGCTTATTTCAGCTAATGTCCACCTTTTTGTGCTCGTTTCATGCTCTTTCAGCAAACGTTTACGCTAGTTCTACCCTTTCAGCTGCTTTTTTAGCATTCTTAGCTAATTTCAGCTGTTTTCACATATATTGAAGTTTTTGTGGTAATTTCAGCTACTTTCAGTCTGATTAACTTCTTTACGCTAATTTCAACTTTTTTATGCTCCTTTAATCTTTTTTCTACTAGTTTCAGCTTTTTCTACTATTTCAGCTATATTTTGCTTTTTTTTAAGTAAATTTAGCTTTTTCAGCTAATTCCACTTTTTTATATAGCTCATTTTAGCTCCTTCCACTTCCTTCTGCTAATTTAAGCTTCATTCAGCCTTTTCAGCTACTTTTCAGATTTTTTGGTTGTTGTTGCTAATTTCATCTTTTTTAGCTAATTTCCTATTTTTTGTTCTCATTTCTGCTTATTTCAACCTAATTCAGGAAATAAGTGTTGTTTCTGCTTTCTTGTGCTAACTTAGGCTTGTTCTTCCATTTCAGCTAATTTCAGCAGTTTTTCATCAAGTTCTTTTGCAGTAAGCGTTCACGCTGCATTTTCACAGGAAATGCAGTTTCTCTATTTGTTTCTGCATCCATTAAAACAAGACGACTGGCGGAAGGTTGTTTGACTGTATAGCTGTATTTTCCCACCGACTGACCGTTCGTCATGCTAATGTTTTCTACAGAAGTTGACGTGATGAGAGACAACGTGAAGCAGCGGACGTCAGCGACCCGACTTGTGGATCTGGGTTTGTATTTAATTGCTGTCAGAGGTGATCCTCGTCGATGTCCTTTCCTCCAGAACCGCGTCTCCTGGACCATAAAGATGACACTTCAATTAAGCGGCGTGTCTCCGGGCTGAGGGGATGTGACAGGGATGTTTGTGAAAGCTGCCACGAGGGCCTCGCCGGTGTCGGCACCGCTGCTTTATTGTGCTGTCAGGAAATTAAGAAGGAGGAAAAAAAATCTCTGACCGTCGCTCAATAAATCTCCAAACTCACCGATAAAATTCAGTTTTTCATTCAGAAAATTAAGCTTTGTCACGTCTACGTTGTGTGCGTTGTACTTTTGTACGATGGAAAAGTTTGATCGGAAGGCCACAGTTTTAAACAGGAATAAATAAAATAAAGGCAGGATTTTATTTTTCTAATTTTATGAGCGTATTTCATCTCCAATTTTTAATTTCCTTTCTCCCTTTTGCTTTAACCTCTACAAGACAAAAGGTGACAGTTTATTTTACCTGAGAGGTTCAAAGGGAAAAGTGCAGAATTTCAATCGTTTAAACCAGCTGAACTCACATTGCAATTCACACTCCCTACCTTCCCTTCCGAGGTTAATTAGGATTGTTGTTGTCCTGGTTCCTTTTGGAGATGTTTTGGTCATTCATGATAGTTGTTTTTTTTTCTTTCAACCTTTATTTAAACAGGTTAGTCTCATTGAGCCTTGAGGACTCATTTACAAGAGAGACCTGATTTAATCAAAGAACACAGATGAGGTGCGGACAACAATAGACAATCACATGAAATGAGAAGGCCCTGTTGCCTAGTTCAGTCCTCACTGAGGGGACACTGCAGGTAATAATGTCCTGAGAGCGCACGCTGTAGCTGCACTCACACAGAGACATGTAGGAGGAGATGTATGAAGGCAGCAGACCAAGAAGTGATTTAAAGATGAAAATGTACCAGTGGGAGAGTCTGTGTGAAGTTAATGATGTCCAGTTAACCAGTGAATACTGGGTGCAGTGGTGGGTACGATAATCACAGCCAGTTCTGAATCTTAGTGCACCATGATAGACAGCATCCAACATCTGCAGGGTTCTTGTAGGAGCGTTCATGTAAATAATATCACCATAATCAATGAAGGGAAGGAAAGTCACAGATACAAGACGTTTCCTAACATTCAGAGTTAGACAGGATCTGTTTCTGAAAAAGAAACCCAGTTTAACTTTCAGTTTCTTTACTAGGTTTTCCACATGAAGCTTAAAAGAGAGATGTGAGTCGACCAAGATACTCAAATATTTATAGGAATCAACAAACTCAGTAGCAACACCATTCAAAGATAAAAAGAAGGAAGGACTGCTGACACCGACTTCCTGTTTGAAAACATCACCCCATTGGTTTTATCAACATTTAGCACCAGTTTGAGATGGAACAAATCTGACTGGATGATGTCAAAAGCAGACTGAAAAAGCTGGAAAACCTTAATAACTGTTTTAGCTAGACAATAAACAACTGTGTCATCGGCATAGAAATGTAAAGATGCATCGGGAATGATCGGACCTACATTACTTATGTAAACTGTGAAGAGGGTGGGTCTTAAAACTGAACCTTGCGGTACACCATTGTAGACAGTTAGATCCTTTTGCCCATAAGATCTTGCGTATATTCAGGAACATACCAAGAAAGCCCACTATGACCATGTGGAGGGAGGGTAGGGAGCATGATTAGATGTGAGTTGAACTTGTAAACACAAAGCACCAAATTAAAGGCTTGGACGTTTGCTTTTTGTTTTAGTTTGAAACAAGAAACCTCCTCAGAAGAGAAGCAAAACCTTTAGTTTAAAGACACAAACCAGGTTTGTCTTCATTTAAGGGGTTTTATGAGAATTTATAACAGTTTGTTCAGTCATGTTTGAACAGACGTTTATTTTTTATTTTCATTACAGACCAATCAGGTCTCTCTTGTAAACGAGTCCCCGAGGCTCAATGGGATTAATCTGTATAAATAAAGATTGAATGAAACAGCATGCACTGCTAGCCTCTGTTTACTCTGTGCTTATTATACAGTTTTATAGTTTATTGTTTGATATTTTATAGCTTTTCAACTATTTGCTTCAAAGTACTTTAACTGTATGATGTAAACTGGCTCCTTTGAGTCTAACTTAAAACTGCAAAGTGTTGCTGGTTTTCTTTTTTTTTTTTTAAGCCAATTTGCAGCAAACCCAGTTTTCTTGATGAGACTTGAGTTTTTAAGTTGTGTTTTTGAGATCTTGACTCATCGTTCTGAAATATGTCATCGTCTGAGACGAGACTTGCTCCACTGATCCCAGTTAGCTCCAGGTCTGCTTTGGTTTTCCATTATCAGCATGAATTAAAGCAGCGCAGACGTCTGGAATCAGATCCGTCTTGTTTGACTTTAATGCAATGATGATGCAACGTTGACGAAAGGAAAATAAAGTTGACTTTGACGGAGAGAGATCATCTCCAATTCAGGCGAGACGGAGGGCTTGAGTGGCTCCTTAAAGAAATAGATTGCACGACTGCTGGAAGCAGACAAGATGATGCTGCTTTAACAAAACTGACACAATGTGCTTTTTACAACCAGTGTGTATAATTACTGAGGAACTAGTACATTTAACCACAGTAGCAGCAATAAAAGAGAGAAAATACACAAAGATTGACACCAATTTCAAAAAGTCTGATGGAAAACATTAAATGAAGTAACACATACAATCTGAACTTTTTTTTTAACAATTTAAAAATCTGTAAACAGAATTTGTGATTGGTTGCCAGATGCTTTGTTGACCTACAGAAACAGCCGAAGTGACTGAAAATAAATCAGCGATGGCGACATGTGTGGAAGAATGGTTCGGGATGGTAAAATCAGACAATATTTCTGTTTTGATGCATATTTACACTCAGATTTATTGAGTAAAATATGTAGATTTATGTGTTTTGTTTACACTGAGTGCGTACCGCGTCATATCTAGAAAACTACTGGAGTAAACGCTTTCAGTCTGCACCTTTTCACAAAGTTCATGATGGGCTTTTTGTGTTGATTTCCTGGTTTACAAAGCGTATCTTTAAAAAGACCCAGTCTGCAGCAGGTTTGAGCCCAGGTTGCTTCAGGCATAAAACTAAAGTGAAATATTTCATGTTTTCATCTTTCTCTGTGACAAACCCTGAAAAAGGGAAGAGCTGAAACAGATACACTTTTAAATGACCCGTTTTACATCTCATGTTATTAACGTGTTGACATGTATCTGCACTCATACTCCTGTCAGGGGATTTTGGTCAAGGTTTATGGATGTTTTTTAACTACCGTATTTTCTGGACTATAAGTCACAGTCTTTTTCATAGTTTGGCCAGTCCTGTGATTTATAGTCCGAAGCGACTTATTTAAGTTTTTTCCCTATTCATGGCGCAATTTTTGACCGACGCTTTAGATGTTCATTCATACCGACATGAACCAAAGAGTAAACTTGACCATTTGCAGCTGCGAGAGGGTCCTCTAGGCTTTTGACAACTATATGTTGTTCCTCTACCGCTAACTCCCCCCCACCCCGCCAAAAAAAAACATTCACTTAGAGACAACTGAGAAAAACTTAACACAAGTAAAATACCCCCCAAAAAGAAAATCCTTTTCTGCAGATTACAAACTGCAGGTAATAAAATATGCTGCCTAAAATGGTAATCAAGCAGCAGGCTTGTTAGTTTATTAGCTCATTGGCTTGTTATGTTAATTAAGCCTGTTCAGGATCAGGTCTGTTCTGTGTGTTATTGTTATTTCAGATTAAATGCATATTCTTGCACTTTTTGAAACACACTTCTAAATAAATGCGACCTATACTCCGGAGCAACTTATAGTTCGGAAAATACGGTATTATGGCTGAGAATAGCTGCCCATGAACCATGTGTTTGAGTTACCAGAGAGTTCTTTTCTCTCTCAGAGAGAGCAGAAAGAGAGCTGACTTGATCCTGCATGTGCAGCTGGGTGGCCGAGGTCATCAGTGTCTGCCTGTGAGCTGTGAGAGCTGATAAGGTTATAAAACAATTCTTGCACGCTGCCCGTGGCTGATTCTCGTGACGGCTCCATGCATGTAGAACTTCTGTACGTCTGTGTAACCTGTGGTGAAAATCTGTCCCTGAAAGTAAAACCTTCGAGTGTGGCTTCTTTGAGTAAGTAAAATGAATGGAGGATGTTTTTATCCAACACTGTCCTTAACTGAAAATGAAGGTGCAGCAAATGTAAATGTGAATTCAGTCATCTATAAATCAGTCTGTGGTTTGTTTAATATGCATATACGTAAATAAATCCCTTTAAACTAAAAGTATGTTGTATTTTATGTGATTTCACGGCCTTCAAAGCATAAACTGCATTTGGTTAAACTCCAGTATTATTGTTTGTTTTCATGCTTATCCTTGTTTATTTGTCATACAGGTATAAATACTGGTAAACACGTTTACCTTTAGTTTAATACACAATAAAAAACAAGATACGTATAAGAATTATGGAGGAAAACCTTCTGGAACACACCAACGTCTCGTCCCTCCACATTTTAATGATATAAAGAGGCAGGAAGTAATGCACCTACGTGTTCCGATAATGAATTTAGCCAACCTCCGTCTCCATAAAGCCTTACATCATTACTTGTAAATGTGTTCAACGAAATGTTTCCCAGCCATCCCGACATGATGCGGATCACAGTAATAAGTCCTTGATTTAGTACTAAAATGATCCTTCGTGATTTTATTTGTGCCTAATGTTGTTTTTAAAGTTGTCACATAAATCAAGTCGAATCAAGAGGAGGAAGAGGTGATTCTCTCTTCCTCCCTTGTGCATTAGCTCATCCTCGTCTTGCAGACATTCTCCCCGCCTGGCGCTCACTTCCCGTCTGTAGGCGCTCATGCTGAGCACGCTCAGTGCTTCCTCTTGACGACCCTCTGAGGTACATTTGATGTCAGCGTGAACAGCTTGTTTTCCTTTGCTCTTTCACATTTTTTATCCTTTGCTTGCTCTCCCTCTCAAGCTTCTCTTTCTCCTGGAGTCTGAGGCGACGTCACGTTATTGGACTCAGGTCTGAGTGGCTGCGGTGCCCGATTGATGGCCACCAGGGAGAGTGTGTCAGCGACATGAAATGAAGCACAGAAAGAGTGTGTTTCTGCCTCCATCCATCATCCCAAAGCCGTAATCAGGCCTTGATGGAGGACCAGCAGGATGGAGGAAGAGGGTGACAGACGTGTGCTGCTGCACTCACAACGCTGCTGACTTTATTGTGAGACACTTTCTCTTTAACCCCCAACTTACAGTGACGTTTAGTGCTGAGTAAGAGCTTTATCAAAATTAGCATCAAGTCCTCGTTTTATGAAAATCATCTATGTGGAAATAATTTTCCACACATCCAATGAAATGTTTTACTCTTCAGCTGTGGGGATGCAGTCCCCTCATTTTTATTATTATCATGCAACTGCTTGTGCCTGTGTGCGTTTATCTATTCATTCAACCTTTATTTAAACAGGTTAGTCCCACTGAGCCACGAGGACTCATTTACAAGATGTGCAAGGATGCACAACTACAACTGGAGTCACGGCCCCCCACAGGTAACTCACCTTGTCGAGTCACGGCCCC
>NC_056501.1:5120299-5121737 GCF_014905685.2 Nematolebias whitei | reverse complement strand
AACTCACCTTGTCGAGTCACGGCCCCCCACAGGTAACTCACCTTGTCAAACAGACAAATGTTTCGTGTTTGTCACTTTGTTAGATTCAGGACATGAAACTACTCATTTTGGTTTAAGGGTTAAGTACACTGAACCAACTGCACTTCCAGGCTCCATCCTGCGAGCTGTTTCCCTTCTCAGTATGGAGTTCCTCAGGGTTCAATGCTTGGACCAATACTCTTTACTACTACTTGAGGACAAATTGACCTCATTTCTTAAAATGAATGGTTACAAATGCACACAATTGAATAGTTTACATTCGAAATAATTTCTATTTTAACATGATTCTCGACCTGCCATTGTGTATCTGTTCCTCTTTCCTGTTCCTCTCAAACCCAGCCGGTCGAAGCAGATGGCCGCTTGTCCTGAGCCTGGTTCTGCTGGAGGTTTCTTTCTCATGAGAGGAAGGAGTTTTTCCTTTCCACTGTCGCCTTTGTGCTTGCTCAAGATGAGAGTTCTGTGAAGGAGTTGAACTCAAAACAGTCTGCTCCTCAGATAAATAATGTTCTTACGGTAACTTACTTTGATGTTTATGAATGTTTCTGTTCAGTGCCCTGAGATGATTTCTGTTGTGACTTGGTGCTTTATAAATAAACTGAATTGAACTGAAATGAAGTGAATTGGAGTCGTGCCTGTGTTGAACTGTAGCACCTGGAAACACTGAGAACATGAAGCCAAACCACCACCACATGGTTAAAACCTGCGCACGAGGACTTCACTCTCCTGCACAGAAAGGGTTAACCAAGTAGGGAAAACAGGGAATTTGAAGATAAATATTGTAAATAAATCAGTGTTTTAATAAAAGCTTTTTAATTTTTTTTTATTAATTACTATCTGAAATAGTTTAAACTAATTTAGGCCGTTTTATTACCATTCATAGCCTAAAAAACATTATTTGAATTTTTGATAACTCAGTATCCATCAACGGTACAAGACAACTTTTACCAAGAATTCAGCACTTTTATTTTTAATTTTAATTTTTTTAATGTAACCTTTATTCATACAAGTTAGTCTCATTGAGTCACGAGGACTCATTTTCAAGAGACCAGCTTTAGACACAACATATGAACAACAACATACAACAATAAAAAGCAATTAAAATAAACAAAATATATTGTTATAAAAACAATAATATCAAAATGCCATATAAAACAAGGTAAAATACTAACTAGTACTACCCCATGTAGGTACCAGGTATGGGGTACCTATATGATGTATAGTCCTTGCAAGTACGAGGTACTTCCATGTTAATACACTAGTACTTACATGTAGTACAGGAACTAATACGGATTATGTAGCCTGTAAGTAGTGGGTACTTACATGGGCTGTAACCTGTATACTCTGTGTACTGTCAGTGAATGAACTTGATTTTTACATGTAGTATATACCTTATAAGTAT
>NC_056501.1:5119199-5120289 GCF_014905685.2 Nematolebias whitei | reverse complement strand
GTAAGTATTGAGAACTTGTAAATATGACGTACTGAGTAATAACAAGGGTTATGTATCCTGAAATTCTGGGCACCTATGGGATGTACCAATGTAAGTACCGGTTATTCCGATGGGGTATATACCTTGTAAATACCAGATACTTATATGGGACATACTTAGTATTTACATGTGGTATGTACCTTTGTAAGTATCAAGTGCCTGACGTATCAGGTACTAACAACGATTATGGTATTTGTAAATATTGAGTACTGGGTATTTACATGGGCTACAAACCTCGTACCACAAAATTTAATTTAATTTCTTAGTTTATTTGACAGAGACACACAAACATAGAACAGAACAAGTCTGGGACGGATGTGTTGCACCGAGTACTGCTAGATAGCTACAGCTAATTCACAACTCCAGTCCCTGGTTAGGCATTTGTACACATTAAAATACATACAATTTAGCAATGAATTGATTTATTTATTATTTATTAACCTTTATTTAACCAGGCAAATCCCATTTGCTTGTTTAAATAAAAATACAGTAAGATTACATGTGATTTCCTGTCTACATATTCATGTAATCAACCTTGCAACCTCCACATTCATATAATAAAATCTATACATTATAATACAAACAATTTATAAATAAAAAATACAATAAAAATACAAACGTTTTCCTCCCTACATATTCAAAAACAACCTTGCAAATAGGATATTAAATAGGATGTACCCAATACCCAGTTAGTAAAGGGTAATAAATCATTTCAAAGATTTGGCAATTAAACGCCGGATGCACAACCTGGACTTGAACCTGCAGCCGCAGGATTACAAACCTGCAGCGCACGGTTTGGACCAGGGATGTTCTGAGCTGCAGTACCTCAGGGTAAGTTTATCAGGGATACATACCTAAAATCATGTTTACAACTAAATAATTCATCATGCTGAACAGCCTCTTCCAGCAATTTCTTTTATTTCTCTGATGAACACACACACATATACATATATAGTATATATATATATACATATATATACATATAAATATGTATATATATATATATATATATATATATATATATATATACATATATACATATACATATATA
>NC_056501.1:5109349-5118799 GCF_014905685.2 Nematolebias whitei | reverse complement strand
ATACTATATTTCACAAGGTCTCACCAGAAGAGAACCTTTTCTGTTCATCAGTCAAGAGTGTGTCTCTTTATGCTGCACCTCGATTTTGTTATTTGTCACAAAGGTGATTAATAATCACTTAGTGTGTTGTTGCACAACATGTTGAAGCAGCTGCTGCAGTTACACCTCGCTGAGCCTCTCGGCTGCCGGTCCGAGGATCCTGCAGGGGAAGAAGAGTCACTTTCTGCTCGTCCACCAGACTTACTCCTGCAGCGTCTCCAGCACTAAACACAAAAACTGCTGACACACACACGACACCGCAGGGCACGTGCACAGACAAATAACAAATAAAAGAGGAAATTTAATCTTTATTGATTGATGTGAAACAAAGAAAATGTCAGCTGTGATGCAATAAATGACAAAACCTTCCCCAACGTCAGTCAAGGGCACTTTTCTCTAATTTTGCTTAAACATATTTTGGATTTTTTTTTTTTTTTACAGGATATGTTGAAACTGATGATTTCAGATTTACACAAATTAAACAAGAACGTGGTGAATGGGAGAATAACGCTGCACTGTAGAAGAAAACAAACAAACAAACAAAGAACCTCTGACCTCATCCAGTCCTGCCATTAATGCTGAACTAATGCACGAGCTGTTATTCCAGGTAGGACTGCAGCTCATTCATCAGTGTCAGATGAAAGCTTCTGCAAGACAAACATCCATTAAGTGCCCGACCTAAGTGTTTCTTTTTTCCAGAAAACTATATGATACCCATTCATTCCAGTGTAAATAAAAGACTCAGTTTCATCTAAAGGTTTATTTCAGTCTGAACTAATACAAAATCATTTGCTGTAAAAATGTGCAAAGCTCTTTTTCTGCAAACATTTAAAAAAAGCAGCACTTTTTCTCAATAAATCTCCATTAAATGAACTTTATCGTGACTGTAGTTTTATCTGACTCTGTGAGAAATCTCCTGCGTTGACATGATGATGAATGATCTCGGTCTTCACCTGGTGATAAGTACACGCAATGACAGAAACACATTTATCTCCGGGCAGACTCCACTCCCTGGTGGATGCACACACAGACTGCTGCAGACTCTCCACGTGCACAACGCTGCGTGCACACGTCACAGATCGCTCCATCAACAGTCCTCATCTGTTAACGTGCAGGCGTTTCCTTCCACCAATTATTCCAAGATTAGTATTTAATTGTTTTTGTTTAAGGAAGAATGAATCCTAACTTTAAACTCTTGGCTCACTTGTGCACGGCATTTTGTGAACTGTGACAGGAATGCAACGTCAAAAACAAAGATAAAAATAAACTTTATATGGACATCTGATTCATGCAGAGCTTCACAGGTAAAATCTTTGACTTTATTAATTATGTTTCAAATGCAGCTGCTGCACTTAATATTGCAACAGAGTGTTGACACAGCTCGTTTTCCCCGCGCGATAAAATTAAGCGAGATACTGACTTTTATTTAGCGGTGTGGTTATATCTTGGCGTAAGAAATATCTCTATCAAAAACTGTCAAAATCCAAGATGGCTGCCACCATAAATGTCCATCCGTGTTGTGAGCATGATAACTTGAAAAACAAGCGAGGTGCCAACTTCCATTTTGGTGCGTGGCTGCATCAAGGATTAAAACTGATCTCTATCAAAAACTGTCAAAATCCAAGATGGCCACCATCACATCTACATATGTAAACCAGCCATCCTGATAATTTTATGAAACTATGCTTTCTAATTTTTATATTGCTCATGACTGGGGTGGCCAAAGATTAATCTATGGGGGCCAGTGTTACCACTGGCCACCCCCTGGCTCCACCACTGCACCTGTTGGATAAAATGCTCCTCCACTCGCCAGGATCCGTCACTCTGCACCACCTGAGTAAAAAGACTAAACAACCTCCTCTCCACAGTGTCACTCCTCACCACTTGAACATCGTGCACCAAAAACATTTAGGTTAACTTGCATTTCCTGTTCAATTCCAACTGAGAAAAAGTTTTTTTTGTCTTAGATGTGTCGACTTGTGTGGCTGCAGGGAATGACTCGAGACTTGTTTTGTTTTGGGGAAAAGGTCCTTCAACTTTTCAGGTTTACAGTAATAGGTCAAACTTTCAAGAGGATCCAGTTCCAGTCCTTTAGGAAGAAGAGCCTGACTTTCCAAAAGCCCACATTAGTTTCATAATAAAAACAGTAATTACGGGGTAAATATGCAGCCTTGTCATCATCTCTGAGATTAATCATGTCCTGTAAGCTCCCTCCCCGTCTGACACTGATGTGTTTCCAGAGAACATGTGTCTCATGGACGACCTCCTTCATGTCTGTCACGAGTATCCAGACAAAAGGGTCTCTCAAGTTTACAACACAAGGTTTGACCATTAAGATCCAAACCTCAAATTAAATTCATCTTGTATTTTACCACTCACTTTGAAATATAATTAGAAACAGAATAAAATATTTGACTCGTATGTGAGGCTGTTATGACTGAACCTTCTTCTAACAAACTGCAGCGAGACACAGCAGAGGTATTATTGCTGCAGAAGTTTCACACTTAGTGCCAGAACAGGCCTTAGATGATTAAAATTTAAAGTTTTTATTCGAGCGTATCATGGTTGCCGTCCATCTGTAAACGTTTACTTGTCCCCCCCCCCCCCCCCCCCAAGCTCTGATCCGCTCAAGATAAATTAACAAAACTTCATACAGACATGCACCATCTCTATGTGGAGTGTTGCACAATCTTTTCTTGAACCCAGCCTCCAGGTAAAGGCCACAAATCAAGATCAAAGTTCAAAGTCTGCTTGTCTGTGCCGTAACTTCTGATTCGCTCCAAAAAAAGGTTAAAGACAAAAACAACTGGAAGACGTTTCGCTTCTCATCCGAGGAGCTTTCTCAGTTCAAAGAACAAGATGTGGGGTTCGACTTATAAAGCTAAGGTGTTCTGGAAGCTAGATTCACATGCAGATTACCCTCTCGCTCCTCATCACAGAGGTTCGTTAGGGTCTTTGTTACTCTGACTCACAGATGACCCACTCTGGACACATGAATTAAATTCTTGATTGGTGTGAAACTGACTGGGTATCAGGCCTAAAGCTGCATTATACTTTTTGTAAAAGCTGAAATCTTAGACCTTCTCCTCCGTTTAAAGATGGTTTCTCTCGTTTTACATAGATGGCTTCCTTCACCTTAAACCGTCTGTCTTCTCGGTCCAAAATGTGAACATTCTGGTCCTCAAATGAGTGTCCCTGATCCCTGAAGTGGAGGTGAACAGCCGAGTCTTGTCCTGAGGAGCTGGCTCTCCAGTGTCTGTGAAGAGGCTGTTTGGTTTCTCCAATGTAGAGATCTGGACTGACCTGCAGACACCACACCACTGGTTGTGTTTCTTTTCATTTATTTGTTTTTATAGCGCTTTACACAGCCATGGTGATGGTAACCAAAGTGCTTAACAAAAACAGCAATTAAAATAAGTTAAAAGTACTAAAAGCCTGTTGGAATAAAAAAGTCTTTAAAAGCTCCGTGTTTGGGTGTTTCGTCCTCGGGGTGGACCAGCCTCTGTCTGAGAGTCCTGCTGGGTTTGAAATGTACCGGGACGTTGTGTTTTCTGATCCGCTCGTCAGAATTTAACGAAACGTGACACACGTTTGTCCCACATGCTGTGCAACCTTTTCATCCCTCCAGCTCCAAGCTCAAGGTCACAAATCAAGGTTAAAGGCTATACAAGGTCTTTGTTTGCTATAGACTGCTGTATTGTGGTATAATGGTTTGCAGATGAGCGTGTAATGTGCCTGTCAGAACTCGAGGAACCCAGACAGTATGAAAACCAGTGAGCGAGGCAAGACTCCACACGTTGAAAAGTTAACGGTGTTTTATTTTCACAGATTGATATTAAATGTGCAATGGGGATCCGCTGAGTCCTGAGGGGCAAGAATATAAATCAGGTGAGTAGAGTCCGAGGATTTAAACAAAGTCTTTCTTATCTTACAGGCTGAGGGGGGGTCCAGGTCCTGGATACGATCCCACAAGGCTCCAGGAGGAGACACAGGTTTGGCAGGCCAGTGGATGGAGGGCAATGAACACAAGGAGGTGCTGGGATTCAAGAAAGCCAACACTCAGTGGAACTTGGAGACGCAGGTGGGCACAAGAAATGAGAGATATTAGTAATCACTTTCACAAGGACACTACAGTAACTACCATGAATCACTAGTTAAAGCTCCAGCAGAGAGTAGAGCTCGTCTGCAGCTTTATATAGAGGAGGATCCTCATCAATGGGATGACCTACAGGTGCAGGTGATTGGCGGCCATCTTGGGTCCAGGCTGCAGAAGTGCTGTACTCTCACGTATACGGTAGTACTCTTCTACTCCCTGACAGCACTAACTGATCGTACCCACATCAGCTTCAGATGAGATGATTCTCCTTCTGAAATATTTTACACAAACGTTTAATTTAGAAATAGTTTGTTTTATTGATGAGTTGTGTTTATTTTCTGACCTGTTTTCAATGCAGACAAAGAATAAAACAATTTTTAAACCCTGAGAGGAGGAACTTCTCCCGGATGTTTATACTGGCCTCCAGAAATGGAAGAACATGGAAATCCCCCACTTTTAAAATGTTTATGCTCATCCCTGCGTGCTCGGCCCATTAAAGTGCTCACACTCTTCACTTTATCATTCTTATGACTTCAGCATCGGTGCTCAGGCTCTCCTCTACCTCTGTCTCTAATTCATCATCCTTTATAGAGACTAATAGGTGGGAGGTGACACCAGGGAGAGCTGCAGATGACTCCTGGCTGCTCAAATCCACTCAGAGTGAAGGGTTTTCATTTGCCTCCAAGACACGGTGGTTTTCATTTGTTGCAATGGCACACAATTTTCTCCTGGCTTGGAGCGCCTGAATCGTTACGAGGACTCCTAAACAGCCCGAGTTCAGAAACGCCGCTCTCATTCTGCCACAACCTGTTTTATATTAAACCGTTTGTGTTTTAGTTCATAGCAGGAGGATAATGTAATTTATGACGGGAAGGAATCATTGCAGATTTGTGAATAAAATGATCTACTGAGCATTTATTGAGCAGCTTAAAACAACGTGCTGAGCTGTAAAAGTGTCTGCATATTTTATTTCACTCAAGAGAAATGTGTTACATTAAATTTTATTATATGTATCTGTGTTAGTGCACATTATTGTTTTTGAGTAACACAAACCAGAGTCATATTCAGCAATTGATTTTCACACATTTGTGTAATTGAAAACATAAACAGTTTATCTGAAAACCTTCTGCCAACTCTGTACAGTAGTCCCTCGTTTATCGCGGGGGATCCGTACCCCGAAGCCCCGCGATACGTGAAAAACCACGAAGTGGGGATACAGTAGTCCAAGTTCAAGTACAATAACTTTATATTAAGGCTTTAGAAACCCTTCCCACACTCTTGGAATGTTCTAAACTCTTATACCTATGTCATTTTAACAACATACATTACTAAATGTTAATTACTAGCTCTGCAGAACAGCAACAGCTCTGGTTCCGGTCCAACTTTGTTTTATTCCAACTTGGTTCGTTTCTGCAGACCTGTCCTGCAGCAATGAAGCCCACAGTCAGTCCTCTAACTCTTAAACCTACTAATTTGAACAACATACGGTACTTATATGTACAGGAGCTACAACATTTTACTTACCAGGCTCTGCAGAACAGGGGCGGCTCGGTTCAGTCCGACCCGATAGATGAAAAAATGTCCCCGTGCAGCATGACTGAAGCCCACCGCTGCTGCTGAAGGAGCAGGCTGCCCAGGATTTAATCCACCACCTCTGGTCTGGTCCGGACCAGCACTGCACAACCAGAACCAGGCTGAAGCCTGCAGCCATCTGTCGTCTGCAGCTCCCAGGATCTGGGTCACACTGAGTCCAGATCAGCAGCAGCCCAGCTGCTCAGCAGTGAAGATACAACTTGAAGGACGAGTTCAGCTTCAGAATTATTTGATAATTTCCTCCTGCCAGTTCTGTGAGCTGATTATCGTCACTTCTGACTTTGGGTGCAACACTTTATTCCCTCCATTTGCAGCAAGCAGCGGTTGGAAGCAGTGTAGACTTCTGGGAAGTGAACTGATGGCTTCTGGGTAACGTAGTTCTTTAGACTTGCAAAACAGTGAAGGCTTACTGAAAGAAAACTACAAAATGGTGGCACATTTATTTTTTTGGAAAATATTATGAACATGTACTGTACTTAAACAAACCACGATAGAGCGAGTCTGTGAAAAACAAACTGCAAAGTAGCGAGGGACAACTGTGCCTGTGTTTCAATCACATAAATCAACTTTAAAAATCAGCGCGTCACTAAACCTCAACTGTTCTGCTTGAAATTCTGATAAGTGACTAATTCTTAGGTTTTGGCTTTAAAATCTACAAACCTGACCTTTACTTTTTTAATCAAATAGAAATTTACAAAATATTTAGGGAATCCTAAGGAGCCTACATAAATTTTAACCTATTATTTCGGTGCCATGTCAGCTGTTTTCTTCTTAGTTTGGTGAACGAGAGCTTTTAGGACCTGTGAGTTGGGATATTGTCACACGATATGTGAGAGCTGCTGATTTCAGCAAGATTGCAGCTGCAGCCCAAATGATAAATATTCATCCTGCCCTCAGGAAGTTGCTTTTCTGACTTGCCAAGTAGAAGAAACTAGAGATGTTCATAAAAGAACCGAACCTTCTGATCGGCTCTTTAAAACAGGCTATGAGAACTGAGCCGATCTTTCCCCCTCGTGTTTCGAGCAGATGCAGAGACAATTCAGTTCAGTTTATTCATAAAGTGCCAAGTCACAACAGAAGTCATCTCAGGACACTGAACAGACCTTTTGTTTTGTAGAAACATTTTGAAGAACAGGCTAAGGGGAGGACAGCAGCAGTGGTTGTGATCAGCAAACATAGTGGGAGTACAGCTGTTCCTGGGGGGTCCAATCCTGGTCCTCGAGGGCCACCACTCTGCATGTTTAACTTGTTGCCCTGCTCCAACACACCTGGTTCAACTACTTACCTGGTTCTTCGTGTTGTGCAGAATTCTGGTCATTACAAAAACATCTAAAACAAGCTGGATGGTGGTGTGCGAGGACCAGGATTGGACACACCTACATTTCACATAGTGATGTGCGGATCATTACTTAAATATTGATACCCCCCGATACCAGAAATTCATGCTCTACAATCGATTCTCAAATCAAAGTATCAATACTTTTGATACTTCAGATACCAAAGTATTTGTACGAGTCAACTAACTCAATAAGGAAGGACTGCTGGGTCCAACTTCCTGTTTGAAAACAATATCCCTTTGGTTTTGGCTGCGTTTAGGACAAGTTTAAGACCAAACAAATCTGACTGGATGATGTCAAAAGCAGATTGCAAAAGCTGGAAAACCTTAGCAACTGTTTGAATTTGACAATAAACAACTGTGTCTTCAGCATAGAAATGTAAGGATGCATCAGGAATGAACTGACCTACATTACCTATGTAGATTGTGAAGAGGGTGGGTCCTAAGACTGAGCCTTGTGGTACACCATTGGTAACAGTTAGATAAATAAGAAGTACCATTATGTTGAACACATTGCTTCCAATCTGAGAGATAGTTAGAGAAACAACCAATGGTGTAAATGACACACAGTTGGTGGGAACTACTTTTTCTTCCACCTGGGTAAGTTTGTATATGCGTGTAAGTGCACGCTGCAGTCTCTCGGTCTGTAGATACAATGACGGAGCGTGAGCAGAGTCATGTGTGGAGCTATTTCAGTTCCACAAACATAAGATGTGGTTTGTGATGTTTGTGGAAAAACGCTTAAGAGCAGTAGCAACACAACAAACCTTGTAAAACACCTCTGGATAAAACGGTTATAAACATATCTATTATTATTTTATAGCTATTTAATAGTTTATTTTAATAGTTTTATGATTTTCCTTATTTCTTTTATGTGTGTTTGAAACACCATTTTCACATATTTTGTATGATTGTGTCTATTTTCTGTTGCATGACTACCTCAATATACCACAGAGTTTAAAATAAATACATTACTTTGATGTATTCTTTATGGAGCTTCGATTTGAAATACAATAGCTTTTTTTAGATTTACCAGACACATTAGGCATATTAGTACAAAGTATCGGTATCAGATAGGCATCGCCAAGACTAACCTGAATTTTACTCAGTATCGGAATCGGAAAGGAAATCGCAGAACCGAACACCACTAGCTTCATATTCACAGTCGCTGTTTAGAGGAGACAACAACAAATATTGAATTTGATGTAGTTCCCATGCTAGGTCATGAGCTGGCGCTGTGCTTTTTGCATGCACGCCGACACTTCAGTCTGGAGAATGAAGGCGGTTCAGTGTTTAGAAGCTCAGAAGTTCTGATAAAGTCAAAGTGTGATTGATGCAAATGGCCCTCTGCTATGGATATAACAGGCCTCTCTTGTAAATAAATCCTCGAGGCTCAATGAGATTAACCTGTATAAATAAAAACTGAATTGAATTGAATCCACCATTGTTGTTGTTGTCAACTCACAAAGTGCAGAAAAACTATGGACTGCTGAACCGTCCGTTGTGTGATTCCACGCCGATGCTGGAGTTTCCTAAAACTTCCAATACGACCTGGATTCAAAACGTTTTCGCATCAGAAAACAGTTGCTGCTGTCGTGTGCGCTAATGTTAGAATAGCAACAGAAATGCTCTGATTTCACTTAAAAATGATGTCTTAACAGGGCTTCAGTTTGTCCTGAAGGTCTGGACCACTGGACAAAATTAAAAACCAATCAAAAACTATTTATGCGCTTACATCTTAAAAAACTTGAACCAGCTCTTCTGCAATATTCAACTTCCAAAAGTGTATTTTGTTCAAATCTCAGGCAGATAATTAACGTGGTGAGGCGAGTTACCGTATATACCTAAATAAATGAGAAATTATTAGATGAATTAAAAAGGCAATGATAATATAATTTTACCCCTTCTGGTTTTGGACGACGTGGGAAGAAGATGCTAAATTACTCGACTCAGAAAACCACTCGCCTGCTAATGTCATTTCCAATAAAGGCTAATATCGTTTGATTAACCAAAACTGGATCCTTTGGGGAAAAATAATGGGATGAAAAACAAACTTATTTATATACAGAACGAGGTCGGGCTGAAAAGCCTGTGAGGAAAGAAACGTTCACAGTTTTCCCTCCATAAAAAACATATTGTATATAGCTGAAAATATTATTTAAATAAATGGTTTATCAACATTTTTACTATAAGTTGAAGCTTTAATGCGTGCACTATTTTAAATGTATGCAATAATTGTTAGTAAAGACCTAAATTTACTAATTATTTCACTGAACATCATTCTTATGAAACATCATATACATATATACAGTACATATATACATATATACAGTATATATATATATATATATATATATATATATATATATATATATATATATATATA
>NC_056501.1:5104135-5109339 GCF_014905685.2 Nematolebias whitei | reverse complement strand
ATATATATATATATATATATATATATATATATATATATATATATATACTTATATATATATATATATGTATGTATGTACAAAGTATGTATGTATGCATTAGAAGTTGATCAGACACTTTGCATTTGCTTTTCAACCAAAACACAGTTCGTTTCATGTGTGGATGAGTTTCTGTTGCAGGTTGTGATAAAAACTTTCTCTTGGGATCTTCCACAGTGGAACCGTTTCAGTTTAGTGAGACCTCAGAGCTCACACAGACAGACTCGGTATCTTAGAAGCAAAAACATGCCGACAAACTGTGGCCCCCTGTGAAAGGGGTCAGGTCTCAGGTCTCATGCAGACGATCTCTAAGCTAAACTTCCCATCTGCTCGGCCATGCTGCCCACAGTCCCAGGAGGGTGCTTAAACAGACCGTCCAGAAGTTAGGAGAGGAACCAGAAGTCTGTGGATTGAAAGATGTAAGTTTCTGTTTCTGCTTCCTGCTCGGCAGGAAGGTGTCCAAACTATCAGGAAAAGTTCATTTAGAGGAACACTGACGGTGACGTTTGTAGTTTTAATGTGTGATACGGCAAAGTTTAACATAATGCCCATGTATGCAATGTTTTTACAAATGCGCAGCGTCAGTATGGTCAACTACGGTATTTTATTAATTTACTGAGAGCTTTATTCATTCATTCATTCAATCTTTATTTATACAGGCTAGTCTCATTGAGTCACAAGGACTTATTTACAAGAGAGACCTGTTCCAGACCAAACATATAAAGTACAGACAATTATAACAGTAAACAATGACAACAATAGACAACAGTAAAAATGCAGTTAAAATAAGAGTAGTGTATAAAACAATAAATCAGGGTGCCGTAAAACAGAGTGAAATACTAAAAACAAGAACATATTTGTCTTAATTTTTCTATTGACATTATCAAATGTTTGAAACCCCTTAAATAAATCAAGGTGGACAACTTCAGTTCCTGTTGCAAGGTGTTCCAGGTGCAGAGTAGGAAAAGGCTTTTTTGTCAAGTTCAGTCCGCACTGAGGGAACGCTGCAGGTAATGATGTCCTGAGAGCGCATGTTGTAACTGCACTGACGACATGACGTAGGAGGAGATATAGGAAGGCAGCAGATCAAGGAGTAATTTATATATGAAAATGAACCAGTGTGAGAGCCTACGTGTAGATAATGATGACCAACTGACCAATGAGTACAGGGTGCAGTGATGGTAGTTACAGCCAGTTATGAATCTTAGTGCTCCATGGTAGACAGCATCCAACATCTGCAAGGAGCTGACAGGGGCATTCATGTAAATAATGTCACCGTAATCAATGACCGGTAGGAAAGTAGCTGTTACAAGGCATTTTCTGGCATTCAGAGTTAAGCAAGATCTATTTCTGAAAAAGAAACCCAGTTTTAATTTCAGTTTCTTTATCAAGTTTTCAACATGTGGTTTCAAAGAGAGATGTGCTTCAACTAAAATTCCCAAGTATTTGTACGAGTCTACAAACTCAATAGGAACGCCATGTATGGATGAGATAGGAGGAAAAACTGCTGGCACCAACTTTCTGTTGGAAAACAACATCCCTTTGTTTTTATCAACATTTAGCACCAGTTTGAGACGGAACAAATCTGACTGGATGATGTCAAACGCAGACTGTAGAAGCTGGAAAACCTTAGCAACTGCGTTAGCTTGGCAATAAACAACAGTGTCGTCTGCATAGAGATGCACGGATGCGCCAGGAATGTTTTGATCTATGTTATTTGTAAAAAAGAGTGGGACCTAAAACTGAGCCTTGTGGCACACCATTGGTGACCGTTAGGTAGCTAGATGATGTCACTTTATTTATTTCGCTTTCACATTGCCACAATGTTAAAAAAAAAGGTAATGATCTGTGTTTTATGTTGGGTTTTTTTTGTAGTTTTTTTGTGCTTGTTCCTTCTCGTGTTTATTTTCTGTTGAACTAGTTTCTCTGTGTTTATCTGTTTTATTTCCTCCTGTCAGCGTCTACTGCCACGCCCACTTTCACCTGACCCCTGTCGCCATCAATCCACCTGTCTCCAGTCTTCATCAGCTCCTTTTAGTCTTCCTGTCTTCATCTGCAGTCTGGTGTAATGTGCGCTTCATGCCGCGTCCTGTTCTCAGTGTCTCCGTGAGATTTTAAAATTTCTTGTGTTTTTATAGTTTTCATTCAACAACCATTTTACAGGATAGCTCTTTAATTACCTGCCAGCCTGCCAGTTAGAAGGACTCTTTTCTCCCAGCACTACTGCAGTGTTTGAGTTCTCCGGAGCATTTTAACCACCTCATCTGCCACCTGATGGAAACCACCTGCGTCTAGTTTCACATCTCGTCTTCATCCAGAACTGAAACCAGAAATGTTGTTCTTACGTCTCTACAGTTTGTGGAGAAAGTTCTTTTGGTTAAATTCATCTGCAGCACAAGTTTTATGTGTGTTATTCAAAGATAAATCTAAAATTATGCTTCTAAAAACATCTTTTTGCAGCTGTAACTCTGCTGTGTGCCTGGTTAAAGAGCTAAAGATGTTTGTGTGCCGGTTCGGTGCAAACACAATTAAAACTTTTAAAAGAGAACGCTTGCAAAACAAAACTGCAATTTTGAAATAATCCAAACCCCAAATATATTATTTGTGGTATACATTTTTACTGCCATTAAAGTTTAATGCATTTCTATATGAATGTTGTTAACATTCTAAAAAGCTGCTCAGTGTTTTCCTGTTTTAATAAAATAATTATAAAATTTTCCAAAACAATGATCCCCATTGCAGAATAAGGCACATTTACATCTTCCTTTCAAGCTTCCGTACTTATGATCTAAACTCAAGCATCAGGTCAAGAAGCAGACGCAACCACATCTTTTAAAGACTAACTTCGGTTTAGTTTATTTTATACAGCCCCAGTTTACAACAACAGTCATCTCAGGGGATTACACAAAACAAAGACATACGTTATAAAATGACACGTTAGGGAAAACAGCAGATTGTATCACATCCTTTTAAATTCTTGTTCAGATTATTTTAAACGTCGCTGAAGGATGTTCGTGCCGCCTGATCTGTTTTTCAATCCTGCTTGCAACTTTTATTTGACTGCATGTTTTGAATAATTTGAGTGTAAGAAATTGCATTTTTATTTCTACAATATTAATGGATTATTGTTAATTTATTTCTGTGACGCCCTATTGATCCTTGTTGAAAAAGGGGTCACTGCATCTAGAAAAAGTTTAATTGATTATTCCTTTTCCTTCTCTTTTCCAAAGTTTGGCTCATTGATCGATAAGTTTGAAGCCTGGACTCTGGGCCCCAGCCCAAAAACATAACCGTTCATATGGGACTATGAAGCTAAGTGCTAAATCAATGGGGCGATCCTCTCTGGTGTGGATATAACGTTACGGAGAAGGCCAGTGGCATGAGGTGGGGAGGCTGTTTCCCCGGGGAAGACTTTTGGAGACACACCACCACAAGGAGGATCAGCCATTCACTTTATCAATTACTGCACCTCAGCAAAGTGTTGCAGGAGTCACGGTTTGCCGATCACGATCATCTCCAGAGGTTCAATTAGTGTTGAACAAGTTCACCTCACTCAGAAGTGAAGGAATGTAGCACACACAAAAGAGAAGGTAAAAGATGTCTGTTAACCTGACTGCACCAAATCTTTGTCTTTCTTTAGTTACAACCAGTCTCGATAAAGTTTGAGTACTTTGACCTCTGCGTATTTTGTATTTTAACAATCAAATTGACTTTTAGCTTCTTGCGTTGCAGTTTAAAATCGGTCTTTGCTTTCATGGTGGCTCCAAGGAGCTCACATGTGCAGTTTTCACAGTTTGGTGATCATTACGGCTGCAAGGTTTCGTTCTTGAGCTAAATTAGCTCGCCCATCCCAGATGGACATTATGGGTGAGCACAACAGCGAACCTCACTGTCGGGGAGGAGTCTCCGTGTTGTTGCTGCCATATTAAGTTGTTTCCATCATTAAACTCTCACTTGCTTATTTCCCTGGTGTGATTTTGTTTTGAGGGATTTGTCTATCAAGGTTGAATGCGAAGCTCAACTGTCCCACTGAATGGCTGTATCGATGATTATGTGTCCCACTATATGTCTGCTTTTTTTGTTTTCTTTCGTCTCTTTAAATTAAAAACAAATCCCCTGAAACACATCGATGAAAATGAGCATTTAGATATCAGACAACATAAGCATTTGCCAAATGAGCAATTTCTCGTGTAACGCTGCAGTTTCTCTAATCAGCCACGCTGCACGGGTGTCTGGCTCTCACTGTGATAATGGTGCTGGAGAAGCCCGGTCCAAATTAGCCATTGCTTTTTAAAAATTGTTCTCAATGTCTTGAACGTGACTGGTTTTGCAGCAGAGGACAGAGATGCAGAGTTCAGGTTAGGGCAAGCAGTTTAACAATAATTTATACTTTTTGAGAAGTAACGCAAGTTGAAGATTCTTCTAAACGATGGTAGTTTGTACAACCCTAATGTTTTATAAGTTTGGATGTTGTGTGAAATGTACGGTGGCCCAGAGGTGTAACAACATTTGAAAAAACAGAATTACATTAAGCCAAAGCGTAATTAACACACATTGAAAACACATCTCTTTAGACTCGCTAATCCTTAACTTTGCTCCATGTATTTTATATTCTTTATGTATTTTATATTCTTTATGTATTTTATATTCTTTATGTATTTTATATTTCAATTGATTCCTGTTGATCTTTCACTGTGCTTGTTGTTTGTTTTTACACAATCTTTCTGATATTTTTCTGACTGTAAAGTGTCTTTGGGTGTGCTGAAAGGTGCTTTTTAAATAAAATGATTATTATTATTATTATTATCATTATTATTAAGTAGCCGAAACGGAAGTGGCTAATGTGGAAGTGGCCGGAAGCACATTTGAAAAACGGAATTAAATTAAGCCAAACTGTAAGTGGTGTTTTAAAAAAAACATTTATTAACAACGTAAAACAACAGAACAATGCACAGCAACAAGTTCAGTAACATATATTGTATTTTTTGAATCCCTCATGAAAATTAATGATAAATAAAAAAATATATATTTTTTAAATGTTATTCTCAATTAAAAACCAACTGTACAAATAGTACACGAACCCCACACCCTTCACGAGAGTTTGTATTTCCATCTTACTGTACATTGTTCTGTTGTTCTATGTTGTAAAAACATTAACTTATATATAT
>NC_056501.1:5065654-5103735 GCF_014905685.2 Nematolebias whitei | reverse complement strand
GCCTGTGATTGGAAGATCACCGGTTCAAGCCCCGGTACCGACAACATCAAAAATGTGGGTGGGGTAGGTGAAGCACCTGACCCCACCCTCATTTGTCCCACTCTGGGCCCTTGAGCAAAGCCCTTAACCCCCACCATCTGCTCCTCGGGGTGTCCTAGACAGCAGCTCTCTGCTCCACACAGAGGCTGTGGTAGCTCGGTGTCTGTGGTTGCGTCAGGAAGGACATCGTAAAAATTACTGTCAAGTCTTCGTGCGACTTAGTTCGCTGTGGCGACCCCTGACACAGGGAGCAGCCGAAAGAAGAAGAACACAAAATTAAAAAAATATATATGTATATATATGTAAATGTTTACGGTTTGGCTTAGTTTCAGTTTGTTCAAATGTTTATTTCATTTTTTCAAATGTTGTTCATTTACACCTCAGGGCCACTGTAGAAATGTAAATAAAAATAGAAAACTGAAAAACCTACTTTTTATTCCCAATAAAACAAAGTAAACATTCCATTTTTGAACAAAATACAAAACTGAAAAATTTATTAGCAAAAATGAAGCGATTGTGACATTCATAGCACCAAAACATTTAAAAAGTTGGGACAGGGCCAAGGATCTCCTCTTCTTTAACAATCGTCTGTGAACCTCTGAGGAGACCAGTTGTTGGAGTTTCGTCTGACGGAGGATTCAGGTTCGATGAATTCTTTGGCTGGATGAGAGCAGACTAAGACCTGTTTATTATTTCTGCATTGGTGGAGCCTTTCCAGATGTGTAAGCTGTTTATGTCTGAGGCACCAATGCACCCCCATACCATCAGAGAGGCAAGCTTTGAACAGTATACTGATAGAAGACTGGGCGGTCTTTCTCTTGTTCAGAATGGTGGGTCCAGAAACCTTTTTGCCTTTTGATCCGTCTGACCACAGACCAGTTCTGGACTTCACCTCAGTCCATTTTAAACGAGCTCTGGTCCAGAGAAGACGCAGCGGTTCTGGATGGTGTTCACATCTGGCTTCTTCTTTGCCTGATAGAGCTTTAAGCAGCATTAGTGGATGATCTTTGTTAATGATCTATGGAAGTGTTCCTGAACCCAGAACAGAACCAGACCTGTTTTTAACGCAGGGGCCCCTGAGGGCCCGAAGATCACGACCATCACTGATGACCTTCAGCCATGTCCTTTGACCTCAGAGACTTTTTCTTATTCTTAAAACCTTTTGATGCATCATGAACTGTAGCTTATGGGATCCACGCAGACTGATGCCCATCTTTACTTCTGACAGATTCAGCCTCTTTAAAATGTTATTTTTTACACCCAGCCCTCTTTCTGTCCTTTTGAAAACCGACTTAATGGGTTCAAAATCTGTGCAAGCCGATTCCTAATTTTACTTTTACATCCTTTTGTTGGCCCAAACTATTTGAGATGCTTTGCTCTCATCAAATTCAAAACACTTTTGTAAAAAAATTGTACATTTTCTGTTTTTATTTCCCGTCTTTTCTGTAATCCTTCTGTTTTCCCTCCTTATTGTTCAGCTCCCGTCGCACCTGTTTCCAATCCTAATCACCGCAGGTGTTCATCATTTTGTCTTGTCAGCCTCCTTATGAAGTCTCTGTGTTCCTGCTCTGTCTGTTCACTGTCCTGTTAAATCTGACATGATCTGGTCCTCTCCTCTACTACTCCCTAAAAATAAGTTTAGCTGCCCTGTCAGTTTGTTGTCGTTTGTTTTGTAAAAGGGTTTAAATCATTTACTTGGACCTTGGAGCCTCCCGTTATCTGCCTGCATGTGGGTTCAACTGCATCAAAGCAGAATCGTGGCAGTACAATTTCTTTGTTTCAACATTTAATGTTCATTAAGCTCCTTTGAGAATAAAAATAAATATGGATTAACAATCACTGCTTTGGTTCACACGTTGTCCCAACTTTTATAAAATGGGGTTGTAAAGAAAATACATTTTAAGACGACAAATGAGAGATTGTTACGTATTTTCCTAAAATAATAATTTGAAAAATCTGTTGATGCATGTAGAACAAGCAGCAGTTTTATTTATGTCTTCCAGGCCATAATCTCGTGGATTTGTTTGAATTATAAGAGTTCAGATGTTTCTCCAGACACCCGCCATCCCTGCTTTGCTCGAGAACATAAGGGGTCTCTAAACTCTGAGCAGTTGTGTGTGGAAACCTGATCGAGCACCCCTCACCCCGAAACTTCAAATACCAGCAGAGATCAATAGCTGCAGCATGTTATCTGTGGCCCAGCGGAGAGGGTCGCTCATTGCAGAGTTGCAGGCTGGACAGACCCTCGTGCAACAGATCTACTCCAACACTTAGACCGAGCTGATGTGGAAATGACTGTGGGGACATTTAAAACCCAGCGGTTGGATAGATCAGTTATTATTTAATGCAATCCCTTTAAAACTTGTGTTTTACCCAAAACCTCACAAACTGCGCTGCTGCTCAATCTTGTATTTTAGTTGGCTTCCTGATTTCACAATAAAAGTTGGAAAATCCTGACTTGCTTTTGCATATTCGATGCTTTCGTTGTAACAGTCGTGCACTTGACTTCTGGAGGAATGTGCTGAGTTTTAATAACAGGATTTTAATTGCTTTAAAAAGTGCCTTGCAGATATATTTTTATATTCATCACATCTAAAAACCACGCTGATTTAACATTAACACTGTATTCAGGAAGCATTGCTGCACACGCATGCTTTCTTTTTGCAAGACTAAAACTTGTTTAAAATGTTATACACATTTGGGTCAAGCTGCAAATTCAAACTTTGCAATATAAAAATGTGATTTATTCTGATATTTTAAAGACTTTACATCACCACATTGGTCTAATTTTGCCTTCTAAGTTGAGAAAGGATGTAAAAAAATCAAGTGGTGTAAAGAATTTGGCAAATATCCCTTGAAGTACAGGTCAGACAAGAAAAATGAAAATACGAGAACACTGGTGCTCTTTGTGTCGTACTACAGGGTAAGAAATTTAAAATGTCTGGAAGTCCTGACTGCAGCCAGGATGATTCCAGATGTTTACAACAATTAAAATGAGCACCATTAAGGAACCTCCAACATACCAAGATGACGATTAGTGATTGAGAACAGGTGCGCTGACTACAGGTGTGTGTGTGTGTGTGTGTGTGTGTGTGTGTGTGTGTGTGTGTGTGAAGCTTAAAGCAGAGGAGACAAATGGCAAGAAAGCAAAAGATTCTTTAAATGTCATCAAACCCCAAATCAAGTACAGACTTAAAACACCAAAACTTAAGAACAAATTTATTGAATCCCATTAGGTCATGTTGTCCTTGTTGGGCTGTCTCCTTATTCTTTAACAGGAAAATTTGTTGACGAGTTAAGAATCTTTGTTCCCGTTTGTTTTGACCCAGTCTCTTGCTTCTAGAGGACATTTACAGTGACGTAGTTGCACCTTCACCACAAATACAAACAGTCTTTTTGTTGTCTGACAGCTGAAACGTAATTTTTTCACCAAACAATGAGTGAATCTCAAGCTTCACTTTCGGTCCAATCATTTAAATTTTTAGGCCCAAGCTTAGCGGGCGATGCATTGAAATCATAATGTTTGTTCTTCTTATGCTGAATTAAATGCCATTTGGGGACTTTAACATACCCGAAACTTCAAATAAAAGTAAAATTTCTGATCTGCTACAGATCTAAAAAAAAAAAAAGGCAATATAAAATGTTTGAACAGCACCATCTGTTCTGGCAGCATGAAGAGCTACTTTGACAAAAGCCCTATTCACACGGGATTCTTTTTACCTGGGACCACATGTAACAAATAAATTACTCCCCGACGTCTGCTTTTTATGTTGCACATTTGCACAGGATAACCAGTCTGAGATTTAGTTGAAATTTACAAACATCTTTCGGATATGATAACACGTATTGCGTAACAATGTTACGAGTCACGTTACGTTCAGGCTAAGGCCACAGCTCAGTGTTACTGCCAGCGCCAGCCAGCTGTAGTCTACAAACAGAAGAAAATTATTCTTACCGCACAGAGCAATGCATGATGTGAGCCACCGTTTCATATGATTTTGCTCCTTCTCTTCAGCCTTTTTTTTTTTAGCGACCGTTACGGGTCGATAGGGTTTTGCTGGTCCGGGACACAAAAGGTTATTTATGCAGCCTCCATTGCCAAAAGCAAATAAACATGTGCCCAGAAAACAAAAAAAAACGCCTCATTACGTATTAGATCCTGCCCATTTCTGTCCGAATCACAGACATGCCTATTCACATTGGATTCGTATTATCACAGGACCTCGGAGTTTAGCAGAATATAGTAGGTAATTTGTGGGGGAATTTTTACTTTACAAATTACTGACATGGTCGATTTGCACAGGATTAACAACACAGACAATCTCCGTAATTATTACAAATAGCATGTGGTCCATATAGGTAAAACTAATCTCATTCGAATAGGGGTAAAGATTCTTGGAGGTGTGGCCTAAACCAAACAGGAAGTCAGCCAGTTCGGATCAAAAACCCTGTTTTGTTTTTTTTACACTAATTGGGTTTAATCTAACTCCCCTTGAGATTCTGATGCAACTAATTGCTGCACAAACCAGTTTGTTGTAAAGCAACGCTGGTTGACAGATACCTGTTCCCATCAGGACATGACTTTCTCTGAAGCAGAACCTGAAGTTGTTCCTGAAGTTGTTCTAGCGAGGACAACATTTTATGGCCTGAAAGCATCTTTGTGACTCTGCAGCTGGAGCACATCCTTACAGATGTGTAATACCAACAACAAAACAACCAAAACCATTATGTAGATTTATTTTACTTTGCTCTGACTTTAAATTAAAACTCTATAAACAGATATGTAGCACAAATAACACCTTGACCCTCATTTTTCATCAAGGCAAACAATAAAAATATTCATTTATTAATGTTTGTTTATAACGCCCGCCCCACAGGGAGAAAAATGCAAATATTTGTGCATTAATGGACACCCTAGCCTGTCCTAGAGAAATATAAAAAGTGTGAAATAATTTTTTCCTGTTACAAAAATAAAAATAAAACATTTCCTCGTATAATTAAAAGCTGCTTTCGAGCCTTTGGGCTTTGCAGACACTCCAACAATGTGAGAAAAGATGGAAAACAGATCCTGCATAATCATCGAGGCCTCTGCGAGTCAGTGAAAGTGCACCTTACTCAGACGCCTTTGTGGAATGTGTTCTGGGGAACGAGCTGTCTGGACTTCATGTCCATCACGTTAAACAGCAGCAAAGACAGAACACCGTGGGCCCTGCCTGGCAGATTTATGGCCTGTTAATGTCTTACCCTTCACCCTCTGTATTCGCTCGTTTTGTTGTCTTGGCGCTTAATGCAGGTTGGATTCTCCAGACAAAGATGTGATTAATTACTAAATCCTCGAGTCAAGCCGAGTCATGCCCAGGACTCTGTTTTCTGGGTTGTCCGTCGAGCTCGACCTGACAGCTGAGGTCAGCCAAGCCCTCCAGGCGATGGGGGTCAAGTTTAGGGAGACGTTTTAAACAGATGGCGTTGAGAGTTCAGTCTGTCACTCAGGAAGTAAAAATAAAGGTAAAAAGGCACTTTACAGAATTCATTGATTTGTCTGATTTAGTATTGAACAAATGTCCCTTCATTGGTTCCAAAATGAGACGGTTAAGGTCAAAACATCATCAACACGGTCCTTAAATACCACTTATTCACTTAAATATTGATGATCATTAAAGTGCCTTGGCAATCTCCTCATGCAACAAGAAATCAATTATTGTAGCTTCGTTCACAAACGCCCGAGCAGAGGGCAGCTCATTTGTTCTGTGAGTTGGAGGTAATTTACAGGGTTTTGCTGAACCTGCAGACCTTGTTTTCTTCCACATAATTGTTGCTCCAGAAGGTTGTGAACTTTTTCAAATGACTCGCATGACTTTGAGTCATCTGTGTTGATCGCAGCGTCAGAGGGCAGGCCGGGCTGTGGAGGTGATGGATGTGGAGCGCACCTGAAACTGTTGCAGTGTTTGAACACAAGCACAATAAAAGGGTGTGGATTAATATTCTGTTTTTGTTTGATTCTTTTGAAGATGGCACGAAGACGTCTTTACCAGCATGTGGGAATAAAAGTGGTAGTGAGAGGTGTAGGCTACATTTTTTAGTATAGTGTGCTTAGAAACCAAAGTACACTGATTAGTACAATGCACTCATCAATTTATTTTGATTTTTAAGCATATTGAACATTTCCAAATTATATTTGAATAAATGACCAACAAACTTTGTATTTAAAACAAGTTATAGAATTTATAAAACAGTATCAAAGCAAAGCGCTGCATACAGACAGATTGTTACGGAAGCATTTAACTGCCGTTTAACACATCGATGACACGTGTCTAATTATGTGTCATGTATCATTGGGCACTTTTAAGTGGGTCTAATGAAATTCTTAAGCTTTTCTAGTGGGTATACTCCGTACACCAGAGTATCGCAGAAACTACACCACTGGTATGAGTGAGTGTAGTGTTCTTTCTCTGTCTGTTAGCAAAATACCCCATGGACCACTGAATGAGTTTGAACTCCATCTGCATTCCAAAGTACCACAAATTTCACAACAACTTTTTGATTCTGTGGTTGTCCATCCATCTATCCGTTACCTGCAGCTGGTTCCAGAGTCTGGTCCTTCCCAGGAGTCTCCTCCTAGTTGGACATGTTCTAGGGAGGCGTCCAGGGTCCATCCACAGATGCTGAATCACTTCCAATGGTCTTCTCTGGATGTGGAGCAGCAGTGGTTTTACTCCAAGTCTCTCCTGGAGAACTGAAACTGTCACCCAATCTCTAAGGGAGAGTCCAGCTACCCTGCAGACAAAACTCATTTAGATATCTAAATGTACCTGTATCCACGATCTCGTCCTTTCAGTCACTGCCCAGAGTTCCTGTCCACAGGTGAGGGAAGGAACAAGAGCTGAGCTGTAAACGGAGACGCCACTCGGCTCCTTCACTACAGTGGACTGCCAACAGGACAGCATCATCTGCAAACAGCAGAGGCAAAGTCCAGTAGTCGGTGGCACAATGGCTCAGTTGGGAGAGCTGTTGCCTCTCAGCAAGAAAGTTGCTGGTTCGATCCCAGCCTGTGATCTTTCTGGGTGGAGTTTGCATGTTCTCTCCGTGCTGCGTGGGTTTTCTCCAGGTACTCTGGTTTCCTCCCACAGACCAAAAACATGCATGTTAGACTGATTGGTAACTCTAACGTGTCCCTAGGTGACAGTGAGAGAGTGAATGGTTGTTTGTCTCTATTGTCTCCTTGTGATGGACTGGAGACCTGTCCAGGGTGTCCCCCGCCCCTTGCACAGTGGTTGCTGGATATGGACACCAGTGACCCAAAAAGGAAGAATTGGGTAAAAGATAATGGATGATGCAAAATCCAGTAGTGACTGAACTGGACTCCGTCTGGTGGAAAGCGTTTGGACTCTGCTTTAGTTTGCAGGTTACGTACTGTGTCTTCTGCTGCCAGGAGCTGCCAACAAAATAGTTTTATGTATCATGATAAATACTTGAATCTTAATGAAACTCTCAAAGTATTCATTGGTTGTAATCTACAGCTGATAGATGGGTGCCACAAACCTTAGACAAAAACAAAAAACGTATTTATCTCAATCAGTTTAACAGATAACAACCTAAAGTTTGGAATAGTAGTAGCTGAGAGTAATCCCCAGCACAAACTTTAAGCACTGGGCAAAACCTTTGACTAAAACTTTAGCTTTAACTGTCCAACTTGTTAATCTGTCAGAAAATTCTCCTGAAGCAGTGGACTGATTTTATTAAAACACAGAGGGTAATCGCTGGATGTACATCCAAAACTAATTACATTTGAAGTTCATGCTTAAGATGGCCGCCACAGCTAATCAACACTAGCAAGCACAGAAACGTGTAAAAACCAGTCATTTGTACAAACTGTGCTCAGTTTTGGTGCGAGTCAGTCCTAACATAAATTCTTGTATTTTTGTACTTCTTTCAAATTATAACGGATGGCAGCATAAAATCTGAACGTTAAAACAAAAAATGACATTTTGAAGGCTGTAAAGTTTTTGATGTAAATGAAGGATCGATGGTTTTCTTTCAAATGGAGGGAGCTGTTTGTGAGAATCAGTTTGTTTGGTGGCTCCTCAGATTGAAGAAGTCCTTTCGATGAAGGACGAAACATCTCAGAAAAATAAACTGTCCAGATAACCTGACTGGACATTGTTGGATTTTTACCTGGACTATCAATGTGTTTTTTTTTAAGATTTAATAAAGCTTTTACAAAACCAGAATGTAAAGCCAAATGTTGGGTTTTACTAACTTTATTCATTTTAAGCCCGTTTCTGGTCCTTTGCTCACATCAAAACAGCTTCTTTTATGCTCCAAATTGCAGATTTTACACTGTGCAACAAACTAATATCTAATTATCTGAAAATAAAAGCTGAAAAACTATTTCTTTAAATATTTATGATCATCCTTTGATGCCAAATCCAAATCTTTTCAGTGCACAATAACAAAGAAAGTTCCTGGAGAAACTTTGACAGGGACTGCAAGGCTGCTGCCAATTTTAAATTTGGCTTTAGTACGACTGTGTTGGTGTTTGCTCTCAGCTTCCACTACAGCAAATTTCAGCTCAGTATGGCAAAAAAAAAAACATTTTTTCTTTTAGGCTTTTGTGGCCATTTTGGATTTTTGGGGAATGTTCTCAGTCACACCAAAATTCAGTTCTATATGTGTAAAAATGGCTGAATTAAAGCCATTTAAATGTAGCATTGGTGGCCATCTTGGATTTTTGGTTTAGATACAGTATGTGATGGGAAACATTCGCAGCTATCACCATACAAAATTTTAACTCCATCTCTAAAATTAGCTAATTTAGAGTATTTTTTCCTTTTTAGCTCAGGTGGCCATCTTAGATTATTTTTTTTTAAATTTGCATTAGGAATGTATTAAAACCGGCTCAGCTATGACCAGAGAAAAACTCAGCTCAATATGTCAAAGACTGAGTATCTGTTAGAAACAGTGAAAGCTTTTGAGTTCTGTCAGGCATTTTCAATGAAAAATGACGTATTTGTTTGCAAATAATGTTGCCATGGTAACTCAAAACACCAATAAAAATATCAGCACACATTATGGTGTCAAGCCGATCCTTTGATATTACACTTGTGGGGGTACACGTTGTGGTTCGGGCCACATTAAAGTTGACGGAAGCGCAAGAAATAAAGTTAAGAAACCCTTTAGGTGGATAATAATAGGTGCTGCCTCTTACTAGGCAGTCCCCAATTAACCATATGAATTGTCAGTTTGTGGCAGAATTTTTAAAATAAATAATTAACGTGACGTCAGTTAAGATTCTGATTGATGGATTCAGCTTGAATAAAATTTTTAAAAAAGTAGATCGAAACCAAAGGGACCTGGATAAAAAGACACATTGTAGAGGAGATGTAAAAAATACTATGCTCACATTTGCCACCTCCTAAATGAATCCTGCCTCTGCTTCACTCTGCTCATCACTTCTTAATTTTTTTCAGTCTTCATCAATCACCTGTTTTGTTCGTTGGGGAGCCATGTTCACGTCCTGATGTTAATCAAATAAACAGCACATGTTTTACATGGCTTTACCATCCCACACTCATCATCGCTTGCTTGTATTCCAATGGTGTAATTATTGTAATGTTGATTAAGCCACTTGGGTAATTAGCAATTTTGATTGCGACTGCATCCGCAGGTGAATTGAAGGAAGAAGGTGGGGGGGATGAAACAGACGGCTAAACGTGTAGGGATGTTAAAGAGGCTTGTATCAAAGGTTTTAAAAATTAAAATGATCTCAGACAAACCTGCGACGTTCGTTAAAGTCACCGGTGGAAGGGCAGGCCTGAGCCGAGCAACAAGCTGCATCTTAAGAGAAATCAGACTCCTGAAGCGAGACGTCTCTGTGAGCTGAGCCGTGACTTACTCTGCTCTTGCTTTGGGAAAACAGATCTGTCGAAACAGTCAACAGAGAGCGCCGACGCACGGTGGCCGCGCTCCGCTTTACTCGGGTTACAGCTGAAAGAGGCCTGACCACATGGTCTGCTTGGCCCTTCAGCTGCACCCACAGAGTCCTGCCTTTGAGAAGGACAGAAGACACGTTGAAGGTGCTTCCTGTGCACAGATCTGTCTGTTTGGACACATTTACGCTGCTGAGTGATGCGTTAAATCTGTTCAATTATTACAAAAATAAATAAAAAGAATCAGAAATAATAAGCTTGTGTTTTTGTATGTTTTTGTAAAGGACACTTCACAATAAGAGTTTCCTCTTGAAGCTTAAATGTACTGCCGGTTTAGTTTTGTCTGGGGAGTCTCATAAATAAGGTTAAAATGGAGACAAAAAAAACTAAAGTAATTAGATGAAGTATTGGATTTAGGCCTGACTGAGTCAGTCTAGAACTGGATCAGGATTGGATCCGGTCTATACGGTGTCTGTGCTGAAGACGAGCGGTAGCCAACCTGAAAAAAGCTGAATTTTAATGAAGCAGTGGAGGAGCCAGGGGGTGACCAATGGTGGCCTTGGCAAGCAACAATTGATCTTCGGCCACCACAAGTGCCACAACCAACCACCTGAGAAAACTATACCTTTAACAAATAAACTAGAAAGCATAGTTTCACAGACAGACTTTGACGTGGCAACTCGGTATTTGATGGTGACCTTTCTTACGACTAGATGCAGCCACACACCAAAATGAAAGTTGACCCGTTGCTTATTTTCAAGTTATCCAGCTCATAAGATGGATGGATATACAGATGGACGTGGACTATTTCCAGTTCCCCTCTTGGTTCTGTGACGGGGGACAAAAAGAGAAAAGGTCGAAGAATGAGGGGAAGGGATGTGACAAATATTAAATATAGTTGAAAACACGAGACCAACGGAGCCAAAAGGGTGAGAAGACCCTGATCCTGAACTCGCTAACTTAATAACTTCTTTGGAAGTCGGTGACTGAGTATCAGCCCTTCTTACAGAAGGTCTGTAGACTGTTATGGTTGAAAATATCCGTTCATGAATTGTAGGTTTTTAAGGACACAGTTGACTAGTGGATGTACAACTAACTCCCGTGCAAGCCGACAACAACTTTGGTTTAACAATAAAGGAAAGTTTGTCCTCGCAGATGTAGATTTAAAAAAATAAAATGTGTTTGAAATAGGATTAATCTGAGTGTCTTTTACTTAAAGTGAAAACATCATTTCCCATTAAGAAAGCGCACTTTCTTAATGGTCCAGCCGTCTTCCTCCTGCTACCATCACGATGTGGTGGTGATCAACATTGTGCCAGTTTCTGACTAGTTCTGTTTCATGCTCGTGATTAGGTTGATTGCCTTTCGGTAATTAAGTTTTTTGTGGATTTTTGTGTTTTCGTTCTGTTACCTGTATTTTCATCTGATCAGTCTTTGTGTTTCTGCTGTCATCGGTTCAGCTTTCTTTTGTTCAGATCCGACCACTCAGTCGGCATTCAGCTCAGCCGTCTCCACGTCCTTTTCTGCCTTGGTCTGTTTCTCCTGTCACGGAGCAAAGAGGAGACTTGGAAATGACCTCCTTTCTAGTTTTTATATAGCTTAAAATATATCAAAGTTCATGCTCAATGATCCAGGTAGAAAAATCCAATAGAGTTAAGTGAGGTCCTCTGGATGGTTTCTTTTTGTTGAAACGTTTCTTCTTTCATCCAAAAGACTTCATCAGTCCGAGGAGCCACAACAAACTCAATCTTATAAATAGCACCTTCACATAGTGGGTCAACCAGTTTGATGGCGCTAAAGTTGATGTTTAGTTATTTCTTCAAGTTCATCGTCTGTTCCTGGTCCAGACCTCCTGAAATGTGAACAAATCATTTTGGTTCAACATTAAGGATCTGAATACTTTGTGGAGTCCGATGTGTTGGTAGCGTGACCGTTTTGTGCGGTGATTCACACGTTTACGTTCAACATTTTAGCTGATATGCAGATTTTTTTAGTGGTTTGTCATGTGACCTTTTCAGGACCGTCTTTGTTCTGAGAGGAGAAGCGTGAGAAAACAAAGGAACGATCAGATCTCTAAATGTTGTTCTTAATTTTGTAGTTCAAATGACCATCTCTAAGATGTTTCATTTAATCTAAAAACACAAAGGTAGACTTTTAAATGTTAATATCTTACACCGAGCTTATTTGTGCTTCTTCTAATAAATCAATAGAACTGAACGTGTTTCATTCAAAGTTTTTTGACACTTTACGTTGCATTGATTAAGATGCTCTAAATGTTTTACATCAAGAATCCACATTTTTAATGCCTAATGAACAATATCATAAAAATCTTAGAGCTGTTGAAAATAATAAAGATAAAAAATAATAAATAATAAAAACTCTAAAGAGTTTGTTGTGAGAGGATTGTGGGACGGCAGAGAAACAGCTGAAGGGTGCTGGATGCGGGGGGTGGTGCTGATGCTGCCGGGGGTATGATGAGCTCTAGTGCTCATCCATCAAGACCACTTACACGCCATAGGATCTGCTCTATAGCTGAGGGGGGAAATTAAGTTATAGACCCACATCTGCTGATACCCGCTGGCTCATTAGAGGATCCGCTTGCTTAGGCAGCAACTGTACAACACTGTAAGAAATAAAGGGAAATCCTAAAGCTTCATTTGTCATATTTATTAAAACACAAAATGGTAGCTCGGTGGTTGGTGATGCCGTATTGTAATCTTGAAGCTGTGGGTTTGAACCCAGGTTGCGTTGCTAAATCTTTCAAATAACTTCACTCCCTGTGGTGACGCCAGAAGGGAACAGCCGAAAGAACAATGGCAACATTAAAAAAATGATAATGACTTTAAATGTTTATCTTCTGATTGTTTTTTTAATACCTGCAAACAAAACATTTTCCATTCTATGTCTTGAATACTTGTATTTTTCTGCCAGATTAAAAGGGTTCCTCTTGTTTAACTTTTCAAAACTTGGAGTATCAAGCCTACATTTCTTGCAGCGCATCTTTTGGGTAGCAGAGCTCTTTAGCTAAGGACGGAGGAGCTTACAAAGTTAAGAGTTCATTTAGGATGGCTTTCTCAGCTTGAGTCCACCATCAGAGCCCGACGCAAATTAAAATGATTGGATGCAATTGGTTTGATGCTGCTGACACTGACAAAAAAGTAGGTTTGCAGTGGAAATGGAGCTGCTGAGGGAGGAGAAGAGCTGCTTTTACTTATCTCGTTACAAGAATCGCAGCGTTGAACAGAAGCATGAATCACTCGGATGTTGGTGAACATTACTAAATGTTTCTGTCAGGCAAAGAAATATTAAATAAAAAGCTGCGTTCCTCAGTGACAATCATGAATTCTGTTAAATTATCGAGACTTTCTAAAGCATTTCTACTGACGTGTTCGTGGTTCTGTTTAATGTTTTGAGTACTACAACTGATTTTATTTCTAGGGATCTAATTATTTGCATTACAGTTATCAATACAAAGCAATCAAATCAACATACATCAATTGAACAAGCAGGTTTTATGTGCACCATGGGAATTTTATTATCCCAGGTAATTATTTTACATACTTAAAAAACTGCAAAGAGGAAAAAATCCCAATGGATAACTGCAGTTGATTTATACACACACACGCACACACACACACACACACGTGTAAACCAAGAGTGTGCGCTACACAACAAGTGTGTTCGACACAACGGTACTTTGTCTAGCTATTTAACAGTCACTAATGGTGTGCCACAAGGTTCAGTTTTAGAACCCACTCTTTTTTTTTTTTTTACAATTTATATAAATAATGTAGGTCAAAACATTCATGGCACCTCCTTACATCTCTATACCGAAGATACAGCTGTTTATTGCCGAGTTAACACAGTTGCCAGGGTTTTCCAGCTTCTACAGTCTGAGTTTGACATCATCCATTCAGACTTATTCCATCTCAAACTGGAGCGAAATGCTGACAAAACCAAAGGGATGTTGTTTTCAAACAGGAAATTGGTGCAGAAGTTCTTCCTCCTATCTCATCCATGCATGGTGTTCCTATTGAATTTGTTGATTCTTACAAATACTTGGGAATTTTAATTGATGCACATCTCTCTTAAGCCACATGTTGAAAACTTGATAAAGAAACTGAAATTAAAACTGGGTTTCTTTTTCAGAAATGGATCTCGTTCAACTCTGAACACCAGGAAACACCTTGTACCTACTTTCCTACCGGTCATTGATTACGGTGACATTATTTACATGAACACTTCCTGCCAGCTGCTTGCAGATGTTGGATGCTGTCTATCACGGTGCGCTAAGATTCATAACTGGTTGTAACTACCGTACCCATTACTGCACCCTGTATTCACTGGTGAACTGATCATCATCATCTTCACTAAGGCTCTCACTGGTACATCTATAAATCACACCTTGGTTTGCTGCCTTCTTACATCTCGTCCAACATGTCACGTCGTCAGTGCAGTTACAGCGTGCACTCTCCTCTCAGGGATTCATTACCTGCAGCGTTCCCTCAGTGCGGACTGAACTCAGCATAAAGGCCTTTTCTTACTCTGCTCCTGTAAACAGGAACACCTTCAACAAGATCTGAAGCCGTCTAATTTTATCTCTTTAAGGGATTTAAAACATTTGACAATGTCAATAAAAACATCAAAGCAAACATGTTCTTCTTTTTAGTATTTCACCTTGTTTTATATGGCATCTTGATTTGACTGTTTATAACTTTTTATTTGATTTTAATTGCTTTTTTGCTGAATTATTGTTGTCTCTACTTTATGTTCTCTGTCTAAAACATGTATCTGTTGAAAATGAGTCCTCGTGACTCAAAGAGACTAACCTGTAGGAATAAAGGTTAAATGAAAAGGACAAAAATGTGACTTTCCTATTTTTAACATCAATGCAAGCAGCTGCAGATCTCAGCAAACCTGGTGTTTTTGTTTTTCTAATTGTACAGAACATTTTTGAAGGACTGCAGATTATCATCTCTTCTTGTGTTGCTTCAGACTGTGGAGCACTTTTCAATTACTCATTTCATTTCTGACAGTTGAAGCAAAACCACTGAAGCCTGAAAACTATGAATGATGGCACTTAGTGAGAGGCTACCATCCACACCTCATTAACCACCTCCGTGCACACATTTTGTTGCACGAACTCAAGTCATGAGTCAAATATACAATTCAGCAGGTCTTCCTCAGACCCAGATCTCCTCCGATGCAGGCTGCTCGTCTTCATCATCACATAGGGGTCCTTCCTTCCTAAACTTTGCTTTTGACCTTATCTTGATTCTCTAGATTAGCCCACCTTGACTGTAAACAAGAGGAAGGTGTGAAAAGAGACAATCACAGTAGACTAAACTGACAGATGAGGGTTAGGTCGAACATTTAGTTTATGACCCAAACTACAAATCAAGCTTCTACAAATATAAAAATAGTAATATTAATAAACCAGAAGGACAGTTTTCCAATGAGGCCAACGCCAACCCTTTCCATTGTCCACAATTCTCCAAGTTTTATATTTGTCCCAACAGATATTTTGCTGACACAGAAACTGACAAACATTCAGCTCAACTCTTACTATACCCACACACAAAAATAAAAAATAATAAAATCACCTCAACAGGTTCTATTTGGGAAGATCAGGTAGCTCAAGCAGACATCTCTATACAGTAAACCCTCAACATGTTGACATAGCTCAGTGACAAATGTTTGATATTCCACCTCCATCTTCTACCGCTTATCTGCAGTTGAGTCGCCGAGGCAACAGGTCCTACTCGGTCCATGAGAGAAACCTAGACCTCCCTCCCCCGGAGACACTCAGCTCCTCCAGGGAGACCCTGAGGTGTTCCAAGTCCAGAGACACACAATCCCTCCAGTGAGTTCTGGGTCTGTCTGGAGTCTCTTCCCAGTGGGACACACCAAGAAAACCTCCAAAGGAAGGCATACAGGATGCATCCTTATTAGATGAACCACCTCAGCAGGCTCCTTTTGATGCAAAGGAGCAGCAGCTCTATTCTGAGCGCTAAGCTCTCCCTGGATGACGGAGCTCTTCCTGTCTCTAAAGCCCTGTTTGCATGGGATTAGTTTTACCTGACACATGTAATAAATAAATTACTCCCCAATGTCTGCTTTTTATGTGGCACATTTGCACGGGATAACCGAAGCCTGAGATTTAGCTGAATTTACGGACATCTTCCGGATATGATTACATGCTGCATATTGCGTAAATGTGCACACAGGAAACAAAAAATGCCTAATTATGTGTTGGATCCCACCCATTTCTGTCCAATTCAGAGATGCCTATTCGCATTGGAGTAGTATTATCACAGGACCTCCGAGTTCATCAAAATACAGTAGGTAATTTGTGGGGGAATTTTTACTTTACAAATTACTGACATAGCTGATTCGCACGGGATTAACACAGACAATCTCTGTAATTATTACAAATAGAATGTGGTCCCTGGATAAAACTAATCCCATGTGAATAGGGTTTAAGGCTGAGCCCCCACCCCCACCCAACAAAGGAAGCCCATTGCAGCCACTTGTATCCAGGATCTGGTTCTCTTGGTCATGATTCAAACCTCATGACTACAGGTGTACAGGTGCTGGAGTGTACAGACCAGTAAATCCAGAGCTTTTTCTTTCATCTCAACTTTTTTCACCATAACTGACCAAAGCAAGACTCTCATTACTGAGGACATGGCCCCAATCTGTTGCTTCATCCTACTAGCACTCAGAAACAAGACACCCACATGCTTGAACTCCCAGCGGCTTTGGATGTTATCAGCCCATTAAATGGCCCATTATTAGTTATCATCCCAATAGTTAGCGTTCAGACTGTCCCACCTACCTCCTAGTAGGTCTAAAGGATCATTATTATCGTTATTATAGCTGATAACATGCAGTGTTGCACGTGGATAAACCAGGAAGTGGTTTTTTTGGTTGTTTTTCAGCTTATGTAACACTTTTCCTAAGCCTCACCTTACACCTGACCCAGAGGACCAACCCTAAACTTAACCCCTTACCCTTGAGCCTAAACCTAACGGGTGTTCCTCCTCCACCTGAGGCAAAGACTCCCTCCTGACTGAGAGGGGGCATTCCACCTGTTTCTGGTTGTTTAGGGTTTTAAAATCTATAATATGAAAATAATAATAATAGCGCAGCATTTATTTTTGCCAAACAGTGAACCTGCTTCCATATATTAATTTATAACTGTTTTGTAAATGGTTGTGTAGAGTCCGTTTATCTGTCATAACAACTTTCCCCCACAGCTGACAATTATCCAATCAACCGCACCTGCACCTGATTTCCTACTCCCACTCCAGCTCTACTTAAACGGCTGCCAGATGCTCATCCAGCGCTGGAGCATTATATCGCCTATGGTAATTAAAGTGACAGCCCAAAACCTAATCCTTGATTATCTTTACTTTTGATATTTTTCTGTGTCCAAGCTCTGCTCCTCTGTACCTCCTCGACTTCCTCCTTGCTACTCGTGACCTCGCCCGGACATCAACCTGAACACCAAGCATCAGCCTGAACCCAACTCTGGATTCCACAAACCAATCACCCTCTACGGCATTACTAACCTCTCTAGATTCCACCTCCTTCACCCTCAAAAAAACTAGGACCTCTTATCTCCCCCCTCTCCAACGCAACCTGCAAACAAACAAGAACAACTTCCACAAACAGTTCTCTCCAACCAAAATATTCTGAGACATCATACTCATCCTGTTCCCTGCTTCTTTCAGAGCCAAACCTGCTGTTCCAGCACTGTTAATGAAAACACTTTTATTTTATACTTGAGTCTCTTCAGTCTGCCAGCAGGTCATTAAATATACAGTAAAATCATGTTTAGGTTGTAGTTTCATGGTAAAAATTATAGTCACACACAATGTTTCACAAAGTTAAAGTAAGCGTTGGTCAGCTTTAGAGAAACCTGCTCTCTGATCTGTGAAAAGAACGCTGTGTTGTGTGATTTTACTGCGAGACCCTCTGGTCAAAGCCACAGAGGAAACTGGTCGCCATTTTGTGTCAGCTCTCCTTAAAGCGGAAGGAGACGCCCACTAGAGGGTTGGAGGGTGAAGTGTTTCAGTGTGCACTCGCTGCTCTGTTCATTTCTTAAGTAAGACTGGAAACTGTTAAGAGTTAACAACATATTATTTAGTTGAAAACATATGGCTCAAACTACATTTGATATATTTTGCACCGTTTTGCACTACAAGAAAGAAGCCTAATACTTGATTTGTTTATTATTTTAAAACTCTCTGGACCTAGTAGTGGAATTTTCTTAATTGAGATTTTGTGGTATAGCAGTTTTCAAAATAAATGATGGCAAAAGGACACCCTATGTTTTTTTTCATTTCTATTGCAAGTTTCATACCAAAAACATATTGCGATATATATCGTTATCGCCACCCTTCACAATACATATTGTGATATGAATTTTATGCCATACCGCACATCCCTAATGGAGGTTGTTGTCCGTCCGTCCATCCATTCATCATCTTTACACACTTCTTCCTTTTCAGGTCGTGGAGGGCACTGGTGCCCAGGCAGAGGACACCCTGGACTTGTCTCCATTCCATCACAGGGACACTTACAAACGAGACAACCATTCACTCTCTCACCAATCAACCTAACATGCATGTTTTTGGTCTGTGCACGCACGAATGGAGAAAAACAGAAAAGGCCCTGAGTCGGCGTTTGATCCGTCGACCTTCTTGCCGAGAGTCGACAGCTCCAGCTTTAGCTGTGGCATCGTGCAGCCTGAGGTTTATTAAAGCAATCTTATATTTTTTTAATAGTTCTGACTGTTTTCTAATCTGGATTTCCTCCTGAGATTAGCAGCAACAGTGTGTGTATTTCTCAGCTGTCTCTATAAGAATAGTAAGACAAAACATTAAGTTTTGACAGACATCACAGATAAGAGTGTTTTCATAACCTGGGTAGACTTTCTGACTCAAAGTTTCTGGGACAGGAACGACTAACAAAAACATTAGATGTTATTTAAACTAAATAACATTTAAGTATTGTTACAATTTTTTTAAGCCCTGCCAGTTTCAGCCATGTTTGTGCGGTAATTTCTTACAGAAACAAAACAAAATGATTAAGGATTTTCTTTCTTTCAAAACTTTCGTACAGTCAGTGAAACCTGAGCGGCACTCCTCTGCCTCGTTGGAACAGATCAAAGGTTTTATCTGGGTAGCCATCTTCACTGTTAATGGCCATTAACCCCCCCGCCTCCTCTTCTTTCAAGGTGAGGGTAGTGCAACTCAAGCAGGTGATCAGAGCTGGATGAATGGATGAATCAGGGCTACTGAGCGTAAAGCCATGAGGGTGTTTGTATTCCTCCGAACGCTCAGCTTTGTCCTGGATTATTACCAACATCAATCGTTTGGGCCTCATACATCACCTGTTGGGCGATGGTGGCTGAGGGCGTCCTCACACGCTGTGAACGAGACTTCCCGTGAAAACTCTGATCCGTATCAGGACTCTGGAAAAGTAACAAAATCGCAGGGGTCAGACTGATTTCCCTGACGATCCGAGCCACGTTATTGACTGTAAATCTTGTCCCGTTCATGCAGAAAAGAACCTTATGAGCTGCTGGTGTTTGTTTCACCCCCGCAGGTTTACGTGCTGTTTGATGGTCTTCCTGAGTTTAAACCGATGCTTTAATGCACTTGTTTCCCGCCTTTATTTCATACCCTGCGTTTTCACAAAGGAACCATGGCAAAGACAATTTAGTGTCACCTGCAGAGAGACAAGACATTAATTTTTTGCTTATTCTATTTGTAATTATCCCTTAATGGAACATTTGGAATAAGACTGCCATGTAATGCTGCTTCCTCATTACTAAAGTTTTGCACCAAGGTAAATATTGCTGCTCTAGTACCTTTTAACCAGGCAATATTTTTTCCTGTAATATTACACCCAGCTGGGTGTCCTGCTTGCTTCTCCTTGTCCTGTGATCATCTGACAGCCCTGCACTCTTGTCAGCCTGAATCACGAAGTCGGGGGGCTGCGAGCGAAGAACGCGCCCCACTCTCCTTTAATTGAAATACTGTAGACCCCCATTGCCCAAATGCAATTATAGCATCAAAGATGGGCACAAGAGGAAACGGCCAGAAACAAATTGAAATTTTACAGTGGAATGCAAAGTGTCTCCAGCAGTGAGTAAGTGTTTACAATACTCACAAGACCCGGAGAGGCCGCGTACTACGAGGCAATAAGACGAGGCTGAAAGAACCGCATCCTGCTTCACTAACTATTAAACAACAACAACAACAAATGATGATGATAGTAGTGGTGGTGGTGGTGGTGGTGGTGGTAGTGAAGGCACAGCTCTGTTTGAAGGGTCACACACTACCTGTCCCCTGTCACATCAGAGGTCCAGACTAAAATCTTCTTCTGTAGAGAAACAGAGTTGTAAATCTTTGCAACATGTAACACGTCGGAGCACGTGTGAATCACTCAAACCGACCTCCACATCAGATTTCAGCTCTTCATGTGTACATGCGACTAATTCAGAATCATTTTGCCATGGCTAAAGTTTGTCTGTGGTGGCCATCTTGAATTAGATTGACCCTGAAAGGTAATGCTTAATTTCTGGGGCGGTACGGTGGCGCAGTTGGTAGAGCCGCCGCCTCTCAGCAAGAAGGTCGCCGGTCCAAAACCCAGCCCAGGACCTTTCTGCATGGAGTTTGCATGCTCTCTCCATTCATGGGTTTTCTCCGGGTTCTCCAGTTTCCTCCCACAGATCAAAAACGTGCATGTCAGACTGATTGGTAACTCTAAAGTGTCCCTAGGTGAGAGAGAGAGTAAATGGTTGTTTGTCTCTGTGTGTCCCTGTGATGGACTTGTCTTGTCCTGGGTGTCCCCTGCCTCTTGCACAGTGATGGCTGGACATGGGCACCAGTGACCACCATGACCCGAAAAGGAAGAAGTGGGTAAAAATAATGGATGGATGGATGGACTAATTTCTAAAGGGTTCACTAAAATCCATCCAATGGTCTTGCCCATGGAGTTTGCGGTGCAGTTGGCTCTCAACTAGAAACACAAAATTTCAGCATAATCTGTAAAACTTACTGAGTTATTCTGGAATTCAAAAAAATCTTCAAATAGTTTATTGTCATGTGCATCTGGAGACATATTTCCTTGAGCCATTAAATTCTCCATTTGCTGTCCACAATGAATGCTAAGTAAAAACCAACAAACGAATACCAACAAAGTAAAATGTGCAAAATGTATGTAAGGTAATGAAAGCATCAAATAAGGCTCAAAATGTGCAACAAGGTTCAATCAAGTGATAAGAACAGTCAGTTGTTTAAGAGTCTCATAGCATGAATGTTGAATTATATCCATTTTTGTCTTTTTAAGGCAGTTGTCTGAAATTGAAATTGTTTGAAAACAATCTGTTTTGCTGTGATGGACTTGCGACCTGTCCAGGGTGTACCCCGCCCCTCGCACTGTGATTGATGGACATGGGCACCGGCGACCCCCGTGACCCAAAATGGAAGAAGCGGGTAAAGATAATGGATGGATGGACAATCTGTTTTGTGTTAAATGGCTTCCAAAGGTTCACCCAGTCAGTCACATCAGCCGATCATTTACATGGTCCCCTTGTTTTATGGCAGCAAGCAATGATCTTGGATGATTAAACGTTGTCTTTACAGGTCTCCATGCTCGTTGCAGTTAAACGCAGAGCGTGGGCTGGTGTCGAGCCTCCACGCTCGCTGGCCGCAGGACGCTCAGAGTACAGACGACAGGTGGGAGAGCAGCATGACGACAAAACAGAGGATGGATTGTTCAGAGGATCCAGATGCCTCTTCTCCACGACAGGTGAAGTGCTCATTCCACGAGTCGCCAGCTGGGAGCTGGAAGGCAGAGGCTGCCGAGTTATTTTCTGTTTTGTTGTGTTTTTTTAAGTGTTCTGCCGTTGCAAGACAACGGCAGGTAGGAATGTTTCGATATTAGCAGAGGCCTTCCTACGTGTTCGGACACGCCGTGCAGAGTTCAGCCGTGTCACACTTCATCTCTGCTGCCATGTATCGTTTGGGTATGTGCTCCTCCTCTCAGCCTCTTGAGTTGCTTGTAAGCTGTAAAAACCTGCAGAGGCACGTTCACGTGTTTGTTGTTCTGCGGATCCCCGAGGTTCGGTCCAATAAGACGTCATTACTTTGACTGATATGGACTTTACAAACCTAATGTTGTTTGAATAAATGTAAGGGTTTTCATCCGAACAGGATCTTGAGCCAGTTGCTGCTCTGAGGTTGCACCTCATACACCTGTTTCATCATTAACATAAGAGGCTCGTTTTAAGCTCCAACATAAATTAACTTGTGTCCTTCTTAATAAAAGCACCGTATCTGGTTTCCAGGGGACTGCGGTCCGTTGGGACTAATGCATTTTCCTCCTGCTGGAAGGCCGTGCCGTCGTCGACAGAGACGTTTCACACAAGCTGTTGAAAATGGCAGCCGCTTCACTCGCTCTTAATCCAGACACTTCAGTCTTGACACGTTTACGGGTGGACAGTCAAAGGAGCGGAGAAGTTGCACTGCTGTGGAACACAACAATCCCCTCGGAGACAGTAGCCAGGAATCTTGAAACGCACAGATGTGGAAGATCGTGTTTCAGATGAGCGCTGATACACCCGTGACTCCAACAAGCCTCTGCAGCAGCTCTGTCCCACACTCGCCTCGGCCGATCGGGTTTTGATGACACACACGCAGATCTCATCAATTATTTTCAGGCCTTCTCCAAACGAGAGAAGCAGACAGCTGAAGTCTTGAAATGGCAGACGTGTCTGCAGCGGCTGCGTGTTTTCCTCCACCTACGGCGCCCCGAACACTAAAATCTAGTCACCACAAGTGGATTGACCTCGCTTTGTAACCAGAGACGATGTTGTTCTCTGGAATTCACAAACTTTCATCTGTGAAGTCAAAACCTTTCATCGCAAATGGCTCTGCGTCTTGATCCGCCGTCAGTTATCTGCCACGGAGGGTAAACACGAAACAAAAGATCCACACTTGGAGAAATAAAAAGTAACTGAGACGCCGAGAACATTTTAATTATGTGGAGTCACAAACGCTTAACGTGTTCAAGTGACTGCAGGCGTGAGACGCTGCCTGATATTAACTTGTAATTAAAGTGCAAATTCCTTGATCTTTTGTTAAAATGTAAAAACTGAACGTTTGAGGCTGTTAGGAGACAGGCTGTATGGCTAAATGTGCATTTATGTAATGTTTACCGAGGCAGCTGTAAGCACCATATTTAGTAAAATATAGTTTAAGTCTAATATTTGATTTTGAAACACATTTATGTTTGTTTAAAGAGTTTGGTTTGAGTTATCCTACTAGGCTTCCGTAGGAAGTTTGACATTATGTTGAAATACAGTATGTACATAGTTGAAATCTAAGACAGATGTAAAAATAATAACAAATAAAAGAGTAAAGGAGCTACGGCATGACACGGTTGTTTTACCGTTGACGTTGCAAACAAGCCGTCTCAACGGGTTAAAACAGTCTCCTCTTCTTTGTTCGTGATTTCAGATCGAAAGAACTTTTTATTTCACTCAATAAAAAAAAAATACAAAAAATTATTCTGAGGGAAAACATTGAAAAATGTATGTCCATACAGAACAGTAGGTTCTGTTTTATTTTGACTGTTTTTTAGCTTAAGTACAAAAAAGCATTTTTTTTTAATTAATTTAGTATTTTTTTAAATATTTTTTTTTATTTTTTTTTTCCAAAAATGCAGTTGGAATGATGGGACCTTTATATTTGTTGATGAACTTAAAATAAAAAATAAAAATAGCTAAACAGATTTAAAATGAGCAAAATCCTGCATATATGTAGCTAAACATCTGTCTAAAACCATAAAGGTTAAATAAATAAATATAAAAGGAAAATTAGCATAACTATTGCTTAAAACAAAAATGAGCAAAATAGCAGCTAAAAGCTTAACAGAGCAAAACAGCAGCTGAAAGCAAAAATGAGCAAAACGGTGACTAAAAGCCAAACGCTACAATCTGTTGCATTTAAATTAATTGTCTTACCGAGTAAGTCGAGCTGCCGAGATAAAAATCTTCAGGCCTTCCAAAAGTTTAGGATGTTTGAGATGAAGAAGCTGCGGATCTGTTTCAAACCGTTGTTGGCAGAACACGCCACTCTTCAAACCTCACGTCTGTGTGAACAACACACCTGTAGTGCAGCGATCACCTGTTGGATGACTTTGTGTTCACAAGATGACAAACTCTGTCCACGAGCAGACAGACCTGTCAACACCAGCCGACTCGAAGCTGCTCCGGTTCAAGCCGACATTTTACTGTGACGACGTCGAGAAAAGGAAAAACCGCAGGTGGATCTGGTTCTGGTGAAAAGGTCGAACGGTCAAATGTCCAAATTAAACGACAGCAAGATGTGAATGATTCGTAAAAAAACGTGGTGAAAAATCTGAGCACAGAGACAAAAAGTTCATAAAAACAGTTCTGTTGTTCGAGTCGCGACCGAACTACGTTTTGCCAAAATGGTTTAAGTCTCAAAACTACAGACGACATTAAAAATAAAGTTATTAAGTTGAAAAGAAATTATTTGAAACATTATAATTTTTTAAGTATCGTCATGCAATTTAATCCTGAGGGGTCGGCGCAGCGAATTAACTCACACGAAGACTTGGTGATTGTTTTTATGTCCTTCCTGACGCAACCACAGACACCGAGCTACCACAGCCCTCTGTGTGGAGCAGAGAGCTCCATCTAGGGCGCCCAGAGGAGCAGATGGTGGGGGTTAAGGGCCTTGCTCAAGGGCCAGAGTGGGGCAAATGGGGGTGGAGGCAGGTCGGGGCGCTTCACCTTTCTCACCTGCATTTTGATGTTGTCAGTACAGGGAGTTGAGCCGATGACTTTGCGATCACAGGCCCACCTTCTCTAACCTCTGCACCACCCCTCCCCCTGTTGTTGAGTGAGTTGAAAAAACATTGAAATGGTAAAAAAACTTATCGGTCTTGAAAGTCTTTAAAAGTCCATCGTTTGAATGTTGAACGCTGTCTTTATGGAACTACGTGAAGAACTTTATTCTTGACAGATACTTTGCTCATTCTTGCTTTTTAAAGGTTTTAGCATTTAGCAGCAGATTCACGATGATTATTCCACCTAAACTTATTCTCAAACACACGACTGATTCCACAATATTTATCTACCTGCTCCAATACAGCCAGTGTAGCGTCGAGCTGTCATGTGACTCAGGCTTCCATGTGGTTTTCAGAGGTTTAGCTGAGTGCTTTGTTCGAATTAAAGTGCCCCTGACTTCAAATGTTCGTAATAAATATGAACACAGTTTAGAAAAGGTAGTATTAATAACATACTGTATTACGAAACAGGAAAAAATAGGGGCATCACTCTCCTCAGCCTCCCTGGTAAGGTCTATTCAGGGGTACTTGAGAAGCGAGTCCGTTCGTTGGTCGAACCGCAGATCCAGGAGGAACAATGCAGGTTCCCTCTTGGCCGTGGAACACTGGATCAGATCTTTAACCTCACTAGGGTCCTCGAGAGGTCATGGGAGATCGCCCATCATGTGTTTTGTGGACTTGGAGAAGGCTTTCGGCTGTATTCCTGGAGGTAGTGGGGGGGGGTGCTCCATGAAAAAGGAATTGGGGGTCCGTTGTTACGGGCTGTTTGGTCCCGTTGGACCCCTTCAGGGTGGGAGCTGTTCTCCACCAGGGCTGCTCGTTGTCACCGATTCTGTTCATAACTTTTATGGACAGAATTTCTCGGTGCAGCAGGGGGGTGGAGGGAGTCCGGTTCGGTGGCCTAAGAATTCATCTCTGCTGTTTGCAGAGGATGTGGTCCTGTTGGAGTCATCGTGATCTTCAGCTCTCACTGCAGTGGTTTGTAGCTGAGTGTGAAGTGGCTGGAATGAGAATCAGCACCTCCAAATCTGAGGCCATGGTCTTCAGATGTTAAAGGGTGGCTTGTTCTCTTCAGGTCGAGGGTGAGGTTCTGCCTCAAGTGGAGGAGTTCAAGTATCTCAGGGTATTGTTCACAAGTGAGGGAAGAATGGAGCATGAGATTTGACAGATGGATTAGTGCAGCATCTGCAGTATTGTGGACTCTGTGCCGGTCTGTTGTGGTGAAGAGGGAGCTGAGATGTAAGGAGAAGCTCTCTGTTGACCAGTCTACGTTTCTACCCTCACCTCTGGTCCTGAACTCTAGGTAGTGACCAAAAGAATAAGATCGTGGATACAGGCGGTTGAAATGAGTTTCCTCTGCAGGGTAGCTGGACTCTCCCTTATAGACGGTGAGAAGTTCATTTATCAGGAGAGACTCAGAGTAGAACCATTGCTCCTCCACATCGAGAGGAACCAGTTGAGTGAGTGGTTCAGGCATCTGGTAAGGATGCTTCAGGCATGTCTGACTTGGAGGAGACCCCAGGGAAAACCCAGGACACACTGGAAAGACTACGTCTCTGGGTTGGCCTGGGAACGCCTTGAGGTCCTCCCAAAAGAGTTGGCTGTGGAAAGATGTCTGGACCTCCCTGTTCAAGATGCTGCCCCCAAGACTAACAGTTAACAAAAGATATGCCAGTGAAGTGACAAAATGGTTAAAATATGTATTATTCCAAACTTCTTAAATATTACAATGTTTTTTCCACTTGTTGTACTTGGATGCTGTGCGCGTCACAGACACTTTAAGTGTAGATTTGCATTTCATAAATATATAGTTTGAAAACTACTGAAGTGCATTCTCTTTAACTGCACCATTTGACAGAGTTCAGGATGACCTTTTTTCGTACCTTGCAATGAGTGACTTTAAAAAGACATCACCTGAAGTCAACCTCCAAACTCAAATGTGGGATGGGACCAATGTCTCAGGAGGTCCTGATTATCTGTAAAATACTTCCACTTTTAAAATTTGTCTGGTTTCAGGCTCCTGGAAAAAATAAAACAATGACTGAGAAGCACTTCCTTTGAATCAGCAGATGGTCAACCGTTAAGAATCCAAACGCTGAGTCCCGACTTCACACCCGAGCCCAGTTTTGTTTGAACTGGATCCACCAGTCTGGACTCCGGTACACGCTTGGTCGACTGCACTAAGGGTCCTTCTCTTTCTCGTTGCCGTTAAGGAGCAATCATTTCTTCATTAGTCTTTTATTTGTTTCTAACCATTCCACTTCAGGGGTAACACACACAGTTTATTTGGGTACTCTTAATTACAAAAGGGAGATTGTGTGCCCTCCTCACCAAAATGAATGTCTCTCTCAGCCTCCCAAAGGGCAGCGTGGCTTGGAATTGGACTGTATCTGATTGCATTTTGCAGGATTGATTATGCTTTTGGAACAATGACCGGACCGACTTAGACCTTATCTCACTTGTAAAAGGCTAAGGAGTACTTAACCTATGTCTTTTCCCTTTGAGGTGTGCTGGATCAAGGAAAGAAATGCTTTTATTTTTTCCTATTTGTTATTTTGGGGGGATTTATTTTTTCTTCCTTTCGAAGGATAACCCTGAGGGTTGTGAGTTCAGTCACAATAAATTGCATTGCAGTGCTGTTTCTCTCTCCAGATAGCCATTCAGGTGGTAAAGCTACCTTCAGGAGCTTTTCATTTTTTGGTGCCGTTATTAAACATAGTGAGAGAAACCACTTCCTTCAGTTGATTCTGAAAAACGACAGGAAAAGAAAAGTGGATCATTGTTTGTCACCTTTCTAATCAGATCAATGGCAAACATTGCACTCTGCAGACACACAGAACACCCGCACAGAAACGCCGTGACGTGTGATCAAACGATGCTTCTCTGCGATCGCAGTGTTGCAGTGAATAACACCACCACCCTGAAGGAGGAAGCCATGGCTTTCAGGTCTGTTGGCCTGTGGTGGACCTGCAACCAACTCCAGCACGAGTGAGGAAAAATCTATTTACGAGAGCTGACAACATTGGAGTCATACAGAAAACGATCAGTGCACGTCACTGCAGATTTATTCTTGTGCTAGTTGCCTATTCATAAAAACAAACGGATGGAAAACAAATGTTTGTCCATCACGCTCTTCTTCTGTAGCGAGAAGCTACAACACAGTTACAAGCACTTCACTAAAACGTGGCCCGGCCTCTTGGACTGAGCTGTAAATGAGTCCTCTTTATCCCACTTTGGCCTACTTAGGTCTGCGTGATTTTGGTGGTTTTGGTGCAACTTAAGAACCGCCTCGATGTGACCGGGCTCATCAGAGCACGACCGCCCCAAATTTCCATGACGTTTTGTCTGTCCAAGGTAAAGACAAACCAGTAACGGGTAAATAAGTGAAATAGTGCGTTTTCATCCCCAGTACTCGTATTTGTTGTTTCTTCAATACTTTTATTCACAAGGATCCACACGTCTTTTCTTCCGATAAATTTTTTTAATTTATTATCTCACAGGCCCCACAACTTCTTCTTCAGAACAATTTCACACACATAACTATTGCTTATCACCCCTAGTGGATAACAGCAGAACAACATGCACAAACATAATGACAATCAAAATGGCTGGATACGTAACTTCCAGCTGTGCCTCTTTTTTAAAAGCAAATAAGGCAGCATGAACACACAACAAACTCATAAAGACAAGTTAATATGAGAACATATTCTAACAGAAATCATCCAGGTAGATAACAAAAAATGTTAAAAAAACTGGTCCAGATGACACGGTTTAAGTGAGAAACATTTCGTCCCCCATCCAGAGGACTTTGTCCGTCTGCAGCCTGCCAACCAGATGTGTCCCATGAGTTGCCTTCACTGCTGTGTTTCAAGACAACCTCCTTGGAATCTCAAATGTCGGCTTTTAACACGTGCAAACAGACACAAAAGTCACACAATTTTTCACTTCCACTGCCGTGATTTCCAAAAACGTCGTGGCCAAGTGCAGCTACCTTTTTATTCCGCTGGTCGGAACTCGTAAATCGAGTCAATTTGGTCTCATCAGAGTTCTGTCAGCCAACAAGCACGGTAAGAATGCTCTCATGATGGACATCTCTCTCTGGCTAATCAGTGTCCTGCAGGACACAGGTCTGATGACCTCATGGCTTCAGCTCATCTTGCTTTGAACCTTTGCCGAGTGGGTCCTGAGAACCGAACAGGAAGTAGGTGGTGTCACCTCTTCAGTGGAAAGACTGACGCTGTTGACCCGAGTAGCACTGAGTTGAGTTCATAGAAAAATGTTCCTATGATTATTATTATAAAACATTTTATTTTATTTTTATAATAATATAATACAATGACATTATAAAACCAAGGCTGAACACAATGTTGAGCAGTTTAACATTTTTAATCAATTAAAGGAAAGGCTATCGTGGTGGCACAGTGGTGCAGTTGGTAGAGCTGCCGCCTCTCAGTGAGAAGGTCGCTGGATCATATCCCGGCCTTTCTGGGTGGAGTTTGCATGTTCTCTCCGTGCATGTGCGGGTTTTCTCCTGGTACTCCAGTTTCCTCCCACAGACCAAAAACATGCATGTTAGACTGAATGGTAACTCTAAATTGTTTCTAGGTGAGAGAGAGAATGGTTGTCTCGTTTGTCTCCATGTGTCCCTGTGATGGACAGGAGACCTGCCCAGGGTGTCCCCTGCCTCTTGAACAGTGACCGCTGGATATGGGCACCAGTGACCCCTGTGACCCAAAAAGAAAGAAGTGGGTAAAAGATGATGGATGGATGGATGGATGCTACCCAGGTTAAAAATCCTTCATCCTACACAAGCAGCAGCTTCGGTGGTGATCCTCCTCAAGCCTCAACATGAACGCTCTAACCCACACCTGACAGGTGCAAACAGCTAAAACGACCGTGCTGAGGCAGACTGATGCTGAGACGAGGCAGAGCGGCGTCACAAGAACACGTCTCGCACGTCGGCCACACAATCATTTGTTCGCAAGCACTCGCACATGAGGCACAGCTGATGGACAGGTGGGAGGAAACACAACTGGCACGGTGATGTAATAACAATAATAAATATTAAATGCATAGGCAGCACATGCTAAAGGAAAACCCTTTTCCACAAACCAGTGTGGTATGTTTGTTTACCAGCTTAAATGGAACTTAAGTAAAATAATGTTAGCACAAAAAAAAAAAAGATACAGCGCACACAGTGACGTTCTGAGGAGGATTATTCTCAGTGTGCCTCCAAAACCTAAAGGGGCAAAGCTAAAAGGTCCTAAATCTCCTCCACAATTGATTGTGGGCATCGAACTCAACGCACATTAATTCAGTTTACAGCCATTAGATGCAAAAGAGTGCTCGGGCTTTGAAAATGGCAAACTGTGGCTGTCAGCAGCATGATGTATGGTAGCTTATAATATTCCCCTCATTATGATTAATAACATAGGAAGGGATCCTCCATTCTTGTCGAGACTGGAAATGTAATTAGCTGCCTTGGCTACTGTTGCAGCCCGCTTCTCTAAGATAAAACACCTCGTTTACACCATGATACTCACCATCCACTGCAGGAAAATCTAATGCATCATGTGCCGCCTTTTTGGTAAAATTAGGTTGAGATGGTAGCATCTTTGTAGGATATGAAACTTTAAAAAAAACTGTTAATAATTTCTCACAGACATCAATAATCACGATTAAAATGTTATTTTTATGTGGCAGTAAATCCCACAAACGTACATTTTAAATGAACATTTACTCGACAGCCTTTCCTTTAAATCAGTGAGATGTTGAGCAGATGAAGGAAGGTTGTTTCCTGTGCGTGCACCTGCTCTCAACAGGGACCGGTTGTGCTAAACATCAATTAATGCAGCAATATTCACACAGAGACCCGGCTCATTTTCACTCGGACTCACAGAAGTGGACTCGCTGACCTCATTACTGAATACAGCTGAGAACTGCTGATAAAAGATTAGTCCTTTTTACCGCTCGGTTTGTTTTTTATGTTCATTTAATAAAATCTGAAACCTCAGTGAGAGTAAAAATTAATTTGAATGATCGCTTATCCCGGGTTAGGATGTTCATGTACTTGTAGATGTACATATGGTTTATTTTATCCTCTAAGTGTTTATAAGTTATACGTGATGTCTGTATGCTCTGAAACGCCTCGTCTGTGCGCACAAACCTGGCCAATAAAAGTGATTCTGATTCTGAAAAAGGATGAAAATTCCTGGAAAAAAAACAAAAATTAAAAATTAAACCTCACCTCGTTAAGTATTTTACATGTTCAACATGAAGCCAAACTTGTCATAAAGTACATGATTCAAAATAATCTCTTTAAAAGCTTTTTACTTTTTGTTAACTTTTTGTGAAGTGGGAGAAACTTGCAGGCATTTTAAGATTTTCGAGTTATTTCTTCAAAACGTATGGAACAAGAAGAGGCATGTTGCTGTTTCAGACCCACAAAATGTGAGTTTTTTTTCCAAAAAACAAGAAATAAAAAACAATGATTTGATTAGTTGTTATCAAAAAAAGGACAAACACGTGCAGTGGTGCAGTGCTGTGGCACATTTAATAATTAAGATGACACTTAACGAAATTGAGACTTTTTTTTATTTTTTATGAAAAGTCAAGAACGTTCTGATCCTAAAGGTTTTAGTGTGAATCCTAAAAAAAAACATTTTTTAACTTTTGCTCTCAGTTGCTATAGTTCTAAGCTCCAACCATACTTAGAGTTAAGATAGTATCTCACTGTTAATCTATACTGAACAAAATATAAATGCACGTGTCTGTGGGTGTGAGGCCGGTTGGATGTTCTGCCAAATCCTCTGAACATGGACCTTCCTGCAGCCAGCACGTCGACTGCACGCTCCTTCTAAACCTGCAACACCTGTGGCATTTTGTTGTGTGATTAAACTGCACATTTCAGAGTGGCCTTTTATTGTGGTCAGCCTAAGGCCCAGCTGTGCAACAATCATGCTGTCTGATCAGCACCTTGATCTGCCGCACCTGTGAGGTGGATGGATTAGCTCAGCAAAGCAGAGGTGCTCACTAACACAGATTTACACACATCTGGGAGCAATATGTGAAAGAAAGTCATTTTGTGTTCATAGAAAAACTCTCAGAGCTTTGAGCTCAGCTCATGAAGAATGGGAGCAAAAACAAAAGTGTTGCGTTTTATGTTTTTATTCAGAGTAGTTGATGACTGAGGCTCAGATATGCAAATAAATACACACATTTCCACCGGCAGTTTCACTGATCTGAGTATTTGCAGCTTTTCTTGTACGGCTCTCAAAGCTCGTGTCCATTGTTTTGTTGCCTTCCTTTATTCACGTCATTAACTTTTTATGATTTTATCTTCAAGTAAGCACTTTTTTAATATAAAGATAGGAAAATTTCCACCGGTTGTTCGATGATTATTAATGTTTCAGTGCAGTTTTTAGACCTGGACATGTTTTCTGTCAGGAGAGCTCCCATTCAGGTATTAGTTGAATAAAAATATCCTCTATCTTAAACTGAAAGAAGCCTCAGTCGAGGACATGAAAATATATTTTAACCGGTTTAGACTTTCACACATGTTTATGCATAAAAGCTCTACATCATTGGCGCCTCCGATTGATCGTTGTTTTTATATACCTTATCAGCTCTTGGCTCAGTGTGACTTTGGCTGCACATGCAGGATCATGAAAGAGGGAATAAACTCTGGTAACTCTCACACACGGTTCAACATTAACATGTGTAGTGATAAACATCCTTGACCCAAAGTCCCCTGGCAGTGTTGGCTCTGGAGACGGGTCGCAGATGCTCGTGCCAAAACTGAGACGTGTTTGAGATGCCCTCGATGACTCTGACACTTTTTAGAATGTGTTAAAAACCTTAGTCTCTGAGAGTCTGCTGAGGAAACTCCGTGAATGGTAAATGGACTTATAGCACCTTTGTATCGAATCAAGACACTCAAAGCTCTTTACAACACACTCTGTGCCTGCGTTCACCTCCACGCAGCACTCTACTAGATCTCTACAAACTAATCTGAATCTGTAGAGACTAATCAGAGCTTTATCACATTCATAGACTGATGGGACACACACCAGAGACAATGCAGGGTTCACTGTCTTGCCCAGGGACACTTCAATATGTGACTTCTGGTGGAATCGAACCCCCAACTCTCCCATTGGAGGACGACTGCTCTAACCACTCAGCCACAGCCGCCCCTAAATGTGAACAATCGCCTCCTCATGAGGATACGTTCATCAACTGGTCGCCAGCAGTCGCAGACCAGTAAGATCTACTGTTAGAAGATTGTACATCTATTTCAAGTCTCCCATTACTCAAAGTTAACACTGAACTTTAAAAACTGATATTACAGGATAACAGGATGTACCGTATGTTCCGCCGTACACGTCGCACCACCCTATGGTAAATAAATGGTAAATGGAGCTTACTTCTATAGCGCCTTCCAGCCCCCTATGAGGGGCCCCAAGGCGCTTTACAGTACCAGCCATCCACCCATTCACACGCACATTCATACACCCTATAAGTCGCATCAGTCCAAATATGTCTAATAAAATGGAAAAAATCCATAAATACGTCGCATCTATTGCGCGTCACCGCTGACAACCCTGAAATGTGGGAAAGTGTTGTGCCAAAAATCGATTGGCTGCCAAATGGCGGCTGCGGGAGCGTGCACGGGAAGACTTTAACAAGAATTTAACGAGATTAACTTTTAAAAACAATCGTTTGTTTGCTCGACATTATAGTAAAGGTGTGTCTCAGTTGATCTTTAATTAATAAACGCACTTCAATGGTCAGATTAGCTGCATTTCACCGGGACGGCGCAGCAAAGTGAAGCTGATTTGACGGTTGCTCCAGGCGAGCTGGACCAAGGTGGCAGTCTATGGCAAGCCGATTGTGTCATTAATAGCCACTTTTACCTATTACAGGACACAACCGCATGCCATACTACTCGAGTGCCATCTAGTGGCTGATAATGGTAGTGTTCAATATTTTCAGTCTGAATGAATGAAAACAGTCATCCAAAATTGGTTTATAAATATTGGGAAAAATCCATAAATACATCGCTTCGGTGTATAAGTTGCAGGGCATGCAAATTATGCAAAAATACCACGATTTATAGGCTGAAAAATACTGCTCATTTGGGGAATTAGACTGGTGTTCAGACATCCTGAAGCTGCCACAAATCAGTCAGTATGTAGCTTTATTTATTGGATAACGGTGCGAGAAAAGTACAAAAACTTTTGTGGTCTTGTCCCCACAAACATTTAATTCTGCAACTGATGCGTTCACACTAAATGAGGTATTTTGTGGAGTTTGTGATGAATACAACCAAAATTCTGTGTATTTTTAACTTAACATGCAGCAGCTGCTCAGCCAGTGTTTCCAGTTGTCGTGTTGGCTTTGACTGTAAGTTTCAAAGAATTGCTTTTGATACAAAAATAAACGCGGCATCCCGACGTGTTGACCTGCTGTCAACCGACGCTGGAAACAGAATCCGACCGCGTCCAGGAATAAACGTGAAGCGTCAACAGCACGCAACAAAAAATAAAAATAAAATCCGACTCGAGCAGCAGAAAACCTGACGAGCAGCACGATCGTGACTGCGGTTCACACGTCGACGGCTCTGGAGATGCTCGTGCCCTTATTGGCCAAGGTTCAACCCCCATCTGCCCCCTCTTCCCAGCCTTCCTACAGCCTCAATAAAGAAGCTATAAGGTGCACGGGCCGGCCAACTCTCCAATTAGAGAAGGAGACGAAAAACACGAGCGGCAATCGACTCGCAGCAACCTGAGATGGTGGGATCTCATCCATCACTCTGCATGTGCGCTGTTGCCGTATGAAAACACAAACAAGCAATCAATTGTTTTGCTCACAGCTTGGGGCCTCCTAATAGAGCACATTTATCTGACGCCGCGGTGGTAGCCCCAGCAATACTTTAATTTGTGAGACATTATGTTGAGTTAATGCCTACCAGGTTGCTGTTCAACCGGGGGGACTTGGCACACTTGGCGGCGATGTAAAAGCCGGCATCCTGCTGTTTTGTGCTGGGACGCTGCGATGTAAATGATCTCACCCGCTGCAGCATAATGGCTCGTGAAATGAATTTATGTGGGAATAGTTGCAGAGGAATATTGCATTGTATCATGGCGTAATTAGAGCCGAGGAAGGGGCTGCGCTGCACGGGAGCCTCCGCACGGTGGACGGCTGCGTTTGGCCTTTGACCGCCTCTGTGAGCGGAGGAAGAGGGTCGAGCGGAGGGAGGTGTGGGGGTAAGGATGAAAAGGTGGAGCTGGAGAAGAAAGACAGGGAGGGGAGCGAGGCTCTAATAATGATGTGCCCTCAGGCCTAATGTGCCATCTTTCTCTCTGAACGCTGTCGGTGTACACCAGTCTCCCTCCGACCCGCTTAATCCCAATAAGGAGTTAATTTATGTAAGACTGTTGCAAATACATTTAGCCTTTTAAACCTTTTTATTTGAGTTCTTGTACACAAACAAGCAGCTACTCCATGAAAACGTCTCTTTCTTGTCCAACATGTGACGTCTATGAGGCTGAGGTTTAATTCGTTGGGAATTAAATGAGGGTTTTTCTTCAAATGATGGATTTAAGATCAGAGATTATAACCCTGTTCTCATGAAACGAAACACTTTGAACGCGTGGCGATGTGATGACCTAAAAAAGAACACGTACTTCCTGTGTGGTGAGTAAACGTGGAAATTTAGTTCCTATTATTTGGGTTTTTAATTGTTTTCAAATTTACATTACTGCTGTTTGTTTTTAAATCATCATTTTCTCTAATTATCTTTCCATTGTCTACCTCCTTCTCTACAACATCTGTGGTGTTAATGAGAAGGGACAGGATGAGTTACTGACGATCATCGTTGGGAAGAGAAACTGCTCATCCTAAATAGATGTTTTACCTTTTCACTGTTTTCTCTGGAGTTATACTTTACACACGTTTGTTAATGTTTTTTTCACTTAAGCACTTTAAAACCAGTGTTTTGTTTGGTTTGTAGCTTCAACCTCATGAGGAGAAAGATGGAAAAGTATTAGCTCAATGAACTTCAGGAGAATTCATCTAATGGAGGACAAATATGGCTAAATGCAATTTTATGCAACTATTGGTTAGAAAATAGACGATTAAAGTTTAAAATCACCTCCTGTCTGCTGTAAATTGAATGTTTTTTGAAGTTATTGTCCACTAAATGTTAGTAAATCATTCATATGGACTTTTATTTGCAGGCAGATGTCAGTCACCCCCTCCCTCTTCAGAACGGCCCCGGGGCCTTTCCTGCCCTCTGCCCGGGGAATAGAGCCGGCGCTCGCCCTGACAGGCAGCTGGTGGCGCTTCACTGCGGCAGAGGAAATTAAATTACCGCTCCCGTTGTCCTCTTTGTAAACAAGACAAAAGCCAATGATACGGCCAATTACACTTAAATGCAACGTGTGTACTTCAGGTGCTCCATACACTCAGACTGCAGGATTAGAGACAGTAAACTAACTGTGGAGCTGCTTCTACGGCAGAGATTTGTCACCATTTAGAGCCAAGATATCATTTCTTTAAAAATAGGTGGTTATATATAAACCTACATCTATATCTATATCTATAGATAGATAGATAGATAGATAGATAGATAGATAGATAGATAGATAGATAGATAGATAGATAGATAGATAGATAGATGTGTGTATATACTCTTTTGTATTTATGCATTTGTTAATTGTTAGACTTCTTGATCTGGCACCTGAGTCCGAATTTCGAATCATAATAAACATGAAAATGTGAGCTGGTATGAAAATAACAGAATCCTTGAATGATAGGAGTAAACTCAAAAACTGCAAATGGGAGTCTGTTCTTGGGCTCTTTAGACCACAGATGGTCCTCAGGCTTAGGCAATAAGTGAACCATCTGTGAAGCAGGTATACTGCGTTAAATAAAATCAAATTATAGGCCTTTTGTTGAAATATAAGCCTAAAGTGAGAAATAATCTTGAAATAATAGGAAAAACAGGTATATTTTAAAAAGCTGCAATCCATGTAAAGCTGAAGTACATAACTTTAGTTTCTGGAGTTTGTGCCCTGTTCTCCATTGGGTAAAGTTTGTTTCAGTATGCACTAGTTTGGGGCAGTTGGCATTGTTAGAGTTTTTGGCATAAAAGGTAAAAATGCAAAATCTGCAAGTGTGTGAGGGGGACAGTCAAACACTTGAATTATTGAAGACTGAATACAGTTGGGGAGTCTGAGCTGCTTACTGACAACTACAAACACACATTTCCAACAGACAATGAATATAAGAGAGTGGGACACAGAATATAGTGTCAGTATAGTAGATAACTGTGCAGAAAACAGCGATCAGCTAAATTATGAAATATTTTAATAAAGTGCATAATTGTAATATAATATAAATATAACATAAATATAAGTGTAAGAAACTTTCAAAACCCTAAAATCACGACACAGTTTCAGTTCAAATTTCTTTAATTCAGTTCAATCCGATGAAATTCAGCTTATTTTAGGACACAATATAAAAAGCAAGAAGATCCAATTTACATCCTGTGACATACTGGTCAATTCATCCTCATTTATTTTTATGCATATGTATATGTTCTTCATTTATAACTCAGTCCAGCACAGTCCAATTTAGATTCACTTAAACTACATTTTGTCCTGATACAGTTCTCTATCCTGAGCATGAATGGGTTGGCATGAGAAGAAAAAGACTTCTTTACTGTACAAACCAGACCTTAAGCACAAGAATAAAGATGATTCTTTCGAAGAAGAAAAAAATGCATCGGACAGGGACAGGTGGATGGAAGCATTTTCATAAACAACAAAATTATTGTATAAATCATTTACCAATATTCTTTTTACAATAAGAGTGTCCCATGCCTAAATGCTAAAAACGAATTGAATATGTTTGTTGATTTAAACCCGTTTAACACCACTTTATGTATTAATGTTATATTAATATTCAATTATTATATTTGTGCATTAATGTTAGCTTTTGGTTGTACATCTTAACTTAAACTAACAACTTCCCGTAACACTATCTACAATATAGGATTTTCTGTCATTTATGCATGATGCATTTGTTTGTGTTGTCTTTATTTTCTCTGTTGTGACTTCTTACTGTATACACCTGGGCAATTGAACGTGACCTACTACTGTCTCTCAGCTGAACTGGATTGGACTTGTTAGTTTATATATATATATATATATATATCTGTTT
>NC_056501.1:5063496-5065244 GCF_014905685.2 Nematolebias whitei | reverse complement strand
CTTTTTTTATTGTGTTGCTTCAAACCAATAATTCAGTTGAAAGTGTCAAAAATAATGTTGTTGTTGTTCACATTATATGATGCAGTTTGGAAGAAAAATTGTATAAATGTATAAAATGTGATAAAATATTTAAAAGCCAATCCAGTAGTTAAGTTTTAAAAAAACCTTTTATAATTCAAGCAATGCAAATTTATATTTTAATCTTTCAACATAAGTTTGGAAAATGAAAAGAAAAAGGTTGAACTTGTCAGAAAAGTGAAACTAAAGCTGTTGTGAAATAATTAAAGTTATTTGCTTCAGCTCTTTTTGAAACAAAAGTTGAACTTTTCTGTCTGTGTCTGATTTATGATAAATGCATAACTTAATAATTAAATAAAGTTATCTTGAAATGAGAGCCTGACAAACTTTGAAAAAGCACAATTATGTTGTCACATTTACATAAAATTGTTAAATGATATGAGTGGGGAAAGCATGCAGACCTGTAAATAAATAAAATAAAATGGATGTTTTTGTTTCCTGAAAATGTTCTGAAGTCCAGCAGGAGTGTCAGACCTCATCCTGGACTCTGAAGAACCACTTTCTTCTGCTTCTCTTTCAGGTCTGGGATCAATTCAGCTGTCAATTCAAATGAGTCCGTTATCGGACAGCTTAATAGGTGGACGTCCATTATCCTGTCTGCTGCAGCTCCTTCAACATCTGTAGATCTTAAACGTCCAGATTCTTGTCTGAACTCCAGCTTCACGTGTGTGTTCCCACTCAAACAAACCTCAACGTCAAATGACAACGATTAAAAAAAAAAAAGTTGATTTTTCAAATATTTTCTTTTGTCCGATAATGGAAATAAAGCTACAATCCGAAGCATCTCACCCCAAATCAAAGTGTTTTCCGTGATTATTTATTTTAAATTAAAACAAAAAAGAGAAATAAATTTTATAAAAGCTATAAAATTGGTCATTTTAAATGTATTTATCTCAAAGTCTCCCTGGAGTTGTGATTTGCAGAAAATATTTTCTGTTTTTAATAAAAATCTGTTTTTTGTGTGTTAGTCCTGTTTCTTCTGTTGTTTCCCAAATCAGCTTCAGAGTCTGAAAACAGGAAGCTGGCTGAGGCTGCAGGTCACCACACAGGTGTGTGTGCGCGTGTGTGTGCGTGTAGTCGTTTAACGCACGTCTCAAACTGCTGCGTGTTTCCTGCGTTCCTTTGATCGTGGCGCAGCGCTGCACCGTCCCCAAACGAGCCAAATGGAAGCTAAATGTGCGGGGAGGTCACTAATATATCGGGGGGTGGAGGTGCTGGTGGTGGTGGTGTGTGTGTGTGTGTGTGTGGGGGGGGGGCTGTGACAAATTCCTTTTGTCTCCGCTTTGCAGGTACTTTATTACCCAGGCGCGCTGCATCGCTTGGAGAGAACGATTCATCACGCACAGCCGGCAACCAAAGACAGCGCCTTTGGGCAAAGTCAGCGAGGGGCTTTCATTTGGAGAGGGCGCGCGTGCGTGGGTGCACGCGGGAGGACTGGAAGAAGGGGGTGTATCTTAATTGGCGACGGGTTTTAATTGCATTAGTAAATTGCTGCATGGGAACATTCTGCAGCCTTTTAAAAATCCAACAAAATCTTTATGTTTAAAACGCTGCAGTTTTATTATTATTAATAAATGTAGGAGCAAGAGGAGAACAGCCAAAGTAAAATCAGGTGAAAAGATTTTAGACCAAAATAAATAAATAAGGGCTCGTTGAGCCATTTCTTCATA
>NC_056501.1:5043496-5058496 GCF_014905685.2 Nematolebias whitei | reverse complement strand
TTTAATGCGAAAAGTCAGAATTTATTTTTCCTTTTGTTTAAGCATTAAAATATTTAGAACCAAAAGTATATATATATATATTTTCAGGATAAATGTAACAAATACAAGAAAAATAACATGAATAAACATATACCTCTGGAGCCTTAAATATATTTTTAAATTTAAATTTAAACAGTTTAATATTTGCTTTAATCTTTATTAAGTCTATGTTATAAAATACATATTTTACCATTTTATGTGTTTGCATTCTTAGGATACTCAATCCTAACATGATTATTTATATTTGGAGCTGACATATTTGTTTTCATTTGATTCAATTTTTGAGTTTTATAGTAAATATCAACATGAATAAAAATTAAACAATAATGAAGTTTAAAAAAAAGATCTTTGTATAAATGCACGCACCTTTAAAGGAATATTAATTCTATAAAATGATGTTTTAGTTAAAAACTTTTGGATAAATCAATATGTTTTGAATAAAGACAAATAATCTTTGTGAATCTGTGCAGCCGTCCTCTGCACACATTAAATATTCATATTTCACTTCTTTCAGCCTGATCAATTATTAAATATAGAGGACGATGTCATCTGCAAAAAGATACAGTGTAAATAGACTTATCAATTTTACTCCAAGTCACCGAGGGCCTCTCGTTTAATTTCTTCTCTCAGCTTTGTGTAATTATTCCACAGCTTATATATTTCTTCTGTATTGATCAGACACACACCCACACACACACACACACACACACACACACACACAGCTTCAGCCTCTCCTCTCCTCCTGGCAGGGCACCAGTTCAAATGTTTCCCCTGGTTTCTTTTTCTCTTCCTTGCCCTCCAAGATGAAACCTGAGGAAGGAACAGGCTCCTCTGCAGCTCACATCAGCTAAATGCTGCCCGAAGCCTTCAGCTGAGCCTCTCACTGAAGCTTCTTTAGCAGCTAAACCTGCTCAGTTGCTCTGTGGATTCTAGTTTTTCACGTTTTGGGGCAGAAAGTCCTCCAAGCATCCATCAAGAGGCAACGCAGAATTAGATTTAAGATCTGGGATGATGTAGAGGCCAATAATCCGCCGGGTTCAGCTGCTACCTGCTACTCTATCTGACCGGAAGTTTAACCTCAGAGCACGCGCTTCGTATAAAATGCAGCTTAAAGTTTACACTGAAATCCTTTAATTTACTTTAGTATTATTATTTATTTTATACATTTAACTTTATCAGATCAGGACCAGATTTGACTTTTTTAGATTTTTCTACCTGGATTATTGAGCATGCATCAGGATATTTTATACATTATTTTATTTATTTTATTAAACTATTTATTATTTATTTATTATATTTAGTTTATTATATTAATTTATTTTATTATTATTATTATGCCCAAATAACATTTTCAAATACTCAAAACATACGTATTAAGTAAAAAAAAAATAAAATAAATAAAGTCAGTCGCAACAGTCATGAAAATCCAGACAATTGTTACAAAAATCAATCAAATAAATCAGATAAATGTTTAATAATAATTATAATGATGATGATGATGATGATCTGTCAGATCCACTCAGCACCAATAAAAATTATAATTACCCTCCTTCTCTCAGCTGTAAATTTCTCTTTGGTGCAAAACGCTTTCATTCTCGCGCTCGCTTGCCCCTGCGCGCGCGCGCGCCGCGACACCGAGTCCTCTCCCTTTGTCCCGCGTTGTGTAATAAATAGCAATGTATGTTCAGCTCTATTTCAATATTCCCCTTAGAATCCTTCACGGATGTATTTATTAGATTGCTGAAGGTAATATCCGCGGCGGGGAAGGGAGGCGCTGTCACAGAGAAGTGTTATGAAGTATAAGTGGTTTTATTACGGCAAACATATTCTCCAAGGTGGCCTTTATTTTATTCTTTATAATGCTTATGCTAAATTGTGTTAGAGAGGCAGCAGATTTGGTATTTTCTCCCCTTTCCTTTTTCATTCTGTGGAGGAGAATTGAAGAAAACTTTTGAGGTTGTATTTTGGGTTTTATTTTATTTATTATTGGGGCGTTTGGTTAATTCGGATTAATAATGAAGGTTGGAAAGTATAAACTGACTAAATATGGTTGAAAGCATCTTTAGTTTTAATTAATCTATAAAAAAAATCCCTATTTGATATTCAGAGACACAATAATTCAATAAATTCATTTCAAAGCTTTTTTAAAACCTCATTTTATTTTTGAATTAAATTCATTTCAATCATTTTGTCAAAAACAAACTAAATCTTTACATAAATAATTCAAGCAAGTCACAAATAATAGGAAGAAAATTAAAAATGTGAGCAAAGATTAAAGGGGCTAAAACAGTTTATTTTATATTTTTTAGTTATTTCTCTTTTTCTGCATCTGTACAAGTTTTGCCCCTTTTCACAGCAAAGTTGTTCGTTTTAAACCAACAAAATGTCCATTTTCCAACAATAAGGTTTGCTCTCACTGCTTCATTAATTCATGCAGGTTTAGCATTTGTGTTTTTGCTCTTTTATTAAAAAACAAATAAGTTAAAAAGAGTTATTTTGGGCACATTTATGTTCCCTGTTGTTGATCGTGCAGCATCAGAGCAGATGAATCTGCATTTTGTGCTCCTTGAGGCAACACCTCGCTGCAGTTGGCATCTCCAAACGAGCCTGCTGGTTCCTCTGAGCGTGCTCGTATGTGTCTGGCGCATTAGTCAGGCTGCAGATGGCCTGAAATAGCTTTCTAATGCAGCATGATTCAGTCAGGCCTGCTGCTGGACGTGGAAGCAGGCCTGCCTGCTCCCCCCGTGTGAGGCTTCATGATGATTTGACCCAAAAAAAAACACCCAAAATGACTTGTACTCTGGTCACACTAGCAAAACACTCACACACTTTTATGTGTAATAAACTAATTATAATTTTTTTTAACGAGCAACACAAAACTGCTACAATCTGTTGTGAAAAATACATTATTTTTGTAGCCTAAATGATTTAAAACCAGATGGCAGCTGATGTCCCATAAGAAAAATATTTGTGGCTTTATTACCACTTTATTATTACTGAGCATCAAAGCAAACGCAAAACATAAAGTTTTATTACGACGCTGCAGACATATTATCGTAGAAGATTAAAAATGAGGATAAGAGGAGAAAACACGAAGGCTGTGGTTAAAACGGAGCAGAAGACACTAAATCTGTGCCGCTAATTTACACAGAGGTGACGTAAACTTTACGCGACCCGCCGTAAAAGCAAAATCATCTTTTCTTTACAAGTCATTTGCTGGCGTGCGCCTCAATTTGCCAATCGCGTTCAGCGCCATCAGGGGACGCAGCAACGACCTGCCGAGCACGTAATCGCTTCCTGCTCCATTTTCCATCCAAAGTGTCGTGCGTGCAGCAGATGAAGTTTTCGGCTGCTGCAGCTCTGATGGCAGCAGCAGCAGCACGGGGCCCCGGGGGGGACACCTATACAGATGTTTTCATATTCATTTTGGCTCCTGGTGAGCTTTTCTGACAAAACAAAAACAAATAAACACCCTGTCAGACAGCAGGAGGAACAGCTGCTGGGGAGGCACGACACAAACCGAGCGTCTTTTTTTAACTGTTGATTTCATTTAGCTTCAAAATGAGAATGTGGCTGCAGAGTGGATCTATGGCCACCGATCTCATTACATTTATTGATCAGCTGTTTACCCATGGCTGACAAAATAGACAGGATTCATAGATATTTTATGATGCAGAGGATAAGTTGTTATTAATACGCATCATGTGAGAAGCACCGAGGCAGAAGAAGAAACATGCAAAACCAAAAGCTTCAAACAGACCAGGATTTAAACATCTCTTAATATTAAGGTGTAAAGTGTCAAATATGTGAATTATTGTGTCGTTATGTCATGTTGCAAAAGAATTACTGCCAGAAATTTAATGAAAAATGTAATTATGGCCAAATCAATTGTCCTGATGGATGTTTTTGCTTCAGCAGGATTTAATCCTGACATAAAAAGATAATGTTGTGACCAGTTTGTGCTTCATTTCTCGTTGCATGCCTGCAAAATGTCACCTGGTTTCTCTGAATGACGAATGTGGCATTTAGTGGTCAAATATCTCCAAAGACGGAGAAGAGTCTGAACGACGTTACGGCAGACTCTGCTCGTCGTTCAGGCCTCCTTCATGTGATTATAGCTGCTCTCCGTCGGTGCCTGACTGGCTGCTGCTGTCCTCCAGATGTGGGACCTTACTGTGTCTCCCTTTCATTTAGGGGAGGAGGCAGAGGAGAGCCGAGCTGGGGAGGCCACAGGGGGGCCGGAGGCCGCCGGGTCCCTCTGTCCTCTCCCCAAAGGAGACATCGGCAGGGTCCCTGTCTGGAGCACGGTGGAGACATTAGCCAAATGCTATTACCCAGAGCTCGCTCACCTGCGAGACAGCAGTGGGCTCCTGGCAGATTATCCTTTTCCAAAGGGGGCTTGTCCAGGTGAGTCACCTCCCTCCCACCCCCAACCCCCAAATAACCATGTTTCCTCCTCATTGTCACAAATGATTGTTCAAAAGGATTTTTCATGTCTTTAGTGCAAATACAAAAAAAAACAGCTAAAGCTAAACTTTAATTTCTTAACCAGTTCATGTGTTATGGCTTTATTTACTTTGAATATTTCATAAACTGAATTTATGTTTGACCACTGTTCAAATCAATGTGTTGCTTTTGCATGTGGCAGCTGGAGGTTCTTTATGTTAACAAGAACTAAAAATCCAAACCGTGTTTGTGAACAGAGTCCACACGAAAAGAGCTACAGAACGAGGTCACAACAGGAAACAAACCAGTTCCTGATTCATTAAAACCATCAAAGTGAAATGATTTCATTCTCCTCCTCCTTCAGCTGCCCTCTCACCCTTCTCTGTGACCCGTCGGATCGGCCACCCGTACCAGAACCGGACGCCTCCCAAACGGAAAAAGCCTCGCACCTCCTTCAGCCGGGTGCAGATCTGCGAGCTGGAGAAGCGCTTCCATCGGCAGAAGTACCTGGCGTCGGCCGAGCGAGCCACGCTGGCCAAGGCCCTGAAGATGACGGACGCACAAGTCAAGACCTGGTTTCAGAACAGGCGGACAAAATGGCGGTAAGACCGCAGCAGAGCGTGACCCCCCCCCACCACCACCACCACGCCGTACATGATCTGCTGAAGCAGGGGGTCCAAACGTTTTCATAGGCGGGCCAGAACTGTGTCGTGGGACAGAAAAATGTGAATTTAAGAAAATAATTAAATAAGAAAAAGCGTGATCCCCCCCACCCCTTTTTTAAAAACTCTCAACAACTTGAACATTATAGAGAAAGGTTGAAAGTTTAGTTTAAATTGTTGTAGCTGCAGAACATTAGGAGTCTCATAAACATTAACTTTTTTATTTTAAGAATTTAATTTATTAGATTTTTTTGTTTCTTTGTGCTCGGAAAGTTCATTTTTCTTTATTTTCAGAGTCAAAAACCTAAAATTAATAACTGTTCTTTAAAAAAAGGGGGTGGAGCTTCAATCACCCATTTGGCCCATGAACGGCCCAAAAGGGTCATGGAAGTTCTGAAAGCCCGTTCAGCTGCAGTCGCTCAAACAGATCCATAGAAGGTTTGAAGGGACGCTGATAAAGTTGATCAACTTGTATGTTGATGATACCACTTTATATTTCTTTAAAAATGTCCAGTTTCTCCCCATCGATTATTTAATCCAGGGGTTCCCAAACGTTTCCATGGCCCCTTCTGGCCGAGGCCCCCCTCACAAACACATAAATGCTACAAAATATGTAAAGAAACATCAACTTTTAGAATGTTTTAACTTTTATTCACTATATTCAATTAATTATCACAGCTGCTGAGCATAAAAATGTTATTAACTAGCATGTTTTAAACACTGTATTTTATTCCCACTGAAAAAACCCATATTTTTAACAAACTGTCGACCAGAAGAACAAAACAAAACAAATCTAACTTCTCTCTCAAACATGTTTATCTGGAAATGACAGATACAGATTACACTAGTGGGCAATTTTTATTATTATTATTACTATTTTTCATTTTTGCTTTTTTAAAATCTACTTCTCTCCAGCTTTCTGGGGCTCTCGTAGCGCACACTGGTGGCCCCCCCAGGGGGCCGCAGCCCCCTACTTTGAAAAACACAGATTTAATCAATTGAAATTATTTTCTATGAAAACACGTTATATACATTTAGCTAAGTTTTATGAATTATTATCCAAAATTCTACTTTTTGGTAGGTCAGTGAAGGTTTGTTGTAGGATAAAGGGATTTATAGCTAAATATTTGTATTGTACCTAATAGTGCTCATTTTGAGAAGATTATTTATATCTGGCTGTTAAACCTAAAAATTTTAAAAGTCTCAACATTAAATCTAAAGAAGGTAGACATGTGCATCATGCTGGTCAAAATTATACCATTCTATAATTGCAGTCGTGGGCCGCACAGGATCACTTCAAGGGCCTCAAATGGCCCTCGAGCCACACTTTGGACACCCCTGCCCTAAAGCAAACTGATCGAGCTTTGGTTGGTTTTTCTGAAGACTTCTGTTTCTCTACATTTGCTCTTGAACCGACAGCGTTGAGTGCGTCTTTGTTTTGCTCTTGGATGCAAAATGCTTACGGCTGCGTTCCTTTAAAGACGAGTAAAAGTGGCTGCAGCGTTCGAGGAGTTGTAAAACACAACACCCATTTCGCTTAGCTTAGCTGCCTGTCGAGGCCAGTTCGCTTGACCAAGCACAATTACCTGTGAGCCTCCTGAAAGGCCTTTTAGAAAGCTGCTGTCCAAAGCAATCCTGAAACACTCACAGGAGGGACTGTCTGCCCCCCCCCCCCCCCCCCCACACACACCTTCACTCCATTCTAACTGATGTTTATGGCCATTTGGAAATAAATGAGCAGGGAATCAAATTATGACGTCCTGCCCATTGTTAAAGGAGCAGCACGCATATTTCAAAAGCACAACACAAACAGCTAAATGAGCTGAAGTCATTACTTTAATGCTTTTTAAAATGATTTTTTTTTTTTACATTTACTGCACATTGGAAACAGTTACAGCAAACGGTTTGTTTTTGTTCGCATGCTTTGATTAAATTTGCTTCCGCTCTTCAGACAAAATATGCACGAACGTTAATAATTTAGGCCATTGATCAGGTTTATTAAAAAGAGAAAAAACACCGATCACACCAGACACGCTCAGCCTCCACGAGTTAGTAATAAAATGAATCTGCTCGTGATAAACCGTATCCTGACTGAACGGCATGTCACGGGGCATCCAGGGAATTGGTTTAACTCGTTTTTCTGATTTCCTACTTTTCCTAAGATTTATGCCGTTCCCCTGTCGTGTGCATCTGATAGGATGAGCGTGAGGGATGTCTTTGCGTGACGACTACGCTAGTAACAAGAGGATGATCGAATCAACAGCCGTGGAATCGGATTATGATAATGCTGTTAACAATAATGTGTGGCTAATGGATGGAGGATGGTGTGCAGGAGAGAGGGGTTTCAGAGGTGTCTTCCTGCCTCTCAGTCCCACCTGCAGCTGGGATTTGAAGGACGAATGGCCACTCGTCGTAGCTTGTTTTGATTTTAGCGCCAGCGAAACGTTAAAGAGGAAACCTGAACGACTTACTGTCTGATCCAGGCCTTTCAGAGCATTCCATAAAGAACAGAGTCCTGCTTTACTTCTCTGCCCATGCAATTGATCCCGTTCATCTCTCTAGAGATTATATTAAATAAAATCGGCCTTTTAGACGACTTTAAATAGAAATTGGGGAAACTTTCAGAAATGACCAGAGACTTAAATATTTGCTTGTCAGTATAAACTCGTCCATCGTTGGGCTGCAGGGACAGGATGTGTTACTTTCCCTGAATGGACAAGAAAACAGATGTAGTGTTTCACCTTGAGGCAGGAAGTACTTTACTTTACCCTAACCCGACAAATGAAACATTTACTTAATCTTGTTTTTTTTCTCAACTAATTAAAAATGATTAATTAAATGTAGTAAAATGCAATATTTACTTGAATTTTTTTCATGACCAATAGTTCAGAGATCATGGTGGATTTAAAAGATTTGTGATCTCTGAAGAGCAAACCAGCTCAAAGTCCGTTAAAAATAGGGCCTCCTTGCCTTTTGAAGTACGGAAAGCAGCTTGGGACAATATTTTCTCAGTTAAAGGGAAAGTACATTTTGAGCTAATTGGTTAAATTAGACTCAACTTGGAATATTTAATTGCTTTATTGTCTCTTATTGCCTTAATAAAAAAAAAAAAACTGCTCATTTTGACAGTCAAAGAGTAACTAAAAATATTAAAATGCAACAATGAACAAAAATAAATTTTATTTTTTTAGAATCTCCTCTGCTCAGATTTACATGCAGCGGTAAAGTTCATTGTGAATTTAAGACATAGATTGCTTTTTTCAAAACCTACAGAACTTGTACGGTTCGTGTTTTAATCAGAATATATTTGAAATAAGTAACTTCTATAAAAGTTAAGACTCTGTCTTCTCAGACTGTCATTTTAATGTGCAAACTTGTCGTCCATTTGTTGCCCTGCAGGCGACAGACTGCAGAGGAGCGAGAGGCTGAGAGGCAGCAGGCCAACCGGCTGATGCTGCAGCTTCAGCAGGAAGCTTTCCAGAAGACGTTGAGCCAGCCGCTGCAGCCGGACCCCCTCTGCCTGCACAACTCCTCCCTCTACGCCCTGCAGAACCTGCAGCCGTGGGCAGAAGACAATAAGGTGACCTCCGTCACCTCCGTGGCATCTGTAGTGTGACTGCATGTGCGAGAGTGTGTGTGTGTCTAGAAATTACAAAACTGGGAAAGAACTTCTTTTATCCGGGTGTGAATGGACGAGAGCGACGACTAACGTCTTCTCGTGTGTCTGACGTTTGAAAACTAAGATAGACGCAGGAGAATGGTGCTTGCTTTGGAGAAAATAAACGAATGGACATTAAGTTTCGTCAGTCATTGATTGTTACCTGCAGCAGAGACGGCTATCTGTTACTGCCGAGGTCGCCAGGAGCCGCCTCGACGCTGCTGTTTGTCAGAATGAAGCAACTGTTATGGTAGAATCTGTTGAGTCATATCCTGCCTTACACCAAGTTTTCACTTTCCCTTCAGCTGTCGGTCTAAAAGAGAAGAGGGCACTTACCCCTAAGTGGAAACAAACGGACACCTCTGTACATGCCCAACTACCAAGACTGCCCCCCACCCCATTTGCCTCTGGATCCCCCGCAAGGTGGCAGAGACTCTCTGCCCGTAAAGGAAATTAAAAGACCTCCTGTTTTTTGCTTTTGACTTTGTACAATGTAGTAAATGCATGTTTCAATCCTTTTCTGTGTGCACCTGGAGGCACCACTGCAGCCAGCTGCTGCCGAGGCGGATCCCCCCCCACCCCCCCAGCCGCAGAGCTCGGGTGGCGTTTGGATTAGTCCTGGTCATCGATGCCTCATTATGTTAAAAGCAAAAGTGTTTTATATTAAAAGATATTGTGACTTTTTGAAAAGATGACAGACTTCTCTCTTATTCTTGCCTCATTCACAGTTTTTTTGTTTTTGTTATAAAAACAATGCAATCATTTTATAGAGATTTAAACGGGACCCAACGGTAAGATAAAACAAACTAAACCAGCACAAATGAGCCGATAATGCAGTTTTTATATAGAAGCATTCTGAGGTTTACGCTCCCTCATCATGGACATGAATGTCAGATTAATTTACGGCGTTCAGTGATTCATTTGCACCGTTCTTTTCAGGGTGCACGGATGATACAAAACACAATTTCATTGGTTTAAAAAAAAATAAAAATAGAATTGGGTACATAAGTTGGATTTTATGGCAGGTTTTTTTTTTTCCTCTAATAAACACACGTTGAAAATTATCCATACACTCCTAATATTTAGCTAATTCCACCTTGACCGCATGCTTTTTGTAGCCATGAATTCTGACCAGGTTTGACCACTCTTCTAGGCAGAATTCATAGAGTTCAGTAAAATTAACGGGTTCATTGTTGATTTATCTCTTCAGGAACCAGATTTGACGTGTTAGAACATCAATCACGTTAAGTTTCAACCGTCTAACGGTCGATTTGAGATGAAGAGGAAGAATTCAGAGGTAGCTTCATAGAAACAGCTTCACAGCATGAGGCTACCACCGCCATGCTTGACAGCTGGTACAATGTTCTTAGGTTTGAAAACTTCCCCTTGACTCGTTCAATATACTATGGAGAGGCAGATGAGTTTGTTTGGACCCTTCCAAAAGAAGTAAAATTGACGTCAGGAGCTAAAAAGCTTAATTTTTGTCTCAGAAGTTCCATAAACTTTTCCCATAAACTTGAGGGTTTGTGCTGTTTGACAATTTCCTGTCTGGCTTTTTGGGTTTTTAGGTTTTCTGCCATTATTGGAGCCTTTTCTAGGTCTTCTTCCATGGACCTCATTATGATTCAAAACCTTGGAGTTCAGCTTCAGTGGTTTTAAATGATTTCCTTCACTGGTTTTCTCTCATTCACACAATCCGTCTGATCATCCTGGGGCTGCATTTTCTCTTGCGTCCATATCTTGGGAGGTGGCATACAGTCCTGTGAACGTTGTAATTTTCAAACATCTTAGCAGCCGTGGTCAGAGGAACACGAAGCTGTTGCAGATGGTACTGTAGCCTCCATGTTTGCTTATTTTCAGTCTGACGCTTTAACAGAAACGTTTAATCAAAAGTAGAGCAGAAACGTTAATAAATTCTTGTTTTAGGTTGATGTTTTAAAACCTTAACCTCTTGCTTATCAGGCTTCATTGTTGTGCATGTGAACCATGGATACCTAGACACCAGACAGTCGTAAACATTCACTATCGCATCAGCCAGGCTATCATGGAAGTGTTTATCATCTGAGACATAACAAAAAAATCCCATCTACACTGAACGCACCCTTCAGGGTCCCTGCCTGTAAATGAGCCATCATCACCACAAACATCACAGGAACCAGACCTTTCGACGCTCCGCTCTTTGAGGAAAAACGCTCAACTTCATTTCACTGTAAGCATGCGCGCTGACAAACAACAGGATGTGTGTTTCACAAACATCGGGGTAAACAGAAGCTGTTTGTTTGGAGATACTCAAGGCTCCTTATCTGGGCTCCGTGAAGTTTGACGATCTGGTTGGAAACAGCTGTCTGCAAACGCAGCCACCCCCAACCAGCCCTCTGCCTTCTGCAGTGCCAACGCTCGTCAGTTTTGAAGGGCGTCTCGCCTGGTTGGGATCCTGTCAGTTACAGGCAGATCTTGAGGTGACGCCTCCTCAGCCCTCATTTCCTCCGCTCCGTCCTGCTTTCATCTCTCTGTCTCAGAGGCCTTGGAGACGTGACTTGGCCCATTTTAGAAAAATTCCTTCCTTCGCTGTTTTCAAAACCGTGCATTGTGCTTTGCTACAGGTGCTTAAAGATTTCCTCTCCTCCTTACGTTGTCTTGACTTGTTGTCTTTTCTCCTCGCCCACTGCCACCAAAGAGCTGCGTCCTCTTTCAATAAAATGTCACCACACAAGATGAACAGGGCTCAGGCCATATCAGGCTATCTGTCTATTGTTTTGAACACAGGCACCAAAGAAACTGTTCACTTCATGCAAAAAGTTGTGTAGCTTGTGTCAAGCCTCGTTATCTCTATTTTTATAAGTGCAAACCTTCATGTCCTCATAGAGCCGCCATTGTTCCGGTTTATTGTGGAAAGACTGTCCACAAACTATTTCTCTTTTAGCTTTTCCTGTTTGCGAACGCTATAAATAAAATTGCGTCCTGTACAAACCGATTTACTCTCCTGCACAGATAGAATCACTCTCCGACCTGAACCTTTTTATTCTGTTTTTCTACCTCAGATGTAATAATATCACTCTGCGGTTCCAATAAGAATTTTTAAGCTGTGGCAGCTGCTTGATTTCAGAGACAAGCTAACGCCATGTGAAGCGCCAAACTGTATGAGCTCACTGGTAATGTGTTGACATGCGAGGCTGTGCTGACAAAAGGCTTCACGGTCCTTTACTCTGAAATCCTGCCACGCTCCGTTAGTCTGAGCTACTTAGAAAAAGACGTGCACATGGAGGAGGAATCTTACTGAAGACAACTGAAAGCAGGTATGTGTCCACGTGTGGGACAGACAACACATAAGTGTCTCAAACTCAATCAGTTTTAAGGATAATGAACTGACTTCTGGTGTGGTAGTAGCCGAAAGTATTTCACAATATACTACACAATGCTTGACTTTGGCTCTAACAGTCGAGTCTGTCTGTTGGCAACGCAACGCGTGAAATGTTGGCTTGGTTTTAATGAAACTCTCAGAAAACAATCAAAGATGTCCGTCTCTAACTTTTTTTTGGTGTTAAGATCTTGCAATCTTCAAAGAAAAATAAATAAGGTATTAAAAAAAAAAAAGTTAAAGTAAAATGATATCCGTCTCTAACTGATTGCATGTTGGGGTTCACCCAATCCAAGATGGCTGCCATGTCAGAGGAGTTTACAGATATGAGCTAAAGCTCGATGTGGTGGTAGCTGGGAGTCATCTTCAACACAATGAGCACCAACCAGGGGCGATTCTAGAATCTGCCCTTTAGGGGGGCTTAGCCCCAAGCGTTGACATTGGCTCTTGGCTTCAACAACAGTGGCCACTGGCGACTGGTGAGAGGTCTAGTTGTCCTCCCCCACAAATTTTTAAATAATGTAGATGCCAACGGGTTTTTAAACATTACGTTTACCTACATAAGTAAACTCTTGATTCAACAAATATTTAGAGAGCTTGGCACAACAAGAAGTAGCACTAAGCTAGCGGGGCGCAATAGATGTGCACTAGCTAAGATGCTACAGACGTAGCGCACCACTTTACATTAGACAACCTAATAAACACTTTGTACAAAATCAGTTTAGTTTAAAAAGACTAAACTTATGCAACCAGAAGTTACAACATATATCTACATTTAAAACACATAAAACACATCACAACTTTAAACACTGACCTTTACTTTAATCATAAGCGTACAACGTAATTATGACAGAAAATGGAGGATTTACCTGCAGTTACCTTCATACAGATGAACACGTGTACTTCCTGTTTATCATTGTTGTATTCAGCTGCTCATGAGGTCGGCCGCAGGGATTTATCATCTCGTACATTTTTCCAGACTCAGTTTATGTTTTGGAAATTGAATAAACTGCATTCCCCCCTCTAAACTTTCAGAGTAACACTGTCTGAATTACATGTTTTCTGACAAGGTCTAACCATTTTTTCAGATGATTTTTCATGTAATCTCTCCGACCGCCAAGTGTTCCTAATGCAAAAACCCAGACAATGTTGTCTGGGGAAAAAGGGGGTGGAGCTCCTGCAGTAAGGGGCGTTTACCTTCAGGACAAATTGCAATCACTGATTGGTCAGTTGCTGCCTTGGATTGATTGGCAGGCGGTGTTCTTGTGCAAAAAGTATAAAAATCGAACTGGCCTGTTTAATAGTGTCATCATTTATTCCATTTTTATTTCAAATGTATTCAATATTTTAGTGAATCTAAGATTTGAAAATTGAGTTTCCTGACAAAATCCTAGTGCTGGTTTCTTTATTTTTTCAGGGGTGTTGGTGGGGCTTGAGCACCCCATTCTGAGGCTAAAATCACCACTGACACCAACACACAAAATCTTCCATTGAATGAGACTAATTATGATCTGTTTGACCAAACTGGCCTCTCCATTCACGAGAAGATTTTAGGACTCTGGCATGAAAAGTGGGCGGCGATGTGAAAACCTTCGAGGATTGTTAGGATTTTATTTCAAATTTGTTTTACCTGTGCCTCCTTCTGGTGTTCGTAGTTTCAGTTTGGAAAAACTTGATAAAATAACTTTTTTTTTAACATTACTGATCATGCAAAGACTCTTGTTTAATGTTCAGCTGGGACATAAGGACAGTTTAGAGGCTGGGAGAGTTTATTGTCCCACTTTGAGTTGTGTGTTCTCAGGAAAACTGACCCAGAACAAACAATACTTAAAAATAAATGTTCCTAGTAGATCATGCATGGAACCAGCCTTTTAACCCATGAGAACTCACCTTTTTGAAATAGGTTTCCCTAAAACATAATAAAATTTAAATGTATTTTGCATGAAACAAAATACAAATGAAATAAATTATTGTTTCAAATAAATAAATATTGATTATAAACTGAGACAGTTAAGTTTTCAAATGACATCTGACAAAACCAATCAGAAGGATTGTTCAATTAAGGCCTAAAGACGGAGTAAATAAAAACATATTCATGTTTACACCAAGAGATTTCTAAAACAGGTCTCTCTTGAAAAGGAGTCCTCATGACTCAGTGAAACTACCTGTATGAATAAAGTTACAAATTTAATAATAATAATAATAATTTAAAAAACTTAAAGAATTATATGAATTTGTTAGGCTGGGTTACTAATAAGTTAACACAATTCTAGATTTAAAAAAAAAGAAAAGAAGACTAATCAATATTACCTAAAACTTATCTCAGACTCTGTGAACGTATGTTACTTTGTCAAATAACATTTCTTTCGCTCACCCAGCTGGGTGAAATTCCAAACATGTTTTCAAAAAGTTTGTTCATTTGTCACGACAGATCCAGGACATGACACATGAAAGCTTTCTAACTTCCAGACGTGCACGATGTTGACTCGTTCAGTTGTCCTGCAACTGCCGTAAAATAGTTACCAAGCATAGGTCAGTTGCTTATAGTCACTTAGTCCGGTTGGAAAGAAAAATAACTATAACGTTGCTGCACATCAGATCAGGTATCCAAATGTATAGGCTTTGCATTTTCTTCAAAAAGGTTTTATTAAATCTGCAACAAAATTATTAAAAGCCAAGAAGAAAAACAATCATGTGAAAGGTTGTTGCTTAAAAACAAAGAAAAAACAAACAAAACACAGACAATCAGGTGCTTGGTTCAAACTCACTGAAAGCAAACATAGGCTGATTTCTATCTATCTATCTATCTATCTATCTATCTATCTATCTATCTATCT
>NC_056501.1:5026155-5043486 GCF_014905685.2 Nematolebias whitei | reverse complement strand
TCTATCTATCTATCTATCTATCTATCTATCTATCTATCTATCTATCTATCTTATCTATCTATCTATCTAGTCACATTTTGTTTTACAACAGCGCCATCTAGTGTTTATTTTGTCGGCTGCTCCCTTTTATAACGTCCTCGCCTGGGGTCCGCCTCCTCTTCGTTATGATTGGCTCAAAAGCGTTATCACGTGATTTACACTCTTCCTCTCGGTTTGTCCGTTGAGCTGTCCGTCACCCGGGCTTCTGTTAACTGTTGCCGCCCACTTTTGAAGATGGAGGACGACATTTCGGATTTGAGCAGACCTCAAATGTACTTGTTCGGTGAGCTCGCTCCTTCCAGCAGACATTGAACGGACGAGTAGCGCAACCAGCTTTAATACAACGTTAAACGTCCAGTTATTAAACGTTACGGAGGCAGTTCGCTGTTTACACACGGCCCTCCTGTTCGCTCCCTCTCAGCTCTATTGTTGCTAGCTGGCCTACAAATCGTGGTTCAAACTGCTGTGTGTGCATTTTTAACATTGCTGCATGTTTGCAGGTTGCACCTTGAAATCGGATAAACGGGAGTTTAAAGTTGACGTAGATGACGACGATGCAGAACAACAGCTGTCACTCAAAGCAGTAAGAAGCTCATTTTTGATTATTAATAACCAGACTGCGCAGAAAGCGTTTGATCTACTGATTATCACGTTTGTTGTTTTACTTTTTGTTATGAATGAATGTGTCTGAGACAGACCTTACAAATACTTTACAACAGCTTATTAGCAGTAGTAATTGTGCTATAAGTGTATATTGTTAGACACATTTAATTAAACCCTGGAGGGTAGAAGTTGTTTAATCACTTTGTCCATTTTTTTCATCTGGCCAGTAGTTTTGAGAGTCCAGCTGCAGGGCCATGGTTCAAAACTTTAAATCAAAAGCGCAGCAGCTTTGACCTCATGCAGACTTTGTGACACACCTCCAGAGCAAGTTTCAAATGTTCTCTTCAGGATTTGCAGATCTCACATCGCCTTTGTGAAAACCGTGGTTCTGTTCCAGGTGTGTCTGGGCTCTGAGGCTGAGGACAAGTTCCACGTGGTGGAGGTGGAAGGGCTCACGTACGATGCGAAGACCACCAAAGTGCCGCTGGTTGTCCTGAAACCTTCTGTCCTGCCCTCTGTGAGTCAACGCCGACTCTCACTGCGTTTTCTGGATATTTACAAAGATTATGTATCGTTCGTGCATTAAAAACAAAAACAACCCAGAATTTAAATCAATTCTTATTAGAACAGCATGAACGCATGTTTGTCGTTGTAAAAGTGTTTCTTTTAATTATCCAGATAAATTTAGGTGGGTTTGAGATCACTCCTCCAGTAACCTTCCGTCTCGTGTCCGGTTCTGGACCGGTTCACATCAGCGGGCAGCATTTTGTCAGTGAGTATCACGGCTCAAACTAAAAGGAACAATTTTAATCCAGATTCTCAAAAACGACAGTTTTTTTCATTCAACCTTTATTTCGACAGGTAAATCCCATTGAGCCTCGAGGACTCGTTTACAAGATTATTTTTAACTTTATCTCATTGTCTCCCCCAAAACGACGTCGCTTAATTTTTCTTTTGCAAATATCACGTTTTTATTTACGTCCATTTCAGAACGAGTTGTCATTTTCTGGCAGTTTTAGTGGGAAAGACGATTTAATTTTATTTATCAAACCTTTACTTTCATGATTAAGTATGAAATAAACATGTTGCGTTCTCAGGAGTTTGCCTTCTCACCGAGTCTGATATGAATTTTCAGTTTTGGTCAGATTTACTGTAAATTCTTTACTACGGTTGTTTTAGTAAATGATTAAATCTTCATGTCTGTTCCAGGCGTGAAGGAGTCTGATGATGAAGACGAGGAAAACAACACATCACCAGTGAAGAGGCCTGCAAACCTGTCGCTGAAGAAACCCTCCGCGGTGATTCTCTGCATGATTTTTCCCTGTTCCTTAATTCGATCTGAAAACATCACAAAGCTCTGACGTCGTCGTACATCTCCATCTTTTCAAGTTTTCGCAGACGTAAAACTCTGAAGAACTTTACACGTTTTCACATCGCGACATTAATCTGAGAAGACGTTTAACGTAAAACATCTTCTGATCAGTTTCTCTGGCTTAAAGAGGATTCTTGTTCCTTGCAGAAAAAAATGAAGATGGATTCAGATGATGATGACGATGATGACGAAGAAGACAGCGATGAAGATGACGATGAGTATGATTGACTTTATTTTGAATTTACATTTTATTTGTAAAAAATTAAAACAAACTGTATTTTTATGTTGTAATATCATTCAGGATATCTAAGCTTATTTTTGCTTTTTTTTTTTTGTAGTGACGATGAGAGTGATGAAGATGATGTGAAGCCTCAGAAGAATGTGGGGAAAGTACCGGTACAGAAAAAAGTAAGTCTGGTTTGTTAATGAAATGTTGATATTAGCTGTGCATTAAAAAATAAAACCTAGTGGTATTGACAAGAACCAATGAAGATCAAGGTTCTTTATTGTCATTCGCATCATATGTGGTACATGAGGTGGAATGAAATTGTGTACGCAGGGTCCCAGTTACAGCCAACAAAAGTATAAATTGTAAAAGAAAAACAATAATAAGGTCTAAGATATGAACTAAGAATACGCTAAACACTTAATAGTGCAACAATAATACACTAAACAGCAGCACGAACATGAGTCTGTGTGAGCAGATGAGTACGAATGAACCCAGCAGCATGAGATCAGCAGCATGAGATCAGCAGCACATATCAACAATCAAACAAACAATAGAGTATTAAGAAACATTAAGAGAAGATTTAATATTTAAATATTGAGTGTTTTAGTAACAAACATAAAGAATGCTAATTTAATCCTAATTTACAAAAACCTTTTCGCTGTGATATATTTGAGTTTATGATTTTTTTGTACATTATTTTCTTCGTGCACTCCAAACATTGGAGGAGGAGGAGGGCTCAGTTTAATTTTCAAAGGTCTATTTTAATTTAGCTCTAAGTTGTTAGGATGACAACAATAAAACATACTCAGTAAATTGTTCAAGTAGCTATTTTGGAAGAACTTGTGATTTTCTTTCTTTTGTGTTACTCTAAAACAACAGTTTTTAGAGTTATCATAGTTAAAATATCTGTACATAATGTGAAAACTAGGGCTGGAGGATATGACCAAAACTTTTATCACTATATATTCCTTAATTTCGGTCGATAACGATATAATTAGATATCGATATAAACAATCTAAAAGCCTCAGAAAAACTGTACAAACTGTACAAATAAATTAATGTTCATCTTTTATTTGTATTTAGCCTTAAAAAAATTGAAATCACCGTCAATTAAACACAAAACTCTCAACTTTGTCAATATTAAGTTTTAACTTTAAACAACAACAACGTAACCTAACAGTGTTTCTCTTTCGATACAGCTGGGGTGTTGTTTCAGGGACGCGTTGGCCCAAACTTTATTGTTTCATCTTCTGACTCAGCATATTTTATCGAGTGGAACGAGTTCGATGTGTTCCCACCGCTAGTTGGAACGACTCTCCGTCACATCTCGCAGCACACTGACTGAAACCTGCAGTTTATCGGATCTTAGAAAGCCGAACCACTTCCACACCGCTGAATTAGTCTTTCCTCTCTTATCAGTGATGTCATCTGTTTTCTCTTCGCTTGTGAAATCATTTTGAAGCGACAACGTAACGCGCGTTGGAGATTAGCCTAGCCTGCTGCCGCTAATGCCTTCTGGATTTGAGCTCTGAGTAACATTACGTCACCACGCACTTACGTAGTTGTGTTGCACGTTTTTCTGTTCGGGTTGAAACTGAAGTGGACGCTTCAACCCAAACAGAAAAAAAAAAAAAAAAATGCGTCAGTGAAACGCTGTGATCATGTCAAAATATCGAAAAATTGCTTAAAACTCATATCGTTATTGAACAAAAGTATATCGTGATATGTATCGATATCGAATTATTGTTCAGCCCTACTGGAAACATTAGTGTTTTTTCAATGTTTATTGGGGGCAATAAAAATGAGCGGGTTTACACGAAAACGCTGTAGTTTCCGTGTCAGTCGGGTTGCCAGATAAGAAATGATGAACTATAGTACTGTGGATTTAAAATGATAGTATTTTGACTTAAACTGTCATATGTGCTGAGTAAAGATATTCTAAGATGAGGTGTGTGTTTGTTGAACATGTGCGCAGAACAGGAGGGGGTAAATTTTAGACCTTTCAGGTCTCTCTTGTAAACGAGTCCTCGGGGCTCAATGGGATTTACCTTTCTAAATAAAGGTTGAATGAAAAAATAGGATATTTTAAGTTTATCTGGCAACCCTGATGCTCAGCTGCATTCATTGTGCAGCATCTGCATGACGGTTATGTCCAAACTGGTGAATCCACTAACGTCTCTTTGGAGCCTGGATTTTATTAGTTTTGCTCCTGCAAGCTGAAAAAGGGTGAGCAGCACAAAAACACTCTGCTCTCCACCGTTTATTATAACTGTTGTTATTTATTATAGCTGTTGTTAGTGCAGAAAAACTTAGGACTGCAGCCACCTGGAGTGTGCATGCGCCACTTCACACTTGGAGCATTTCATTCCTCCGTGGGGGGTTCCCCCAAAAAAAGTCCACTCTGAGACCTGGATTCAGAAACCTTTAGTTTCGGAGAGAACGAGGGCCGTTGTAAATGAACGGCCGAACCTGCGGTGTCAAACTCAAAAATCGAGTCGTGTTAGCGGAGCCGTAGCCACCTGTACAGTGAGAAAAGTCTGAATATTTGCCAAGTTCAATTTGTTTCACCTGTAACCGTAACATTCTGTCTAAATGTAAGACGTGAGTCAAAGACACTTGAACTGATCCACCACATCAAGTCTTTCTACCTTCACTTTAACACCTGACCGTGGACCCTCGGCTGCTCCATTCGAATAAAGTAACCCCACATCCAGTTTTTAAATATTTAGATGTCAGCATGGATTTTAAAACCAGACAGAAACTGGTACCAAAGATGCAGGTACCTGATTCCTCTGAAAGTTGGTTAAAATTATCCAAAAATCCATTCCTGGCCCTCCAGCTGTATTTTTCTCGTACTGTATTTAAATTATAAATTGTACGAGATTCAGACATTAAATATTTAAATGAAATTGTTACTGACAAGTTAAACAGATTTTCTCCTTAATGTAAGAGTTTCTTGCAGTTTGGATTCTTCTACGTCGGCGCTCTTTGTTGTTGACATCGTCCACTAGATGTCAGCTTGGCCATTTCTTTTCTTGCTCAAGGAATTTCTCAGCGTAGCTGCCGTCACTCCCCTCCTGCGTCTCCCACCTCTTTTAAACATCCACAGACCGTACGCAACTGCATTTCATTTCAACACGTCCTACCCACTCCTGCACCCGCTGACCGTCCAGCTCTTTACACGAGACAACACGGGGAACTTTTTCATCCTGTTCGCTCATGCTCCCACCTGTTTTCAGGGAGTAAAATACAGGCTTCGAGTTGTGTAATGATCGGATTTCTCCTCTGTAATCTGCTCAAATTCTCACCGTCTCACCAACAGGACCACGTTGTGCTACAAACACACGCACACACACACACATTAACAAACTTGTGCATTTAAAACGTTTCTTTGCAGGAAATCTGCAAACATGAACGGTTCGTTTATTTTGTGCAGAAACAGAGAAACGCTGATGTTTCTCGTAGCTGAGGGAAACATCTTTGACCATTTTTCTAAGGCGCTGCTGCATATCTTTGTCCTTCTGTCATCCCTCTGTTAATTCGCTCGCTCCTTTTTATCGTTTCTCGTGCCATTTCAGCTTTGCACCTGGCTCTTGCCTTTGAACACTTGTTTTGCGTGTTACCGTAATCGCTTACAAGTAGTGTGTGTGTGTGTGTGTGTGTCTGCTGCATTTTTTACGCCGGTGTCTGTTTGTAATTTTTTTTTTTTTGGGCGCTAGTCAAATGCAAACTAGTGTCAGGCAAAAGATGAAAGCAGGGCAGATGCACATACCTGCGACGTGAGTGCCGATCCTTCCCTCGGGGTCAGATGACAGCTGAGCGTTTCTGTCACCTGTGGATTCTTTTCTCGTGTCTTCTCATCCAAGTCCTCATGCACCCCCTTCCACAGCACGACCTTAATCCTTCGCTCCGTTCCCACCCCGTCCAGTTTTTTAATGAGTAGAAACTGTAGAAAGTAGGGCTGGGAGCAATTATTGTTTGACTGGAAATGTGGCCGTGTTTTAGGATTAATGTTGATTTTCTTTTGTTGTCAAACCTCAGTACTGTACAGAGTGTCAGACATTAAATATTGGATTTAACAAAAACTACACGTTGTTCAGATTAAACTCATTTGAATAACCTTTGAGCCGATGTTTTTTCTTGAACGTGCACTCATTATTTATGGTCATTATGAGTTTAAAAAAAAAAAACATCTGCGAATCAACGTTTGATCCTGTTCTTCATTTGGACATGTGCAACACAGAAAATATATATTTGATGGTTTGACAAGTAAATTCCACATTATTACTTTAAAAAGTCATCATGCATTTGGCACCTGAGCAGCCCGACTGTGTCGGTGTTCAAATTGAGAATAAATCATAGATTTCAAAGAAAAGTAAAAGACTCGGGGAACTGTGTTTAAGTCAAGATCTTTGGAAACAAAAAGACACACTTAGTACAACCTGAGAAATCCACACGTATTGGTCTTAAAGACAATCAAAAGTATTAAGGTGTTTACAAAGTACCTTTTAAAAATAGTTGCAAACTTCTTCACATTAAATAAAATACAATCAAACCCGTTTTAAACAATTATAAAAAAAAGAACCAAAGCGACATATGAGAGAGAAAAACAAAAACAATGAAGCGATGCACAAACATTAAAATAACATCAACATTTAGACCTAAATCTGAAGTGTTAAACATAAAAGTTTTGATTTGGCAATCTGCCCATCAACATTCGACAGGCCACCTCAGTCTCTATTTTTAAATCTCTCCTCAAAACACATCTGTACTCATTGACACATCTGTACTCATTGGCATTTAACACAGCGTGATCTCATTTGGTATTTCATTGTTTCTCGTTATATTTAATGTTTTTATGCTTTTATTCATGTTGCTGTAATATGTTGTTATTAATATTTGATGCTGTGATCTTTTTAGGTAAGCACTTTGATAACAGTTACTGTTTTAAATGTGACTTGACTTGATTTAAAATGAGTTCACCATCCAGACTTCTAGTCTGTTCCAGAGAGTTTTGGAGCCTGGACCGAAAACGTAGACACGAACAAGAAACTTCTAGAAGGTCTTGATTAGAAGACCTTAGGGGACTAGGAGGAGTGTAAAGGGTCAATGCCTTGTTTATGCCACACATTGTTTGGGTGAACCCATTCATGTACACGACAACAGCCCTCGTTCGCAACGAAACCGATGGTTTCTGAATCCAGGCCTGAGTGGGGATTTTTGGGGGGAACTCCCTGCAAAGGTCTGAAAAACTGTGCAGGTGTGAAGTTGCACATACACACTACAGGCGGCTGCAGTCCAAAGTATTTCTGCTCCACAAACAGCTACAATGAATGGCAGAGCACTGCGTCCCCTAGGTTTCTGGCCTTGGCAGGGTGCTCATCTCCTCCGTGATTTTATGTGATTATTATTGTTGACCGGGGGGAGGGGAGGGGGGAAGAAACGGCTCAGCGTGACAGAAACGGAGCTTTTCAGCTGGCGTGTTTGTACTGCGCGCCACTAGCTTAGCGCTGTGTCAGTGCTGGCAGTTGTTGGAGGGCAGGACAAGTTGGTAGGCAGGACACTCGGTTTTGTTGACAGGGCGGGGTGCCCTCACCCTCCTCGTAAAGTAAAGTGCTATGTGTTGTCATCGTCGTACTGTATGTTCCCATACAATGGCGAAATCGGTTCTCTGCATTAACCCATCGCACCAGGGATACACCCAGGTGGTGCCCGGGGAGCAATTAAGGATTGGGTGTCTTGCTCAGAGACACCACGACATGTGGGAATGGCTGGGGATCGAACCTGGGACTTTCGGGTACCGAGTCAGCAGCCCTGCCTCTACCTCATCTCAGCCCCGGTGTAATGGTAAGGGAAACTGCAGAGGGCAGAGTGTTTTTGTGCTGCTCTCACTGTTAAGCATGTAGGAGCAAACCAACAACATCCTAGATCCAAAGGAACATTCATGTATTTGACAGTTTGAATGTAACTGTGATCAAGTTGACACCGCATGCACGATGCATGCAGCAAGTTTTTTTAGTTTTCCACACCGCCTTACAACCTAGCTGTTTTTTCGCTACTTTTCCTTTTAATTACCATTTTATTTTCAGTTTTTGTTAAAAAAAATTTAAAATTTGTACAGATCCTTTATGATTGTCTATTGGTGTTGTTGTTGTCCACTGTTGTCATCATTCTTTGTTCAAATTCAGGTCTTTCTTATAAATGAGTCCCCAAGGCTCAATAGGATTAACCTGTCTAAATAAAGCTTGAATAAATCAAGTATGAATCAGGGTTGCCAGATAAACATTAATATGTTTTATTACTCCCTCCTTTTCTGTGCACATGTTCACCAAACTCAACACACACTAAATCTTACAACACCCTCACTCAGCACATGGCAGTTTCGGTCAAAATACAATACTTTTAAAGAGACGGTACATTAGTTCATTATTTCTTATCTGGCAACCCTGCCTGGCATGGAAACTACAGCGAATCCATGTAAACAAGCTCTTATTTGGTTTATTTGTCCCAAAAAGAGGTCGTTCTCGTGTAAACAAATCAGTTTGAAGTCACAAGGGGTAGAACTTCCAATAATCTGTTACAAAATGGGAAATTCATTTATGAAGCCAAAACACCATCAGTTGTACGGATTAATTTCATGTTTAATTGTTAGACATATTTTATCAGTTTAAATTTGTTGCTTTTACCTTTGCAGCAAACATCAGCTTTCAGGATTTTTATTTTTGATGAGTGAGATCAAGATGGAAACATGTCTAAATTAACTGTAGAGTTGCTGTTGTGACTATGAATCCTTTTTAATGAACACAATACTTAGGTCAGTTTTTTATTGTACAATTTGTAATTATTTGATTGAAGTGCCAGAAAAATCCAGAGAGCTTCATCCTCCAGCAACATCACTGGAAGAATTGGAGCGCTTTGCACAAACTTGCAATTTCTAGGAGTAGGGCTAAGTGAGGTGAAAGGAAGAAATGAGATTCACTCGAACTTTGATGTTTCTGCAGTTAAAACAAACAAACGGGTTCTTTTTGTCTACAAAAGAACAGACGTGCACAAACTTTTTATCTGTGGTACAAAACAAGGTTAAAAAACAGGAGATACTTCCAGTGATGCATGTGTAAATGTGCTAAAAGAACCTTTATGACGGACTTTTCTGTATTTTTATTTCATGTAAAATGTAAAGGGTGCACGATATAATCGGCTTGTTATTGGTATCGGCCGATATTAGCAATAAAGTTAAATATTGGACATCGGCCATTCCATCAACAATAACTCACGATACAAAAGGTGCTGTTTTATATATATATATATATAACATCAGTGTTTCCATCCATCCATTATCTTTTACCCGCTTCTTCCATTTTGGGTCACAGGAATCGCCGGTGCCCGTGTCCAGCAATCACTGTGCGAGGGGCGGGGGACACCCTGGACAGGTCGCAAGTCCATCACAGGACACATCAGTGTTTCTGCATTTGGTATCAGGCCACATTAACAAAGATCATTCAGAATAATGTAGTATTTTAATTTCACAGCGGGGAAAATATCGGTATTAGTATCGGATATCGGCCAAAAATCCAATATCGTGCATCCCTAGTAAAATGACAACCGCACAATACAAAATGCACAACAAAGAAAGTACATGTAAGAACAGTATTAAAAACTAAATAATCTTTTTGTATTTGTGTGTGTTTTTGGTAGAAACAAAGTTACAATGACTGGTTAAAAACTTCCATCATAAGACTAGACTACGACTAATCTAAATTTAAAACCGTTTTTCTAAAAATCTGAAGTCAAAACGCCGTTCCTGTTCTGCAGTCTCAAAATTTCAACAATGCATGTCTCTTGGTTGTGGTTTTCTGTCACGAATCAACGTCCTTTTGTATTAGGAACATCAAAAATAGCAAAAGCTCTAACATGACGGTAATCTTCACTTTAAACATCTTGGACTGGATTGTTTGTGCAAAATGTAGCTGATCTGTCAGTGCATGCAGTTACACTTCTAACTTGTTCTCGTGTGAATACCTGCGTTTGTAAGAAAATGGTCGGTGCTCAGGAAATGCAGGTACTTGCCTCGACTATTACAAGGTAATTACACAGCAGCGCAACCCTGATGGTCTGCAGAGCTGAGAACAATGACGGGTTATTGGGTTACTAAATGGCTGATTGCTGAGGAATTACCAAGTATTTCTAGTGTTTTCTGTGCATGACTGCTTGGGAAAAAGGTGTTTTTTTGGTGGTGGTGATTTCTTTAGCCATGTTTGTTGTTGGCATTATCTTGGACAAATGACTGAACTTTGGTACAGAAATTAAAAGAGTTGTACTATAATGTTCCATTTGTAAATAATGCATATTTGTCTTTAGATCATGCAGCAACAAAAAATGGCTGAAGAAATCACATTTTACATACAAAAAATATGTTCTTTTTATTATACTTATTAAATGCATATGCTGGATAACTTTAGTGAACTGAACAGGAATAAGATATCTTGTTTTTAAGATATATTTTTCTACTTTGGTTGTTTTTTCAGAGCCCAGAATCTTCAGCTAAAAAACCCAACAAGACGCCCGTGAAACCAAATGGCCCTGCAGGGAAACCTTCAGGATCAGCAACCAAACCTCAGATTAAGGTATGGAACGGCTCCTTTTTATTATTTGTGGTTAATAAAATGAATCAACTGGAAGTCATTATAAGGTACAGCAGATATCCGTTATATTTGGTGTGGAGAGGCAGGAAACTGTGTTTTATACCGAGACAGAACCTCACACGTAAAGTAGATTTAAAAGGACCGTCTCCTGCTATAAATCACTTTGTACAGTCCAGAATTAGCTGAATTTAGCAGACTCTTGTTTTTTATTGTAAGTCAGAACAAGTTGGCCAGAATACATTCTGAGGAAATTCATTCAACCTTTATTGAGACACGTAAATCCCATTGAGCCTCGAGGACTCGTTTACAAGAGACACCTGAGAAAAAAAATCATTCATTCAACTTTATTGTAATTACAGCAAACAACTCAGTTGTGATCAGCAAAAAGCACAGTTTTCAATAGAAATGACTTAAATCAAGACTATGTTGCAAATGTATGCAGAAAAGATATTACCTCCTTGTGAATAAATCAGGTTCCTTCTCCTCTTCAGCTGGTTTGTGGATAACCTTATCTGGTCTGCGTGTTCTGCTCTTTTCATAATAAAATGACATTGAGTGCATTTAAAAATCCCTGTACAGAAATTGATGGTTTGTAAATAGGATTTTTTTGTTTTGTTTCATGCATAAGATTGGCAATTCCTGCCAGTTGCACTTTAAAAATGCAAAAAATGCAGCGGGAGGAAAAAAAAAAAACTTGGTGCGCCTTCAAATTCCAAAGTAGAGGAATGTGATACGCATGTAGCAATTAGCTCAACCTGATAGTTAATTTCTTAGATAGAATGTCTTGGACAGCCGCCTCTCAGAACCTGAAGCTTGAACTCTGTCTCTGTTTAAGCAAACACACCTGACCTCTTAACAGGTTTCCCGGGGCAGGGTTTAAACCTGCGACCCCTTGGTCTGACCCCGCTGTCTTGAGTTGCAGCCCCCTTTGATGCCCCGCACCCTCGTACATATCAGGGAACACAAATGACCAAGAGTTTCTGGCTGTTTGCACATTTCACAAACACATTACTGTGAAAAAACTATCTTGAGTAGATAAGAGTTTATGTGTTGGTTTAACACACAGAACAGCCACAGGATTACAAAGTACAAAATAAAGTTTTAAAGGTCCAACTCCAGCATGATGAGCAAATCAAATAAAGCATTTATGTTTTCTGAATTAAAAAAATTAAAGTCTTGAATGTTCAGCATGCTGTAAAGATACTCTGAGGAAGAACAAACTGTGTGGAGAAGTCCTTCTTTTACATGAATTCAGTCTGATGGCTTTGCTTCTCAGAAAAAAAGAGATCTGGAATATTTCAAAGTGAAAATTTTACAAATGTTCTTTTAACGTAATCTACACATTTCACATGATGTATGAACAGTATTTATGAAACGCCTGTTTAGTTTATGAGCTTGTCCGATTTAAGTTATTCATTAAAGCTGGCAACAATATTTACACAATTTACTGTGATTAAAACAGCCACGGAGAGAGCGAGAGAGTTGTCTCAGCATCAACATGAAGAAAACAGAAACCACGATAATCACAAAGCAGAAAGAAACACCAGGGCTTAATTTGAGCCAGAACAGGATCCGGGAACTCGCTTATTTTGACAGTGTGCGTTCCTGTAACTGCTTGGATTGGATCCGGTAACTCAGGCTTATTAATAATAAAGTGATGAACAAATTTGACTGCCTTGAATGAATAAAACCTATATTGGATATGTAATTTGAACATGATTACTGTACATAAACACTAATTTTAAACACAACAGCCACTTACGTGCTTCCTAATATCGCATCAGAGCTGTCGCTTCGCATTGCCGCTTCTACCCTTAAAAAATCTCCGCCCCTAAAATTTCAGTCATAGGCAATTCAATTAAAAACACAAAAATATTATTAAGCAACACAACTAAATTACAGTTTAAGTGGGTCATTAATAAAATGTGGGTTATTTATTAAAAATACAAGGAGAGAAATGTTTGATGGGTAATCACGTGACATAGGACGTATCAAAACGACAACGCCAATTTGTCAAAATCACAACGATCAGCATGTCGAAAAGACTGTCCAGTTTACTTTCATTTAAAAAAGTCCTTGTTGTACAACTAAATAATTATTAACTAATAATTATTGATAATTAAATAGAATTGAAGCACATGACGGCAGTGGCAATGGAGATAGTACTCGACAGTGGTGGTGGTGGTGGGTTAGGATGCTTGAGAGAAGCAGCGCATGCTCTATTCACACAAGGAGAGCTGTTGGTCAGGCTACTACTTGTTGCTCTCTAAAATAGTTATTGAATCAAATGTTTACTTGTGTAGGTAAACGTAGATGTTTAACAAACTGTTAAAATACAGCAGAATGCAAAAATTCTACATTTTCTGCGGGAGGATCTCCTATTTGCATTCCGGTATCGTTTGGTTTATAAATTAAGCGCTGACAAACATCGAACTGAAGGGCTCAAGGCTAAAACAAGTCAACTGTTTTTAATATTTGGGTGCTTCAGTAACAACGAAAGATCTTTGAAAAAAATGAAGAGCAGAATTGCGCAAGCACAACAAGCATTCACAGATCTCAGAAAAGTTCTGACAAACGTACGCCTCTCAATGAAGAGCCGGAAGAGGAGGCTGGAGTGTTGCATCATCCCCGTTGTGAAATTTGGAAGCGAAGCTCGGACCATGAACCGAAACGCTGTTAACATCATAAACGCTGCAGAAATGCAGTTTTTAAAAAGAATGTTCAAGATGTCAGACACCGACAGAATCACCAACAAAGAGCGAACGAACAAAGATCCCTTTACAAAAAGATCGTGCTGGGACAGGCTAACTGTTTTGGACACACCATGAGAAGGGAAGCGTTGGAAGAACTTGTATCAACTGGAAAAATAAAAGGAAGAAGACGGGGAGAAGACGTCGGACAGCTCGAGCTGTTTTATGGGCACAGCACCTACCAGAAGGTCGCTTGTGAAAGACTGCATGGAATACAGAACCACGGTCACCAACGCCTTCTGTCATGGCACTTCGAGAGTCACATTAACAAGTGTTGGATTGAGATGTGTTGCCCAAATGAGACCAGTTTCACCAGATAAGCGTACCTGATTTCCATCCATCAAGAGGCTTTTCTCCTGTTTCAACGAGCAAAAAAGTCATAAAGATCTTTTATCATTTCAATCAAAATTCAACTGCTTAAAACAACAGAGGTTAAAATGAAAACATGAAGAATCAGATCTTGTTAAACACAACTCACGACTCCGATTAGAAACGGCCTTAACCCTCCTGCTGTCCTTGGGTCAAAATGACCGCTGAGCTGAGGCCGCAGCAGGAAGGATAATCAAACATTTTTTTATCCATCCAGAGGACCTGACTTCACTTTGTTAGATGTTTCTACCTGGATTATTGAGCAGCATCAGGATATTTGACAAACTGTTTATTCTGAATTTACTAGTGTGCATTTTAAAACTCGTGGTACTCTTGTCAATCTTATTGTATGCATGCGAAGCTTGTATGCTGTTGTGACTACCTTATCTTCATAATTTAGCAGCTTTTAAAAAAAACTAGGATTTTTTGGCAGCTCATCAGAAATAAACCCAGGAAACTACGCAGAATGTACAAATGATCTTTTTATTGTCGCCAAGCTTGAAGTAACGTCATGATTTAGACGCCCCCGGGCCTTTGAAAACATTTTATAACTTGTTTTGTCTTGACAGTCACAACCGCAGATCTTGTTTTATTTGTCATAATTTGAAGCTGCAGTTCTGGCATCTAGAACTCGACTGGTGTTTGCAGTTTATACCAGCGACGTGAGCTGATGCCAGTGGATATGTTTAAGATAATGAAACCTGGAGTAGCTCAAGGGGTTTTCCCGCTGTGTGGTTTAGCGTGGATGTTGTCGAGAGACGGCACATTGATTTGTGTAACGCTCGGTGGGCACCTGAACTTGCGAAACGTTCCCGCTGGTTTAATTTTCTGACGCTCGCGCTCCCATCCCCTCTCCACCACAACGCAACTGTTCCTGCTCCGCAACCTTTTCACACCCCTCACTTCCTGAACACACCTTCTCCCAATTGCTCTCATTACGAGTGTTTGATGTCTGGTGCAGCTTGTGCTTCCAGATGCCCCTGAGGAGCTAGAAACGGGCGTGGATGTCTGTTTTTTTACTTCCTAAATGCAGGTGACTGGTCATTAGATTGGCCTGTCAGATCTGTTGCCAGTACAATTCTCACCTCTCGCAGCCCAGCATGTTGCGGCACCTTTTAGTGCGACAGGCTCCATGTGGGAACCAGGTAACTCGAGCAGTAATAGATTTGAGGTAACCCAATCTTCCAGCTGGTGTTTTATGATTAATGGGTTTATTGAAGTCGATGCCTTTAAGCACACGTCACGATCGTAAAACTACTTCGCGTCACTCAGCAGTATCCCATAAGGGTGTGAGTCATTGTTTTTGTGACTGATTGGTATGTTCTTTAGCAGGTGCTTTATTTATTTCTGTAAAGATGTTTTATGTCCAGGACCTGAAAAACGTCCAACTCATTTAAAGGCGCGTAAAGTAAATCAGTTTTTATGTTTGAAACCAGTATTATTTTAATACATCTTTCTAGCTCGAGGTTATACATGCAAATTCAAAAATATGTCAAATTTATATCCCTATTTTTTTTTGTGTGTGTGTTTCTTTAAGGCGTCTCTTTTTTTAAGCTAGAGAATCTGTTGTTTTTTACATGTACATGTGTAGTATAATTTATACTTTATTCCATACCCAAAAATGGTGATGTTATTGTTTGTCGAACCATTAACTCTTAGAGGGATAGTGACGGATCCCTTTGTCCCGTTTCTTCAAACATGAGCCTTTAATGTTCACATTCCCAAAAAATGACAATTACTGTTCCTGGACAGACTTGATGAGCAAATGTGTCACAACTATGTGTTTGCGCTGGATTGAAGTCGAGAAATTGCATCAAATGATAGTGTGCTTGTGATTAAGTTCGATGTCTTGTGCCGTCTTTAATCAGCGTCTGGCCCAGATGAAAAAGCTAGCTGGCTTTGTGTGTTTCAGGTCCACAGCTGTCCTTTGGAAGTAGAGAGCTGCCCGTAAATAATAAATATGTGGTGCATTTGTTTGGCCTGGAGCCAGCAGTGTGTGTGTGTGTATGTGTGTGTGTGTGTGTGTGTGTGCCGTTCAATGTTTGTTTCAAAGTTTGTTCATTTTTTACTCTTTGATCTTTGCTGTAAAATGCAGATCTCGGGGACACATTATTGCACTTTTTAACTAGAAAGAGGCCACATTTTCTTTAATTATTGCACCTGCGTTTTATTATAAATTGCAGCTTTAAGATGCTTTTGTTTTCTTTATTTTGGGCGTTAGTTTTAAATATATTTGGGATTGTGTATTTTTTAAGTTGCAGTCAATAAAACCTTGGCACCACAGTTTGCGTTGGCATACTGTGCAGTATCAGAACAAACCACAAAACGTCTGGGACAATGTCTTTTCAACAGATGAGATCAAAGTAGACTTTAAAAAAAATTTCTTTAAACCTTTATTTTACCAGGAAAGAAATCCATTGAGATTATTAATCTCCTTTACAAGGACGTCTGGGGACATGTCTGGCTATGATCCTGAGTACAGGACAACTGTCAGCACGGTGGTGCAGGGCTGACTTGGGCTGGTTTTGCAGCTACAGGACCTGGGTACCCTGATGTCATTTAGTTTATTATAAACTCTGCAAAATATTCTACGGTCAAATATCAGCAAATCTACAACAGAATGGCTGAAAGTAAAAGAGTCAAGGTTTTGAGATGGTCCAGTCCAAGTCCAGACCTCAACTGAAATAACAATAAAAATATGAATGGGCCACAAATTCTCTTCAATTAAAGTGAAATCTAAAAAGTTTATGGATCAAGTTGGTACTTTAAAGCACCTGTCCTCAAACTCTTTTGCATAGTGGACAGGTTTAGTACAAGACGACGTCTCCACAGACTTTTAGAGAAAAAAGAAGTTCTCCAGGGAAGTTAGTTTTCACCCGTTTTTGCCTTTTTCTTCTAGGTTTGACTTTCCTTAAAATATATCTGTGACTGAGTCAAGCAATGGATAGAGGTGTGAATTAATATATTAATAAATAAATAAATATATTTTGTATTATTATTATTTTTTTCTGTATAGTCCATAACAGAATGATCCATGGACCCATGCTGGTCCTTGCCCTGTTGGTTCAGGACTCCTACTTTTTATTATTTATACTAAAGGTTGTTCCACAAGTTGTGAAACTTTTATGTATTCAGTTTTACACACACTGCTACTTCATTTGTTCTCATTTTATTAAATAAAAAAATATTGTTTGGTGTAACATGTACTGTATCTCCAGAGATGTTCAATCAGATTCAAGTCTGGATTCTGGCTTGGCCCCTCCAGGACCTTCACAGAGTTGTCCTGAAGCCACTCCAGGACCTTCACAGAGTGGTCCTGAAGCCACT
>NC_056501.1:5008676-5026145 GCF_014905685.2 Nematolebias whitei | reverse complement strand
CTCCAGGACCTTCACAGAGTGGTCCTGAAGCCACTCCAGGACCTTCACAGAGTGGTCCTGAAGCCATTCCAGGACCTTCAGAATGGTCCTGAAGCCACTTCTTTGAGATCTTGACCATGTGCTTTGGGTCGTTGTCCTGCTGAAAAATGACCCCAGTCTGAGGTCCAGAGCTCTCTGGAGCAGGTTTTCATCCAGGATGTGTCTGTACATCGCTGCATTCATCTGTCCCTTTTTCCTGACTAGTCTGCCAGTTCCTGCTGCTGAAAAATATCCCCACAGCATGATGCTGCCACCACCATGCTTCACTGTAGGGATGGTGTTGTCCTGGTGATGAGCTGGTTTCCTCCAAACGTGACACCTGCATTCACACCAAAGAGTTCGGTCTTTGTCTCATTAGATCAGAGAATTTTGTTTCTCATGGTCTGAGAGTCCTTCAGGTGCCTTGTATCTCCAGATGGTCTGCCATGTGCCTTTTATTAAAGAGCGTCTTTCATCTGGCCACTTTACCACCATACAGGCCTGATTGGTGGATTGCTGCAGAGATGGTTGTCCTTCTGGAAGGTTCTCCTCTCTCCACAGAGAAACACTGGAGCTCTGACAGAGTGACCATCAGGTTCTTGGTCACCTCCCTGACTAAGGCCCTTCTCCCCTGATCGCTCGCTTTAGATGTCCGTCCAGCTCTAGGAAGAGTCCTGGTGGTTCCAAACTTCTTCCATTTATAAATGATGGAGGCCACTGAGCTCATTGGGACCTTCAAAGCAGCAGAAATGTTTCTCTATCCTTCCCCAGATTTGTGCCTCAACACAATCCTGTCTCAGATCTACAGAGAAGTCCTTTGACTTCATGCTTGGTGTTTGTGCTCTGACATGCACCGTCAACTGTGGGACCTTCTATAGACAGGTGTGTCTTTCCAAATCAAGTCCAATCAACTGAACAGGTGGACTCCACTGAAGTTGTAGAAACATCTCAAGATGATCAGTGGAAACAACATCTGAGCTCAGTTTGAGCTTCATGGCAAAGGCTGTGAAAACTTACATAAAAATGTGATTTATTAGTTTTCTATTTTTAATAAATTTGCAAAAATAAAAAAAAAAGTCTTCACATTGTCATAATGGGTTATTTATTATGTGTAGAATTTTGAGGAAAGAGATTAATTTAATACAATCTGGAATAAGACTAACGTAAAGAATGTGGAAAACTTGAAGCGCTGTGATTTGTATTTTATTTGTTTGTTGTTTGTACCAAATCTTAATACTCGATAAGAACCAGTTTATTTTTAGTTTTAAAAGTGTAAACTTTAGAGTTTAGATTTTTTTTTTCATTCATTCAACCTTTATTTTTTATTTTATGCTAGAAATGGTTTATTTAAATTTATGATCGTATAAAAAACTTCTGAAACTTGCCTGTGCTTGGTATCATTGTATACACTTATCAGATACTCACAGGTAGGCCTGTTGCGATAAACAATAAATCAATTAATCGCATGACAAATGAAAATTATCAATCTCATTTTCATTTATTGGCTTTATTGTTTTTTCATGTCTGTCTCTTCTGAAGACACTGGATGACAAAAGGCTCGACTCCGGTGTTCTTCACTGACCCCTCCCTTTCTCTTTTCTCTTTAAAATCTGTTTTAACCGTTCAAAATCATGTTTTTTGGATCGTTAAAAGCAGCTAAGCTACGAGCTAAGCTAACAGGCCGACCTCGGGGGAAAAAACCTCTGTCTTGTCGAAGCTCCAAAATTCACGGTTGAAACTTCTGCCTTCGTGTAAAAAGTTGTTTTTTCTCTGCAAAAAGAAGCTGAGAACTTGTTTACTGATTTTTTTAATTAAAGGATTTTTGTGAAAAATGCTTTGCTAAAGAGATCAAATCACACTGAACTTCTGCCATTTTGACAACCAAAGAGAGACAGCCCATGTCACGTCAAGGGGCCTCCCTCCCATTTTTCTTAAAGAGACACGCTGCTCGCTCCCTCACTGTCTATCCTTTGGTCCAAACAGTCTTTTACTGCCATCCAGTGATCAAAAAAGGTACTAGACACAAAATTAACCAACATTTCTTCTTAAATTTGACAATAACTACTAATTATTGTCAAATTTCAAACAGTATTATCGTTTATCGCAATTAATTATCGTGTTTAATTTCTGAGACAATTAATCGCCCAGCCGAATTTGTTATCTTGACAGGCCTACTCACATGATTGTGTGGTTACAGTATGGCAGTTGTAATAATCTTTTTTTCTTTAATATTACTTTATTTTAATCATGATTTTGTTGGTTTAATGTGTTGCACGTTTATGAAAGTAATTGAAACCAGCTGTTCCTGATCAGCAGTGAAGAACTTTTCACGTGGAAATAAAACTACTATAAACAGTATAGAATAGTGGGATGTTTAGAAGTGTCAGGTATGGTTGGAAAGAAAAGAACAGTACGTTGGACGTTGTTTGTGTCTTTGTGGAGATGTTTGTGTCGTAGCTCCTGGATAGTTAAAGGCTTGTTCTGTACATTACTTCTGTTGCCTTCAAATGTGCCTCTTCCTATCATTGAAACCCTGCAATTTTGCTGGATTCCACTCTTGTGTTGCGTGTAGAGACAGGATCCATAGCTTGTTTAACATGCAGTCGTACCATATGGCATGTGTGTGTGTGTGTGTGTGTGTCACACTGAGACACTTTCTTATACAGGACCTCTGGGTCTTCGACTGTCCAGTTCTTTACACGCCCACAAGTCTTCAAGTGAAGTGCTCATGCTGCTCTCATCCTCCCAAACACAGGAGAGTCATCAAGTTGGGGGGAAAGCACTTATGTTGCTGAAAGGATAAAATAAAGACTGCTTGTGGCAGAAACGTTTTAATGGGCTGATCGTTCAGTCCAGTTGAACAGAAAGCCGTGCTTTTGAAATGACCAAACAATGACTGCACATCCTTTTTTCAGTCAATGTAAATTTCCCTCAGTAGAAAAAAACTGTTGTATTGTTCAGCAGAAAGTCTCCTAATTGCAAACAATAAAAAAAAATAACATAATTTGTACCTGGTGTATTTGTTTTAAAAAGAAAAAGATGTAATTAAACAAGAATGTGTTGTCCTTTCTAAATGCTTTAATCTTCTTCCAGCTGCCAATGCCAAGCCCGTAAACGCAGACCCAGACTAAATGGGTCACGTTAGGGCTGCAGTCCAGACGGCTTATTGGTCAGCGAATTAATTAATTGTTCACATGTCATGTTGCGGCTTTGTTTTAGGTTCAGATGGAATAAAAACTAAATATTTCTGAGACCTGAACCTAATTTTAAATGACTAAAATAGCAACAGAAATTACGAGGCATCATCTTAACTACAAGTCTAAATTCTAATGTATTAATTTTTTTCAGACACCTTCCCAAGGAAAAGACAAACCCCAGGCTGGCACTTCTAAATCTCCATCTCTGTCTGAGATTAGGAATAAACTAGCAACAGCAGCCAAAGAGGTAAGACCATCTCTTTTTCTGCAAGGTGTTCCTCTTCACTGACTGGTAAGTTTTGATTTAATGGTTCTTTTTTCAGGGGAAACCACTACCGAAGACAGAACAGAAGTTTGAAAATTATGCCAGGACTGCTTATAAAGTCACAGACAAAAGTGTAAGTAATGATTAATGTATGCAGTTTTAAATGACCTTATTTCAATAAATTCAAAAGTAGACTTCTTGCTTTAATCAAGTTTTGTTTATATCAGTTTTCTGTATTACCACTATCGGTGCATTTAGTTTTATCAGCCAGGCCCAGCAGTGTTATATCCTGCGAGACTTTTGTAAAACATACTTTCATTAGTCGAGTATCTGGAGCTGTGGGCACATTTATGCAAACCTTAACATTTCTAAGCTCTTTTCAGTGGTACTTCTCCAAGAATGTGTTGTTATTCCTCACTCTGTCCTCATACATTGCAGTATCTCGTAAACCTGAAACGTATACAGCACAGCTTTTTTTAAACATATTTTTATTGTCTCAGCATCTGTTCTGAAAGTACACCTGCCAAGGCAAACTCACTCCCTGGGATTCACTGGATTTAGTCTTCTGTAGCCTGAATGAAAGGATGTATGGTAAATGGTAAATGGACTGTACTTATATAGCACATTTCTATCTTATCAAGATACTCAAAGCTCTTTACAACACAATCTGTACCCTCATTTATACTCCTATAGCTCTCTACTAGATCTGTATAAGGACTTATCAGAACTTTAGATCCCATTCATACACTGATGGGACACACATCAGAGGCAATGAGGGGTTCAGTGTCTTGCCCAGGGACACTTCAGCATGTGACTGCTGGTGGAAGCAAACCCCCAACTCTTCCATTGAAGAACGACTGCTATACCACTCAGCTACAGCTGATGTATGTGAATAGCACTAGTCTTTTTAACCACGATGGCGTGATGGCAAGGCAGCAACACACAAAACTTTTTCTTTTAAAAATTCGGTTGTCATGTCAAAATCCCAGATCGCCCATCCATATATGTATGTAAACTGGTCATCCTATCATTTGAAGAAACTATACTTTTAAGAAATATAAACATTAGAAAGCATAGTTTCCTCAAATGATTGTGGCGGCCAAAGACCTATGGTGGTCAAGGCCACCATTGGCCACCCTTTTGGCTCCACCACTGCACCTGGTGGTGGATAAAATTGCTTCTTGACTCATCAGGATTCATCGTCTGTGCTGCCTCGGACAAGAAAAAATAATAAGCAACCTCTGTTTAACTACACGGTGTGTAACTCCTGAGAGTATCTTGCACCAAAAAACATTCAGGTTCACTTCCATTCTCTGATCCATTCCAGTCCAGAAAAACACTCATCTCAAAAACTACAAACATCCACTGTTCAAGTCCCTGAGTGACGGGGAACATCAGAGTACTGATTGGTAATTTAAAACTTCCTATTATTATTTTTTTTAGCATAAACAGACTGCATGTATTTGAATGACATGCAGTTGTTGGCTGTTCAATTAAATTCAGTTTACTTATATAGCACCAAATCACAACAAAGTTGTCTCAGGGCACTTTACAGAAACATTCACATACATAGAAGCCAATTAGTAAAGTTCTCTATCTAAGGAATCCAGCAGACAAGATGAATCTTGGCTTCGTTGCAGTCTCCCATCCTGAGCAAGCACAGTGGAGACAGTGGAAAGAAAAATTCCCTTTTAACAGGAAGAAACCTCCAGCAGAACCAGGCTCAGGACAAGCGGCCATCTGCTTTGACCGGCTGGTTTGAGAGGACAGGAAGGAGAGACAGACGAACACAGAATGGTAGGTCTAGGTGTAGGTCCAGTTATAGGCCCAGGTGTACCTGAAAGACAAAAAAAAACCCACATGTTAAGGATAGAAAAAAAATTACAAATACAAAACAGGTTGAGCAGAGTAAGTAAAGACAGTAGTAGAGTGAAAATTGTGGTCAGTTTGTCCTCCAGCAGTCTAAAGGCTCCAGTATACTGCCGCGTACGTACGTACGCGTGTACTGTACGCAGAGGGTTCAAACATTATACTCCAGCGTACACCCCGAGCAGCTGCAGAGCAGCTTCACAGACAAGGGACGTTTACCTTCAGGACAAATTGAGGTCGCCGATTGGTCATTTGCTGACACGCCTACTGGATTGATTGACAGGTCGGTAAAAAGAAAAACAAGCGAGCGCTGGCAGCCTCACGCAGCGGTGTTCTGTGTTTATATGTTGTTAATAAAAAGATAAAAAGATATGGTTCTACAGCCCACACATCAGACCAGCCCACCAGGAAATCTCCAGACCCTCCTGCAGCCACGCTGGACCTGAGTTTAATTCGCTTGTGACAAATTCCTTCATTTCTCAACATTTCAGTCATGGCATCAACGGAGGAGGAAGAGATCACTGCCTCTTGGCAAACAAAAGAAAAGGCCAGATCAGAGATGAAGAAGGGGAATTTAATACATTGGTGTCGCATACAAAACAGTCCATCGGTGGGCAGTTTATTGTGCGACACCGCGTATGCGGTCGTAAAAATGTGAGCTTTGCACGGAGGGTATGCTGGGGGGTACGCACGTACCTCTGCGTACGTACGTGCGTACCTCTGCGTATGGATGTACGCGGCAGTATACTGGGGGCTTAAGCCTATAGCAGCATAACTAAGGGACAGCTCAGGAAACCCAAGCCAACCCTAACTATAGGATTTAGCAAAAAGGAAAGTCTTAAGCCTAGTTTTAAAACTGGACAATGTGTCAGCCTCACAGACAGAGATTGGAAGTTGGTTCCACAAGAGAGGAGCAACTGAAAGATCTGCCTCCCATTCTGGTTTTGTAAACTCTAGGAACCACAAGTAAACCTGCAGCCTGAGAGCGAAGTGCTCTGTTAGGAAAATATGGAATAAAAGACATGTCCTGATCAAAAATAACACCAAGATTTTTAACATTAGAGCTGGAGGACAGATTAATGCATCTAAGGAGGGAGAAAGACTGAAAAATGTATTCCTAAGGTGCTCAGGTCCAAAAACCAAAACCTCAGTCTTGTCTGTGTTCAACAGGAGAAAATTAAGGGTCATCCAGGTTTTTATGTCTTTAAGACATGCTTGTAGTCTAAGTAGCTGATTGGATTCATTGGGTTTAATGGACAAATATAACTGTGTGTCATCAGCATAACAATGGAAATTTATCCCATGCTGTTTAATAACTTTACCTAATGGAAGCATATATAAAGTAAAGAATATTGTCCCAAGCACTGAGCCCTGAGGAACTCCATGACTAACTTTGGTATATGAAGAAGATTTATTATTTACATTTACAAACTGGAATCTTATCAGATAGATATGATTTAAACCAATTTAGAGCCGTTCCTGTAATTCCAACATCATATTCAAGCCTCTGTAGTAAAATATTGTTATCAACTGTATCAAATGCAGCTGTTGTAATTAGAAACTCAGAAATCCTTCTTTTTTTCCATAAAACACTCGAGTTTGTCAATGAAGCACATTTCTCTTTAAAAAACACACACACTTTGTTTTAGCACAAAGTCTTTACAGTCAGTGCTTGTGTGATAGGTTTAATGTGTGTAAATAAAGTTTTGACAGGCTCTTTGAAGAACAAAACGTCTTCAGTGCAGGCCTTATCATCTTCTGCACCGTGTTCAGAGCAGCTCTGCCTCTGAAGGAGGTCACTGGAAGCACACTGTCCAGACAGTTGGGGTTTGAGCTCCACAGTTGGAGCAGGTGGAAGCTCTTTGGAGCGACACGGGCTGGGTGGACAGGCGGAGAGTGGGGGTGGTGCCGGGTCTGGGAGAGCTTGTTGATCCCAGTGTGTAGAAACATCTGTGGAAGTGCTTTGGTTTCATCAGCCAAGGCTGAGATCTGTCAGACCTGAAGCACCTAGTCATACGCTCTGGTATGTGCTGCTGCCCCCACCCAGCCCCTCGTCGCTCCCCCAACAGCCCCATCCAAACTCAACGTTCCCACAGGCAACAGGCACAAAACTCATGTCGTAGTAAAAGTGAGTCATGTGCCTCGTGCAGTTTAGCACTTCATTTAGATGATTTATATTTTTTACTCTTTCTTTCTCTCCTTCTCCCCTCACCTTCCTCAGGTGGTCAAAGATCTCTGGAGTTTTCTGCAAACGCTCAAGAAGTAACAGTAAGAAGGATCGTTTCTGCGTTTTCCTGCAAGACGTTTAAAGGCACAGTCAACACATTCGTATCTAGTCAGTACTTCTAAGGTCTGTGATCAGAAAACTAAATGATACATGAAATTATTCTTTGCTGTTTCACTAACATCACGTGAACCAGGCCGTGAATTCTGTGCAGAGGTGGTTTTAATCTGCTCCTCCTTTAAGCATTTTACCTGTTGTTACCTGAAATGTATTTTATTATAGGAGGGAAATAGGTCAACTTTATTTCAACTTAAAGCAAAATTAGATTTAATTTTCAACAAGAGAATAAATTCAGATGAAATCACATTGTTTTAAAGTAAAGCTAGCTGTAAACCCAGAATGTACCAGGAGCACGTTGATCATTAAATATACCAAACTGTACAAATGGCCTGAACTCCTTTTTTAAACATTTTGCTTAGACTTTAAGTGTTCCAGGCTTTTTAAAGAGCTTTCAAAGTATTTTGTTGAACGTTTTAGTACAGTCTTTGTACCAGATCATCAGAGTGATGCTTTTTGTTTCTTGGTTCTGACATTTACCACCTTTTGTTCACTTCTAGTGTTTTACATATCAGGGCAGATTTCAACAAAAACATCTGGTCTTTACCAAATTCTAAAGTGATCTAAACCTAAACTCAAGTGTAAGAACACAGCAGAGGTCACTGTTTTTACCGCAGTCAAAGGATGAACTGCCATCGTTTAATAACGGCCAAATTAACAAATATATAACCGGTTTTATATGCTGTAAAATATAATACAAACGGTTCAGCAACAATCCCAGATGTGCAGGTCCAGATCCATCCAGTACGCTGATCTGATGTGAAGTTGTGGATCAGCTGGAGGAGGCACCTCTCAGGTTCAGGGTCAGATTCTTTGGGTCGCCATTTCTCTGTGGGGGGGCTTGAGGCTAGAGGCTATCCCAGCGGTCAAAACGGGACAAGTGGGGACACCCCGGTCAAGTTGCTATTTGTCAAATTGACTGAAGTTTTCCTGATTTATAGCCATAATGAATAAAATCCAAGATATGCCGTCAACACTGAACAGAAAACCCAGTAAATTGGGTAAATGATTGCAATAAGATTATAAAAAAAGACAAAAAAACTGTTTTTGGAGGCAAAATGTATCGAAGTGAAGGCGACATCTGCACACTCCAAAAGACTCAAATTGTACCTACAAAATAAAAGCATCTGCAGATGAACAGTCCTTTGTGGCGCTGGTGGATCAGGTGCTGGCTCTTCCTTGGCTGTTCAAAGTCAGGTTGACGTTCCAGCACTTCCTGTTGTCCGACGCTGCTCGTCGCATTTGTCGACTCGTTTCTTTCTTGTGCAAACGATGAAAGGAGAAATATCAGACTGTGTTTTTGAAAGTCTTGCATGTAACCAGGAATCATTCTGTCTTGATTTGTGTGAACTTGAGGATTCGGGACTGCTTACGGCCGATACCGGGATCATTTTCTTATCATCAGCCTGCAAGTGTCTTTTCTTTCCACCCGTTTTTGTTTCTGAAAAACTGTTAATGTGTCATATTGCATTTGGCTTATCCAGGCAAAAGTACTGTAATCATAGAGAAATCCGTCCACTCACTTCAAAGCATCTCAGTGTGCGGAAAACTTTTTTGTTGTTGTTTTAATTTGCCAGCAATCCAAGACAAAAGTAATTTTTACTTATAAAAAATGTAGTTCACAAGCCATGAATCCACGAATTACTAGGAATGTCATTCTCCATTTATCAGGTGAAAATCTCTGTGGAAAAGTTTCCTGCACAAGGAAGAGTTTCCAGAAGTTTCTAAATGAGAAGAGTTAAGCTCCAGTGTATGATCCGAGTCATTTTTAAAGGACTAGTTAAAAATACTTTAGATTTTTAGTTGTAGCTTCTTTAACGAACTGACGTGACGTAAATGACTGTACTTTGATGATTTCCCTAAACCTGGAGCTTCAGTTCTTTTCCTGAAGTTGAAGTGTTTGTTTAGTTTTTTTCTAACGTTCAGGTCGTTTCTACAAGTTAATCTTGTCAGACTTAATGAACATTATTTTTTGTGAATAAACCTCTTTGTTTTTTTTTTAAAGCTGGCAGCTGAACCATGTTTGAAATATTTGCTTCTTCTAACTTTCCCTACAGCCTCTTTGTTTCAACATTTAGCCTCCCTTTTTCAATGTATGTTCTAATTTGCTATTAAAGGTTTTTTTTTCAAAACTTTTGACTATTTTCCTTTTTTGTCTAATTTTATTCCATATATTTTGTCACTGTTTTTTTTTTTGTGTGCATTATTATTATTAAATTATGTCTTAATGTGTCCAAATAAAACTGCAACCAATGACGGTAGTTTCAAATGTCAGCAGTGAAGAAAATTACCATCTTAAAACCTTTAGTTTGAAAAACTGAGCTGGCCTCCAACATGGCGGGCTTCGATTGTTTTTATTTAATTTATCTTCATTGTTTCTGTTAAAACGTTGAGTTTTCACCAGGACTAAGATTGGAGAAGTAAAGGTGAGGAATTAATTTTCACGTGCACAGAATCAGCGTCATAATGTGGTGGAAATGAAATAGAATAAAAAATGATAACTTCAAAACAAAAGTTTAAACTCGGAGCATAGCTGCGTGTTTAAATGAGCAGGTTGTGACACTGACATCAAGTTTTCATCTCTAACCAGGGTTTAATTTGAGCCGGATCCTGCTGGAACAGGATGCGGGAACTCTTATTTTGACAGGATGTGTTCCAATAACTGTTTTCTTGAATCTGGTAACTCTCAGGCTTACTAATAATAAAGTTATGAACTCATTCGACTGCCTTGAATGAATAAAACCTATATTTGACGTGTAATCTGAAAATAATTACATAAACACTCATTTTAAACACAACCTTTATGAGCTTTAATATCACATCAGAGCTGCCCCTTCAAGTAAGCGTTTCCACTTCTACCCTTAAAAAAAATCTCCAACCCTAAAAGTTCAGTCATGGGCAACTTAATTAAAAACTCAAAAATATAATTCAACTGCACAACTAAATTACAAATCAGTTTTACAGTTTAAGTGGGTCATTAAAAAATTTTTGATTATTTATTAAAAATATGAGAGAAATGTTTGATGGGTAATCACGCTATGACACATCATGTATAACAACGGTGCAAATTTGTCAAAATAACCGATCAAAACATAAAAAAAATCAGTCCCGTTTACTTTCATACAAAAAAAAAAAAAGTTTTCTCATTGTACGACTAAACCGAGAATTGAAGCACATGAAGGCAGTGGCAATGGAGATACTGGAGCAGGTGGAGTGGTGTGGGTGAGTGCTGAGCTAACCAGGTTGTCGTACATGAGCAGGAGGGGTTGGGATGCTTGAGAGAAGCGGAGCTTGCTCTATTCACACAAGGAGAGCTGTTGGTCAGGCTACTTATTGTTGATCCCATTAAAATACACCAGAATGCAGGAAATGGCATCTACTTTATTCAATAATTTCTGGGGGAGACACTGGTTTGCAGTCCATCATTGTTTGATTTACAAATCGAGCACTGTCAAACATATCAGAAGGTGCTTGGCTTAAAGCTCGAAGGCGCCTGGAACCCACTCTGCCACGACTGGTCAAACATCTAACCAGGATTGTGTCCACTGATAACCAAGAAAAGGCATCTGTATTTTTTAGTTTTTTTCCAATGCTCATTTTATAAAGTTTATTCTATTATTTCACATGAATAGGGATAATACAACCCTCTATGTGGGCAATGGTCAAGTATAAATGACAGTGATGGCTGGTTAGGTTTGTCACATGAACCTTGGGTCCACTGCCTTTAACCTGAATGATTTATTTGTCTTTAAACTAAAAAAATATATATATTTTTGTTTTAGATGACCAGGTTGACAATTTCCAAACTATAATATATTTAACTTCAGCAATGGACTCCAGAAATGTATAAATTTGTGCCTCAAGAAATATTCAGGCTCTTTTTTTTTTTCATTCAACCTTTATTTAGACAGGTAAATCCCATTGAGCCATTAAAAAATTCAACATGACTTTTAAATTGTTTAATAAAAATAAAAGATTAATTACCTTTGTACCTAAGCCTGCTGAGCGCCAAGTCCTCCACCTTCAGCCACTGCCCTTGGAGTCGTGCTCCTGACTCGTATGGCCCCTCCTGCAGGTGGTGGGCCCACAGGAAGTCAAACCCATGCTGCTCGTTGGACCTGAGCCCGACCAGACCTCTTGTGTACAGATCCGGTCAACAGTTGCTCACCGACGAGCCCTTTCCCCAGACCTGACTCCAGGGTGGGGCCCCGGTAACCCATGTTCGGGCAAGGGACACTGAGCTCTTTGATATTTCCTGACCATGAATTTTTGGAATCGCCCTTTGACCTGTCATCTAGAACCAATCTGACTTGGCGGACCATAGTGGGGCCAACAAAGTCCATGCTCAATAATCCAGGTATACAGTCCAACATTTTTCAGTCAGGTCATCTGGACAGTTTCTTTTTTTTGTGCTGAAACATTTCGCCTTCGATCCGGAAGGCTTCATCAGTCAAGGAAACACAACAAAACTGATTCTTCCCCCAACATACTGGAGCAAAGCTCCTGGGATTATTCAGGCGCACAAACTCCACCACGATAAGGTGGAGATTCAAGGAGAAGCAGAAGGTACTTCATCTTTTTTTTCCCAGGACACGCTGGAGAGACCACGTCTCTGTTTACCTGGGAACACCTTGGAGTCCTGGAAGAGGTGGCTGTGGACAGAGACGTCTGGACCTCCCTGCTCAAGATGCTGCCCCCTCAACCCGACGTTGGAACAAGCAGAAGATGATGGATGGAGAAGTCCCTTCTGAGGCTTCCAGTTATCAGAATTTGTTTTAGAAAACAGTTTATAGACACCGTCAGTGACTTTCAATAGATTTAGATATGTTGCTTTTAACATATATTTGTAAAGTATTGCGATTAGAATAAATCTGACATTTAGTTGCTGGAAACAAAAAGGTTTTGTCTTTTTTTTTTTTTAGTTCCCACATTACAACCGTCTTTGTTGTCACCACTGGATGGCACTGAAGTCCAGGTGTTGCCTTCAGATCCAGATCCCATAATGGGAGAAATTAATTAAGAGTTTACCTGAAGTGTGAGTCAAACATTACTTCACTGTCAGCTGAAGAGCTTTTTGCCCTGTAGGCACACAGAAGTGAGTGGATGCATCCATGGCATGACGCACAATTTTACATTGCTATCACGACGGCTAAAAGGCACGTGGAAATCCCCCCGCTGTGGCTGACTTGAATTCCAGTCCAGGGTTCGACTGAACCAGCCTGGAGGTACTGACACACCAAAATCCAAACGCTCATGCACATTATTAAAGAATAGTGCGTCTGCTGGTTTTGCTGTTGTTCAGAAACAAGCATTGACAGTTTGGTGTAATTTTTTCTCTCGTATTCAGTTTCGTCCTTCCAAAATCTGCATCAGTAAATTCAAAGGGATTCGCACTGGGGCCAAATAAAAAGTACTTTAAAAAATATTTATAGGAACTCAATACAAAGTCATTCGTTAAAAACATAAATCATAAAATAAGAAACAAAGTATGCACATTTTTTGAAAGTCTGACAAACACCTTTTTCTTTCTTCGCTCAGCTGCTCCCTTCTTCAGTGAACAAACTCGTACGAAGACATGGCGATTGTTTTTACACCGGATGTCCTTCCTGATGCAACAAACCACCGAGCGACCACAGCCCTCTGTGTGGAGCAGAGAGCTGCTCTCCTGGGCGCACAGGGAAGCAGCTGGTGGGGGTTAAGGGCCTTGCTCAAGAGCCCAGAGAGAGGCAAATGAGGGTGGAGGCAGGTATGAATGCTTTACCTTTCCCACCCACATTTCGATATTGTCAGTCGAGGGAGTTGAACGGACGACCTTCCGATCACAGGTTCACCTTCTCTAACCTCTGCGCCACCACTCCCACAAAGGCCTCCAAAACCTGTGGGTTTGTTTACCTACGGAAACAGCCGAAGTGGCTGAAAAACAATCTGAATGTCTTTAGAAGAACCACCCGGGATCAAAAAGTCTGAACATTTATGTACTTGTACATATATACTCACAGATTTGTTTGCTTTGCTTGCATTGAATACATACCTGCATTTCAGAATATATCTGGAAACGTACAGAAAAATACATTTTTGAATGCACCGTGCATAGTTCAGGATACCCTTTTCAGTGTTTGATTTCTTAGTTTTGGATGGAGGCCTTTAAATCCACTCAAGGCAGGTGTACATGTGAGGGTGATGGTATCAGTACTCAGCAGGTACCAGCCAAACACAACATTAAGCCATTAGGGAAGTATTGCCCTTTGCTTTAATCCAGGTGTCACAAGATATGGGACAGTTGGACTGAAAAGTGTCCATGTGAAGACAAGACTGCAGTCTGTGTGCTCTGGTGACATTCCTTTGTGACTGCTTCTGCACACATCTCCTTTAGAAACCAGCATCATTTAAAAAGTTTTACAAGAACAGTAGGCGACATCTAAGAGAAACCAAGAATTCCTTGTTTGCTCATTCCTAGTACTAGTACTTTTGGAAGAACCCGTTACTTGTATAATACAAACAAGAGCACGCAGGAATGGGTATTCTGCTTGGAAAGTTGGACTTTAGAACAAGCATCCCAGTTTAAGGAAAATGCTCATTGCAGTATAAAGTATTATTTATTAGTTTGTGGTGTTGCAACAAAGATTGTAAAGTCTTAAAATGTTTAAAAGTCAGCAGTGGGAGGAAAAGATGATGGTCTTTGTTTTTCACATTGAGCTGTCATTCATTTCATTTACCTTTCAGTCTTTTAATCTTTTAAACTTTATTAATTTAGATTTTTACTTGTTGTCCTCGTCGCACTTTGCTGCTTTGTCACTTAGTTGTCAAAGAACCTGAAGATGTTCAAAGGCATTAAAGTTACTTGATTTCAGGAGTGGTGGCGCAGAGGCTAGAGAAGGTGGGCCTGTGATGGGACGAGCGCTGATTCAACTTCCGTTACCGACAACGTCAAAACGCGGGTGTGAAAGGTGAAGCACCCACACCTGCCTCCACCCTCATTTTGTGCACATTTTTCTGTGCTGTTGGTCGGAGCTTCCACTGTTTAACAATCTTAACACACGACTGAAGGCATACAGATGCTTTGAAATATTCTCTTTTTCACCCATCAATTTATTTTCTTCGCCCACTTCATCGTTCAGGGTCACGAGGAACTGGCACGTAGATTCACGTGTCATTGGGAGGGAGGTGGGGTAGCTTGGACAGGTCACCAGTCCACCAGAGTGACAAGATAGATAAATGAGGCAAGCGCTCACATCTTGGACAGTTTAGAGTTGCCAGGTAAAGCTAACATGAATATTTTTGGACGGTGAGAGAAAACCGGAGTACTTGAAGAAAACTCTTGAATGTTTGGATAAAATATACAGACTCCTTGCAGAAAGGCCCCAACCTGGACTCAAACATGGGATCTTCTTGCTGTAAGGCCACAAGGCTAACCAACTGTCCAACGTGCAGCTAAACACTTTTCCTACAGGCCAATAAAATTACAAAATTAATTTAAAAAATGTTAAAACATGCTCTAGTTGTGTTTTAGAATCACTGTAGAAACTTGGAGTTTTGCTCACGAGTGAGGGAAGAATGGAGCGTGAGGTTGATAGACAGATTAGTGTAGTGTCTGCAGTATTGCAGACTCTGCGCCGGTCCGTTGTGGTGAAGAGAGCGCTGAGCTGTAAGGCAAAGCTCTCTGTTTACCGGTCGATCTACGTTCCTACCCTCACCTCTGGTCATGAGCTCTGAGTAGTGGCCCAAAGAACGAGATTGTGGATACCATCCATACATCCATTATCTTTACCCGCTTATTCAGTTTTGGGTCATGGGGGTCGCTGGTGCCCATGTCCAGCAATCACTGTGCGAGGGGCGGGGTACACCCTGGACGGGTCGCAAGTCCATCACAGGGACACATAGAGACAAACGAGACAAACAACCATTCACTCTCTCACTCACACCTAGGGACAATTTAGAGTTACCAATCAGCCTAACATGCATGTTTTTGGACTGTGGGAGGAAACCGGAGCACCCGGAGAAAACCCACACATGCACGGAGAGAACATGAAAACTCCACCCAGAAAGGCCCCTGGACCGGGGTTTGAACCAAGGACCTTCTCTCTGAGAGGCAGCAGCTCTACCAGTTGCGCCACCGTGCTGCGAGATTGTGGATACATGTGGTTGAAATGAGTTTCCTCTGCAGGGTTGCTTGACTCTCCCTTAGAGACAGGGTGAGAAGTTCAGTTATCAGGAGAGACTTGAAGTAGAACCGCTGCTCCTCCACATCGAGAGGAGCCAGCTGAGGTGGTTCTAACATCTTGTAAGGATGCTCCCTGGGCACCTCCCCAGGGAGGTGCTACTGGCATATCCAACTGGGAGGAGACCCCAGGAAACACCCAGGACACGTTGGAGAGACTACGTCTCTTGGTTGGTCTGGGAACGCCTTGGAGTCCTCCCAGAAGAGTTGGAAGAGGCTGTGGAAAGAAATGGACCTCCCTGATCCAGCTGCTGCCCCCGAGACCCGACTTCAGACCAAGTAGAAGATGACGGATGGATGTTTGCAGGGTATGCAGTCGTCAAGAGTAACAGAAAATGACTACGTGCAATAAGTCAGAATGTATTTCTTTAGATTTTTACATTCTGAAATCCATGTTCAAGATCATTCTGCTCTGCTTTTGTTAGACTGATAAACTGCTTCTTGACCATTTCCATCCACTGATTTGACAGACAGCAGAGATCTGTGCAAACAACACATGCTCTACAGCCCAACAAATGGTCAAGAATTTCACAGCTGGAAGCCCATTCAAAATATCAAATCACAAATCACTGATTGAAACAAACATCAATTTCTCATCACTTTTTTCCCCGTTATTACGGCTTGTAGCAACCAGAATCAATTAGGCTACAAATTTCAAATTTGATATATTCACTCATGTTGCTGCCAAGACCGTTACTTTACACGCTCCTCTCCAGACATCTTGGAAGTGTCAGCATATCGTTCTCAAACCAGGCTCTTTTCCATGAATTTCCAGCCCAGATTATGCAACCTTACACTGTTCTTTAAACTGCCCTCGAGGGACGTTAACACCACCGTCAGACTCGCTCTGCTCTCAGAGTGTGCTCTTCCACAGATCCAAGAATACTGAGGCTGCAGCTACTCTTTCTGAGACGTCTTGTTTCAAGGTGTTTCACCGCAGCATTTTTTAAAGTCAGTCCAATCAAAGTCTCTGCAGGGGTTTGTCTGTGGGACGTCTGATTGACGATGTGCAAGATTTTCACACTCTGTAGTGGAAAGAAATGTAAGGTCGTGTCTCTGCAGGCATGTACATTTCCGCCCTCTTTTCTTCCCTCAATTTAAAGGGATGTTTGAATTTTAAGACAGTTGTGCATCTAGTTTAGAAAAACAAACTACGTACATCAAAAAGCGTTCCAATATTACTGGTTATTAATCTTTAATTAAGCTTTAAAGTCAGTAATGCATTGATGTGTGTTAATGTGAAATAATCCTCTTTAAATAAGGCGCATTTTTAAAAACAACATTTTTAGGACAACTCTGAGGCGACATGTTTTGGCGGCCTCATGTGGGAGTTACATACATTTTGGACTTTTCTTAAAGGTATTTCTTTAATTAAAAAAAAAGTTTTAACAAACAAAACACATAAAATCATATTAAGAGAAATTGTGACCATGTTTAAAAGACTAGTTATTTATTTATTTATTTTTCATCTGTTAGTTTTGTGGAATGTTCTCCATTTCTTGGTGGATGTCCCGTACCATACCATACCATACCATACCAAACCATACCATACCATACCATA
>NC_056501.1:5007673-5008666 GCF_014905685.2 Nematolebias whitei | reverse complement strand
ACCATACCATACCAAACCATACCATACCATACCATACCATACCATACAGAACTTAAAAACAGCAACAATGCTAACCAAAGTGCTGCACAGCAAAAACAAACAAGCAAAGGACACAGGATAAAGTACATAGATCTAAACAGGTAAAGATAAGAAACTAAATAACATTATAGAATACAAATAAATTAAAATCAACTCACACAGTGTCAACAGCCAGGGAATAAAAATGAGTTTTTAAACGAGACTTAAAAACAATGACAGAGGGAGCTTACCAGACATGCAGTGGTAACTCATTCCATAGTCTTGGACCTGCAACAGAGAAGATTCTGTCACTTCTGAGCTTAAAACGAGTGCCTGGAACCAGTAAAAGCATCTGGTCTGCTGACCTCAGAGAGTACTGCGGGAGATATGGCTGCAGCAGATCAGCAAGATAAGAGGGGACAGAACTGTTCAGAGATTTAAAAACATACAGAAGGATTTTTAAATGAATTCAAAGTGAACTGGGAGCCAGTGAAGGGAGGCCAGAACTGGAGTAATGTGTTCTCTTTTGCCTGTACCAGTTATAAATCAGGCTGCAGCATTTTGGACCAGTTGTAAACGTGCAGTGGAGGTCTGACTGATTCTACAGTCTTGCGTCTTCTTTGCAGCTTTTATTTATTTATTTTTTTCTGGATGGGAGCGCACCCTGGTCCAGAGAAGTCAGCAGCGGTTGGATGGCATTCACCTATGGCTTCTTCTTCGTGTGATAGAGCTTTAATCAGCATTTGTGGATGGATGAACAGACAACTGTGTGTGGAAGTGCTCCTGGGCCTGTGCAGTGAACGTAATCAGACCTGTTTTAATGCTGTGACCCCCGAGGACCTGAAGATCTTCAGCATCCAACACTGACTTTCAGATTAGTCCTTTGAGCTCAGAGATGTCTCCAGAACCTTATACTATTCAACTTATTTAATTGTTAAATACTCCTCAAGTTTATTCTTATTCTATGTTTTATAT
>NC_056501.1:4998056-5007573 GCF_014905685.2 Nematolebias whitei | reverse complement strand
ATATATATATATATATATATATATATATATATATATATATAGATGTTCATTATAGGTTTTTGTTGCCTCTGCCCAACTTTTTGAAGCATTTCCCTGCTATACTATTAAAATTATCTTGTTTCTTTCTACAAACAACAATTCTATCAGCTTCAGCATAGGTGACACAGTTGGTAGAGCTGTTGCCTCTCAGTGAGAAGGTCACCGGATTGAATCCCGACTGGAGGCCTTTCTGGGTGGAGTTTGCATGTTCTCTCCATGCATGTGTGGGTTTTCTCCAGGTACTCCAATTTCCTCCCACAGACCAAAAACATGCATGTTAGACTGATCGGTAACTCTAAATTGTCACTAGGTGAGAATGGTTGTTTGTCTTGTTTGTCTCTATGTGTCCCTGTGATGGACTGGACACCTGTCCAGGGTGTCCCCCGCCTCTCGCACATTGACTACTGCATATGGACACCAGTGACCCCCATGACCCAACATGGAAGAAACAAGTAAAGATAATGGATGGATGGATTTAATTTTTATTTACATTTTGTACAATGTCCCAAACCTTTCAGTGTTGAGGTTGTACCAATAGCTTGTAGTTCATACATCAAGCTAAACTATCATGCCTCAACCAACCCCCCCTCACCCCTATCACAGACCAGGATCCATCCTTCCATCCCACCTTTTAGTTTTGAGATAGTTTTGACCTTTTTATCTGAGGAAACGAGTCCGTCTGTCCTGGATACAACCAAAGAAATGAACAGAGAGAGAGAGAGAGAATATCAAGGCAACATTTCAAGCACCTACAGAAAGCTTTCAAAATGGAACAATGACTTTGCCCTGGGGGGAAAAGTGATCGTGCTGGTATGTTTATACTAGAGAGAAAGGAAGCCGTCATTGTCATCACCAGTGATTTTCTCTTTCACAGCTCCGTTTTGACAGTTGAGTGTATCTTAATGACAATTCCTTCTACGTGTAAGTCAACTGTCAGAAATGATGGGCTTAAATAAACTTTTTTTTTTCTTCACGAAACAGAAAAAAAAAAAAAAGGGACAGAAACAGTCATCGCTTTCCCTCTTAAGGTTTGTGAACTCTTTGGCTTTGTTGGTAATACTTTGTAAACTAAACAGAGCTATTTATATCTCGCTTTGTCAGTCACGAGTGCATTTTTCTTTATGCCATTTTCATTTTTATATTTCAGTCTGCCATCGACATTATTAATTTGTGGCGGGTGACAGGGTGGGGGTTGTGCAAGACGTGTTGTTCAGTCGGCGATTGGGAACACCTCAGCAAAACAGACATCTGGGGAAGTATTTGGGTGATTTAGAGGAAGAGGTGGGGGAGTTCATCATCTATCTTCCCGTAAGCAAAGTCAGGCCCAGTAAAACACAGCCCAGTTGATACAGCAATAGGACATGCAGTTATTAATACAGGCGAGGGAGGGGCACTCACCTCGACAAGCGCCGACACGTGCGAGCATTACCTCTACGGCTGCTATGGCAAAGATGTGAGCTGCATTCCTCTGCCCACAAACTCGCAGTTCTTTTTTCCTAATTCAGAGGAAAGGTGTCTGAGAATTATTTAACTCGGATCAGGAGGAAGTTCAGCGTGCAGAGACTGTGAAGCCATGTTCGCAGAAGGTTGTGGCCTTAAAGATCTAGACCCCAAATTTGAATGTATCCAAATTTATACAGGCTTTATTATTTTAATTTTAAAATGTATTAAATTTGCTCATTTCTACAGGTCTTGATGGTTTGTTTCTCAAACAATCTGAATGATTCTCTTCATCACATCTGCATAAAGTGGTTGGACTGGTCATGGAGCATGAGCAGGGCTTAATTTGAGTCGGGTCCTGCCGGAACAGGATCTGGGAACGGTCTTATTTTGACAGGTTGCGTTCCGGTAACTGTTTGCTTGGATCCTGTAACTCTCAGGCTTACTAATAATAAAGTTATGCAAGGAAGCTTAGTTCTCAAATCTTAGATTCACCTAGATATTGAATACATTTTGAATAAATATAGAAAGAATGATGAAATTGGCCACGAAAATCTATTATTTATTTTGCACGAGACGGATCCTCGTGCCACCTGTCAATCAATCCAGTGAGCTTGTCAGCAACTGATCAATCAGCAATATCAATTTGTCCTGAAGTGAAACGCCCCTTACCTTCAGGAGCTGGGGAGGAGGGGGTGTTGGGCTGCGTGAGAGAAGCGGATGATGCTAAACAAGTAATGTAAGAAATGTTCCTGCACCTAATAGGCCACATTTATAAATGAATGAAAAATTAAAATAAAAATAAATCACATAAAGTGTTTAAAAGTAAATTATAAATATGAGTTGGTTTGGTATTTTGACATTTGTGCATCCAAGCGTTGTGTTTCGAGTGCGTTCTGGTGCCAGTGTTGGCCTCAGACAGTGAACCGTGGTCTCACACCATTATTTGCATTCCAGCGTTGTTTGGTTTTTACAAATTAAGCACTGAGCAGAAGTGAAATATTTTTCTGTTGAGTTCAAACAGGAAAGAACTGAAGACAGTTGTGGTGGCAAAGTTGGTAGAGCTGTTGCCTCTCAGCGAGAAGGTCGCCGGTTCAAATCCCGATCCGTACCTTTCTGGGTGGAGTTTGCATGTTCTCTCCGTGGATGCGTGGGTTTTCTCCGGGTACTCCGGTTTCCTCCCACAGACCAAAAACATGCATGTTAGGCTGATTGGTAACTCTGAATTGTCCCTAGGTGTGAGTGAGAGAGAATGGTTATTTGTCTCTATTTGTCCCTGTGATGGACTGGAGATCTGTCCAGGTGTCCCCCACCTCTTGCACAGTGATTGCTGGACATGGGCACCAGTGACCCCAGTGACCCGAAAAGGAAGAAGCGCGTCAAGATAATGGATGGATGGAAGGATGAAGACAGCTGCCACATGCATGTGCTCTATCCCGACAGATCACAGTATCCAGAGAATTTTCATCAATCTGACTAAAACCATGCCGCCCTGTGTTTGTGTAACATTTAAGTCTCAGAATTGTGCATGTGGGGAGCAGGCAGGACTTAAACCTGATGCTAATTCCAAAAATTCAACATGGCATCTTCTGTAAAACACTTCCTGTTGGCTTCAACTCCCAACAACGAGAGAAGGCAGGAATACTTGGACCTTCTTTACAAAACATGTTTTTAGATGATGCGGTTCGGCCGTTAGTGTACACGACAACAGCCCTCGAAGGTTTCTGGTCTCAGAGTGGAGGTTTTCGGGGAACCCCACAGGGGTGTGATAAACTCCAGTAGTGAAATTGCACTCAATCACAATCGGTTACAGTCAGAACTTTGTCTGCTCTAACAGTTGCATAAATAGAAGAGAGCAGAGTGTTTTTTGAGCTGCCCACCCTTTTTCAGCATGTAGAAGCAAAAACAATAAAACCCTAGGTCCAAAAGAATGTGTTCTCAGCAGTTTGGACATATAACTGCGATCTTAAACCACATGCACAATGCACGCAGCTAAACCTGGCTTCAGGGTATCCAGATAAACACCCTCCTTTTCTGTGCTCATGTTCACTAAACACAACACACACCTCATCTTCCAGCACCCTCACTTAGCAGCAATTTTAGAGTTACCTGGCAACCATGACATGAACCAGGTTTTGGCTTCAGTAAATGCACCAAAATGCAGGAATGGTTTGGGAGGTCTGAGTCCGTGGGCCGCTCGGATCTGCAGAGACAAGGTTAGAGGCTGGACTTAGAGGGGAAAAGGCAGTCACTATCCTTCACAGTCAGGCAGAGAGCTCTCTGTGGGACAGGTGGATCTGATGACATCACCAGCGGTGACTGCGCTGCAGCAGGGCAGGAGAGCTGTGCAGCGTGAGATGTTTGGGCAAGTCCAGAAACGAGGTCCAGTAGAACAGTCCGAGGTCATACACTTGTGGTCAGAAATCCTTATACAGATCCAGAGGGTTAAGCAAGAAGCGTAGACGAGGTGAGGAAGAGCAGAGCTGTTACCGCGGTCAGAGAGCGAGATCCAAATCAGGCGGGGGATAAGCAAGGCGAGGAAACCAAGAGGCAAGCATGAGGTCAGACTAAGTAGTCAAACGAGGCTGCGGCATGAACGCTGGACATCTACTGCTTGAAAAGGTTCGATAATCTGGCACTGGTGGATTGTGGATGTGGAGCTTATAAAGGCAGGTGAACAGGTGAAGCTCATGAGTGCTGGTTGCTGTGGAGAAACAAGGGAGGCGTGGCTTGGAGGGAGCAGGCTTGAGCTGAAGGATGGGTGATAGGCAAAACAGACATGGAAACAGAAATCTATAGCAGGAAGGGGCAGATTTGTTTCAATAGCTGAAATGACAATAAAACCTCTCCGACTCTGAAATTGTAGTAAATCTTCAGCTTGGTACAATCCCCCATCCTTCTTCATGAGCAGCACGTTGTCGGCAGTGGAAAGGAATGAGTCCCTTTTACGGTAAGAAACCTCCAACAGAACCAGATTCAGAACGGGCCGCCTTAAGTCTATTTACCTTAAGTCAAACTGGTGATAACTGAAAGTAGACTGACTTCTTGAACGGTAGCCATGTCACAAAAAAGTTAAAAATAAAATAAAAATGTTGAGAAACAGAGAGAGACGATATAACTTTTCAAACTGAATCACTTTTCCTAAATAAACAATCTGAATGTCTTGACATTTGGCAATGCTTTTGACTGCGTGGGCAGCATTTTAACCTTGTAACAGATGAAAACAGAAACTATAAATGCTCAAATAAATCCTTACATGTGATCACATCACGTTCTCTTCGCTGCATTTGCATTTATGTTTTTCACTTATCTGTCCAAGATCAGTCCAGGAGCAGCCTGAGGGTGCATTTTTATCAGATATTTGACAGTTCTGCCTCACTCAGAATATTGTGGTTTAACAAGGTAATTTGTCAGACCCCTAACTTCAAAAGACCAAATTCTGTAATGACTCGAGCCCCCGAGCTCTGCGAGGCTGTTGTGCACCTTGCACGCTGTCTCACTTCACACCTCTCCCAACTCACCTCGCGTTTTCTCAGAATGTCTTCATAAAGGTGAAGACTTGATTTTCAAATAAGCCCCCAAACCCATCGCAGCACGTGCACCTCAGCACTTACAGGGTCCCTCAAGTCTTAACGAGTTCAAACGAAATAACAAGTGCAATGACTGGCTGTTCCTCTCTGCTTTTTGACAACTCAGCTTTAAACGCTCAGTTTCAGAGCAGGTGCACCCAAAACGCTGCAGAATTCAAGCAGGAAAACATTTTCAGATGTATTTTGGCTGCAGTGCATATTGTCATATGACTTCACTAACATTGCAGGACTTTATTAAAAATAAACAAATCTCAAAATGTTATTATTTTCAACTACCGTATTTTTCGTTGTATTTTATTTCTTATTTGTATGCTCAGTGATTTTATACGCTGAAGCGACATATTTATGGATTTTTCCCACATTTATAAACCAGTTTTTGGCTGAGGTATGACCGTTTTCATTCATTCTGACTGAAAATATTGAACACTTCCATTTTCAGCTGCTAGATGACGCTCGAGCTGTATGGCATGCCATTGTGTCATGTAATAGGTAAAAAGTGGCTATTAATGACACAATCAGTTTGCCTTAGCCTGCCAACTTTGTCCAGCTCGTCTGGAGAAACCATCAAATCAGCTGCATTTCTCTGCGCCGCCCCGGCAAAATGCAGCTGATTCGACCAGTGAAGTGCATTTTTTAAGTAAAAGTTCAACTGAGACACACCTTTGCTATAATTTTGAGCAAACAAATAATTGTTTTAGGTGTTAATATTGTTAATTTTTTATTTAAGTCCTCCCGTGCATGATTCCGCAGCTGCCATTTGGCAACCAATTGATTTTTGGCACAACACCGGACCACATTTCCGGGTTTGGACCATATTTCCATGTTGTCAGCGGTGACGCATAATAGATGCAACGTATATGGCGAAGCGACGCATTTATGGATTTTTCCGCTTTAATAGACATATTTGGACTGATGCAACTTATAGGGTGGTGCGACGTGCACGGCGGAAAATACGGTATCTGTTTTTACTCATAATGACGATGACAAGTCTAACAGGGTTGAGTCGGGTCCTCTGGACGGGTTCTTTGTAGAAACATTTGGTTTTATCCAAAAGACTTCTTCATTCTGAGACTCAAAGACTGCTAAGACTTCTGTCAGATTCATCTAGCTGGATTACTGAGCATGCATCAGGATATGTAAGAACAAGGTTTAGCACAGTCTCCTCTTCTTTTGGGGTTTTATCAGCCGCGTGTTCTTTTATATCTCGTTTCACCATGAAGTAATGCATTGCTTTATGATGTAGAGCAGAAACATTAATCATATCAAAGATGGATGGGTGTGGAAGGGTTTGGCCTGGTTTTTTCTTCAGTGGGTGGAGGTACCAGCCTGCCTTGTCTTTGTACATCTTACATCTGGAACGGGCACATTTTTCCCTGTTCCCAAATAACATCTGCAGCTAAAAAGCCAGACAGGTAGTTAGAGTTGATTGGTCATGGATGGATTTTCTCCCTCTCCTTCTTTTCTATGCAGCTCACTCTTTCCCTCCCTCTTTTTTCTATTCTGCAAAGCCCAGGGGCTAGTATTTCACTGATTACAGAGTGCCTCCATTTGAATGGTCGTTTGTGTATTGTCAGAACAAAGGGGCGAGCGGCCTCTGAAGAGGTGCTAGACAGGGGAATGGATTGGGCTCAGCGATTAGGATGAGTGGAACTGCAGGTTCAGGCTAGCTTCCCAAGGCAGAGGCAGCTCAAGAAGACTCCACTTGACAATTCTGTCACGACTGGGACTAGTGGACATGATTCGTTTTAGGCAACACCAAATAAAACTTCCGCCATGACATAAAAGACTTGCTTGTTGACTTTAAAACACTCTAACAATTTGTTTTGCTTTGTCGCTGACCATCAGCTGCAAAACGATAGTGTGGGGTTTCAGGTGAGAGTTCTCATTTTTAATGGACTCATTTGAGTCTGAATGTAAAGCAACATGGCCGCACGGTGGCACAGTTGGTAGAGCTGCCGCCTCTCAGTGAGAAGGTTGCCGGATCGAATCCCAGCCAGGGATCTTAGTGGGTGGAGTTTGCATGTTCTTCCCGTGATGTGTGAGTTTTCTCCAGGTACTCCAGTTTCCTCCCACAGACCAAAAACATGCATGTTAGGCTGATTGGTAACTCTAAATTGTCCTGAGGTGAGAGAGAGAGAGAGAGAATGGTTGTTTGTCTCGTTTGTCTCTATGTGTCCCTGTGATGGACTGGAGACCTGTCCAAGTGTCCCTGTGATGGACTGGAGACCTGTCCAAGTGTCCCTGTGATGGACTGGAGACCTGTCCAGGTGTCCCTGTGATGGACTGGAGACCTGTCCAGGTGTCCCCAGCTCTCACACAGCGATAGCTGGACATGGGCACCAGTTCCTCCCATGACCTGAAATGGAAGAAGCGGGTAAAGGATAATAGATGGATGGATGGATGGATGGATGGATGGATGGATGGATGGATGGATGGATGGATGGATGGATGAATGGATGGATGGATGAATTATTCTGATTCTCATTTTTCAGAAAGTTTTCCTCAAATTTAGCTTTGTTTGTCTTTTAAATATTAATTTTTTTCTTGAAACTTTTTTAAATTAATTTAGATTTTTTTTATGGTCTTGAAATAGACTTAAAATGGTCCTGGACCCTGCAGGACCACATCAGACCTGGACCCTGCTTGACCACATAAGACTGAAGTCTACAGGACCACATCAGACCTGAACCATGCAGGACCACATCAGACCTTAATCTTGCAGGACCGCATACGACCTAAACCCTGCAGGACCGCATACGACCTGAACCCTGCAGGACCACATCAGACCTGGACCCTGCAGGACCACATCAGACCTGCTGCACCTGACGAGGGGCTCCTCAGACGGGCCAATAATGAGATAAAAGTCGTTCTGACAGGTTCCTGCTTTGAACACTCACTTCGTTCTTCTCACCCCTAACGTGAAGGTAATGACCTAAAATCAAAGTCCTCGTCGAGTTCTGCGGGTGCGTCCAGGTCACGCTCCTGGTGGGCTTCGAAAACCTTTTGATTCTGAAGCTTCACCTTTTCAAAGCTGTTTTCAGGCTCATTTAAATTTACGGTGGCTCTTTGCCTCATTAATTGAGTCCATGAATCCGTTAAGGAGACGTTGAACTCTGCAGGGGGGCAAGGTGTTTTTAATAAGTCAGATCATCGTGGGCTTTGTGTGAACGAGTCAAACCTTCTGGCCAGTTTGTGGGTCTCAGAGCAATTTCATGCCACATTACAAACAACAAGGCCCTTAATTTGGTAATCATGACCATCCAAGAAAACAATTACAGGGCCGTTTAAAGAGGGAAAAAATAAAGAGCTTACAAAAAACACTTACATCATTTTACTTCTCCAATCCACCCAGTTCTGAAGGCTTATTATATCATTAAAGCACTCGTATTGTTTAACACGTCCGCTCACAGAACCAAGAAACTTTAGATTTTTTTCTGCTCGACCGAGGGAGTTGACGTTTATCTGTCAAACGTGAGCCAAAGAACCTTAGAGCGCATGAGATGTTTGGCCTGATTGTTATTCAACTGAAGCTGCGCGACACATTTTGGCACTTTCTTAGCAAACGGATCGGATCCAAACCTGAATGCTTTAGTGAGGTCTTCAGAAAGCATGCAGTCACTTTAAGTTATTGCACATGTTTGCAACTAGCAACAATCAAGCCTAAACTTTTGTTTACTTTTTTGGACAAGCTTGGACTACTAGTTGGATGGAAAAAGAGCAAATCATCATTAACGTCAAACAGGCGGCTGGAGTTAATAGAGACATTAAAATGCTCCACTCTGCAGCTCAGGGATGATTTGTTGAAGAGCAGCGCTTCGATTTTCACCCTTCACTCCTCGTGGCCTTTATTCTCATTCTCTGGTCTCCTCCCTTTGAGGCAAAAATGTCCCTAATAATGTAAACGTGTGGCGGCAACACAACTTCCTGCCTCTCTTCTCCGTCTTCAGGTGCTTTTGAACGGACTTTGAGGCAGCTGGCTTAACTGCTGGCTCCTTTCTCCATCACCCTCCTTCAAGACAAGGTGTCGCGACCCCCAACCGACCTGGACCGGTTGGTTCTTTGGCCCTGTCCACACAGAAGTGCTGCCTTTCCAACGCAACAAACATGGCAGCATGTGTAGAAATGTTTCCGTTCACACAGAACCTAAGTAAAAACAAACGCTGTAAGAATTAAACTGTGGAGAATTTTTATAGAGTTCACTTTATTGTTGTTGTTGTTTGTTTTTTGTTTGCTTGTCCAAGGCAGCACAGAGTGATCTATCCCAGTGAGTGGACGGAGAGACACTTCCTGCACCAAGCACAATGATGGAGCCAGGGGGCAGGGGGTGGCCAATGGTGGCCTTGCCCAACATGGTTCCTCGGGGGTGGTCACCATATTCATCTAAGCAATATAAAAACTAGAAAACAAAGTTTCCACAAAATGATCTATAAAAATTCTCCACAGTTTAA
>NC_056501.1:4971911-4988056 GCF_014905685.2 Nematolebias whitei | reverse complement strand
CATTCTTTCAACCTTTATTTTACAGGTAAATCCCATTGAGCCTCAAGGACTCATTTACAAGAGAGACCTGATTTTCTGAGATATGTATGTAGGTATGTACGGTGGCCATCTTGTATCTTATGACAGTGATGTTTTAATGTCCTGTTGCAGCCTTAAACCAAAAAGATTGTTGGTATGTTTCTTATTTTTCAAGGTATCCAGCTCATGCGATGGATGGACAGAGGGTTTTTTTCAATTCCCACTCTTCGCTTCACAACCGGGGACAAAACGATGAAGAGGGTAAAAACAAAAGTAAAACTCAAGCCTTTTTGGTGGTCGGACAACAAACTGGAACTTCTCCTTTTGTTATATTAAAGTACTTTAAAGGCCGGGCACAAATACACAAACGTAATGAACTATTTCAAGCAGAGGATCCAGAGAAACAGCAGAGTGCAGTAAACACAGTGTTGGTCTTTTAAAACTATTTCCATAGCCCACATTTTAAATGTATTTTTTATGTTTATTGTATTTTTAGTATTGTTCAGTAAAGTGATAAAAACCTTTAGGGTCTTTCATATTTGGTGTAATAATAAGAACAATATTAATGTTCGTCATCCTCCTCTGTCTGTTCAAATAACAGAATAAAAAAAGCTTTTGTTCTAAATCATATGTGTCAAGCTCAAGGCCCGGGGGCCTAATGTGGCCCTCATTGACATCTTATCTGGCCCCCAAGATAATATGTGAAATGTAAAATACTTCTCTTTAATTTTTTCAGTAATCTTTGATTATGATGTGAAAAGCACAACAGAGAAAATCAAATGAGACCAATCTCTTGTTGAGGAACCTGCAACCAAGAAAAGATGTTGGGTCTCTGATTTGAGTTAAAGTAGATTCTGAAGTTGGCCCTTAGTTTGAAAAAGGTTTTAATTTTGGCCCCTTTTTGTAAGTGAGTTTGACGCCCCTGGACTCTAAATGAGCAACTGGAATCTGCAGCACAAACACAAGCATGTCTCCGTGCATGTTGATATGTCCATCACTCTGGGAGCAGGTTATGTTAGAGGAGGGTTTATGACATCATCGTTATCTGCTATTGTTACTGTTGTCTAAGCACAGAAAAACTACTGACTGAACACAGACGCTGGTCAAGCTTTGGTGTCAGAGAAAACGGCCGCTGTTGTCGTGTGCATGAATTACCGAAACTGCAGAAATGCAATGGACGCGCTCTAAAATAGAAACAGCTTAAAAAAAACTTCCTGCTTCTCCTTCTTCTTCAGGTTCTTCAGCGGACTCTGTGGAAGCTGGCCCCTCTGTGGCTCCTTTCTCCACCTCCCTCCTTAAAGCCGAGGTGTTGCGACCCCGGTACGACCCGGGCCAATGTTAGCTGTTGGATTTCGAGTAGCAGTCAGAAGGTGTAATCAGCAGTGTGAAAAAGGAAATGTGTGTTTGGAGCAGCGGGTGTAGTGTCAACATGCTCTAATGGGGTGAGTCTGAGCTCCAGCAAGATGAGAGCAAAAGAAACGTCCCATTTAGGTCTCACGTGCTTGTTGGACTGTGACTTCTGGTCTAAAAAAGACTTCTGGGTGGCTTATATGAGTCAGTGGTGACCCCTCTGAATCAATCGCTCCACCTTGGGAAATGAATGGAACACATGCATCCCCTTAACACACACCACAGCCACCAAGCCCTCCCTCACAGCCCCAACACCCCTCCGTTCCTTTAAGTCAATATGTCCGTGTCAGAGATGAAAGTGCAAAGTGGGAGGGACGCGGAGGGGGTCCTGACACTAATGTAGTACATTGGGCTTCACTTACTGATCTGCCAAGTTCTTTTGTCAGGCCTTAAATGGCTGCCAGGCTCCTTTGAACTGCAGAGCGCTCGCCCGCCCTCGGATGCCTCCTCCTCCAGGTTCAATGAGATATCCTCGGTGACATTCCCACAGTCCCGCCGCTGCAGACAGACACGCATAACTGCACGGAAGCGGTTCAAATTCAAAGGCTTGAAAGGACTCTGGGAGTAGCGTCATTCGGCACATTGCAAGGCCTGACTTCAGTTTTCTGTTGTGAACAAATTTTATGGAATTGGAGAAAAAAAAATAATAATTTTCGAGTTCTTTCAGTGTCTGTGGAGCTCAGCTCGGTAAACCAAGATCTTTAATGTGCTTGCTTGTTTTTTTGTCTAGCTCTTGTCAGCTAATCTGTGTGGGTAACCTTATCCCAGCTCCTGAGTGGCTGCCCCCCGCCCTCCGCCTCACCCCTCCTCCAAACCTCAGGAACTTGACTGAAACAGCTTTCCTCCTCCTCGTTCACAAAGCCCTTTCTTGTTCCGCTGCAGAGGCATCCAGCTTTTGATCGATTCTCTGATTTATCACGTTTTTTTGTTGTTGCTTCAAAAAGCGTCAGCGGGCAGGTTTGTTCAGCCTTTATTTTGAAAAGTCATTTCACCCATATGAGACATATTGTCTCATTTCTGTTTTTTTTATTATTCATGTGTCAATCACTTAGTTACTATTTTTAGTAAAATATCTCGTGAACTAATAAACAGATGTGAATGAAACTTCCAGGAAGTAATCACTGGACACTGATTAACCTTTGGCGTCAATCCAGTTCAAGATGGCCACCACAGCAGGTGAGCTTGTCTGTGACTCGGCCGATTTTAAAAAGGTTGAACTCAAATTTTGTGTGGAATTAAAACTTCGCCAGTAACAGTCAACTCTGTTAGCAAAATATCTCACTAGACGTATTTTTAATAACATTTCAGACACCAGTCCGTACGTGTATTTCTGCAACTGGTGAAACTTGTAACACTGTAGGGAGTGGTGGCGCAGAGGTTAGAGAAGCTGGGCCTGTGATCAGAAGGCCGCCGGTTTGATTCCCCGGACTGACAACATTAAATTTTGGGTGGGAAAGGTGAAACAACCACACCTGCCTCCACCCGCATTTGCCCCGCTCTGGGCCCTTGAGCAAGGCCCTTAACCTGCCCCCCACCCCCATCTGCTCCCAAAAACAGGTCTCTCTTAAACATGAGTCCTCGTGACTCAATGAGGCTACCTGTATAGGTAAAGGTAGAACTGTTGCCTCTCAGCGAGCAGGTTGCCGGTTCAAATCCCAGCCCGGGACCTTTCTGGGTGAAGTCTGCATGTTCTCTCCGTGCATGCATGGGTTTTCTCCAGGTACTCTGGTTTCCTCCCACAGACCAGAAACATGGTTCTCTTTGTGTCCCTGTGATGGACTTGCGACCCATCCAGGTGTCCCCCACCTCTCGAACAGTGACTGCTGGATTTGAGCAGCAGTGACCCCCGTGACCCGAAAAGGAAGAAGCAAGTAAAGATAATGGATGGATGGAATTTGGAGTCAACTCAATCCTCCATGGACACAACAGCTTTATGAAAAATTAAAAAATGTTTATGATTTGGTAAATTATAAAAATACTGAGCTAAATTTGGATGTGGTAGTTGCTGAGAATCATCTCATCCTTATAATCATGAATGTAGTACTCCCTACCAGCTGGTGCATATTTGTCTTTTTTCAAATTTGTGTATTCTGTTTCTTCTTCTCTTTTATTTTTTGTATAATTAGAAAATGCTAGGGGCAGCACGATGGCGCAACTGGTAGAGCTGCTGCCTCTCAGCGAGAAGGTTGCCGGTTCAAATACCGGTCCGGGGGTCTTTCTGGGTGGAGTTTGCATGTTCTCTCTGTGCATGCGTGTTTTCTCCGGGTACTCCGGTTTCCTCCCACAGACCCAAAACATGCATGTTAGGCTGATTGGTGACTCTAAATTGTCCCTAGGTGAGAGAGAGAGAGAGAATGATCGTTTGTCTCTATGTGTCCCTGTGATGGACTGGAGACCTGTCCAGGGTGTCCCCCGCCCCTCGCACAGTGACTGCTGGACATGGACATCGGTGACCCCTGTGACCTGAAATGGAAGAAGCGGGTAAAACAGAATGGATGGATGGATAGAAAATGCCACTGGATGGAGTGAGAGTGGTGGCGCAGAGGCCAGAGAAGGTGAGCTCGTGATCAAAATATCACTGGTTCAACTCTCGGTACAGACAACATCAAAATGTGGGTGGGGAAAGTCACACCTGCCTCCACTCTCATTTTCCCCACTCTGGGCCCTTGAGCAAGGCCCTTAACCTCCATCATCTGCTCCTCCAGGTGTCCTAACAGCTCTCTGCTCCACACAGAGAGCTGTGGTAGCTCCATGGTCTGTGGTTGTGTCAGGAAGGACATCCGGAGTAAAAACAATCAGCAAGTCTTCATGTGAGTTAGCTCGCTGTGGCGACCCCTGAAGAAGGAGCAGCCGAAAGAAGAAGAAAAAATAAGGAAATGCTACTGGATGCCTCAAATTTACCCCTTGGGATTTATAAAGTGTCCGTCCGTCCGTCCACTCTGGGGGCTACACATTGAGCAAGCTCTTTGTGATTTATTTCTTTTAATCATTAGCACCAACCCTGTTTTTTTCCTTTTAGCAAAATATCTCATGATGACGTCAACCAATCTTTCAGAAAGTATTCATCTCGTGTAAATCTACAGCTGACTGGCATTTGATGGCTGCTTCAGCTAATCACAAAAATGGCGATAACTTTGTAAAAATCACAGCTAACGAGGTAAAGTTTAGTTGAAAGTCGTCCCCGACACCTCTGAGCATTAACACATCTCAGGAGAGGTGGCAGGTGATATGCATTCCTGCAAGGCCTAATTGTGAGTCAGATTATGTGTCAACAGATCAGAAATGCGTTTACTTTATTCTCTTTTAACTTATTTTATGCTATGTGTTAGTTTACATTTTTAGAATACCCACGACTCCTGATTGGTCAGCTGCCAAAGTAACTATTAGACGAGACAAGTGCATGCCAGAACCATGTAAAACATGGCTCCCAGCCATTAACTATTCACTTTCAAGACTGATAGAAAACTTCTAAAAATAATCAACTTTTGTTGACTTTTGTTATGTTTCCCATCTGACTCACAGGTGGCCACATCCAAGCCGCTCCTATTTCCCAGTCGTGGATTTACAGAAAAGTTTGTCCTAAAAATGTGCTCAAAGGATGATGAGTGAAGCCACAGTGTTGACTCTTTCACCAGCCAAGTGCTAACTGCTGTTTATCATCCTGCTTGTAAATCAGCTGTCAGGTGCCTCCTTCCTTTGACTTGCAGATAAATCTTTGTCAGTGGTGAGCAGCAGCTCTAACGTAAGCCCTTTTTAAAATCAAACAGTCCTAAAGTCTTGCATTTGTAAAGACGTCATAGAATTAGCGTTCTGGATAATTACTGTTTGCTGCATTTGGCTGTGATTTCCCTCCCTGAGGCAGACAAATTAGTCATGCTTTATAGGAACATTTACATTAGTTGGGTTGCAGGGATTATTGACAGGATCAAGGGCTCTTAATGAATCACAGGAGATAAACTCACTTAAAGCCAGAAAAAAGAACCTGAATTCTTTTTTTAAATATGCTTGCAAATAAGAGAAAATGAGTAATGGTTGTCTTGTTGCTCAGCAGCTGCAGGATCCCCTGCACAGAAACATGTATGTAATTATTTAGAATCACTTTAAATGTCAATGAAGGAGGAATCCCGAGGATCCAGCTTTAATGGGACAATAAAATCGAACCACGATGGGATCGTTTTCCTCTCATTTTTATGATGTGGGCCTAGTTTAGTGCTGCCAAACTCTGAGGAACTCGTAAACAAATTCGCACCTCTCTTGTATTTAAATGTCGGGTTAAGTTATGGCGCATAGTTAGAAAAAACAAACAGAACAACATCCTGCTTTTGAATCTTGTCCAAAAGAGGACAATTCACAAAACGCTCCACTGATTCTACTAATCCTGACAAGATAAGTTTAACTGAAATAAAACATGTTTTTACGCACCGATTGTGTATTTTACGCATTTTCGTGCGTAAAAAGTTTTAAAATCAGATTGTCAGACACGGATGTTTTCATTCAAATGTGATTATTTTTTTAAGGTAGTCACAGAAAAAAGTTCGACTTTCAAAAAAAAAAAAAGTTTCCCTGAAGTCCTTGATGCTGCGCACTGTGCCCATCAGGAGCAAGAAAACAGAGAATGTCTCCAAGCTGATGGTCTCTGCAGGATCACCCTATCAGGTGCAAACCGCTGACATGTTTCCACCCACCAACAACCAAAAAAAGCCTCCGTGCCCAAGAGGGAAGCTGCAGACGCACAAACACCACTGACAGGCAGTGCTGCGCCATCACCAGCCTCGAATCTCTCCAGGGATCTGCTGCTGAGGCTCAACTTTAAAAAAAACAAAAAAATATCTAGAACTTGGATAAGTTCGTCTGCTCGACTTGTCTTCTGAGGAACTCATGTTTGAAATCGTTTGATTTTTCCAGCATCAGCCCTTGGCAGAATAAAATGATCATTTCAAGGTGTAAAAATCCCCCACAGGTACGGACGGAGGTGGGGAGCCTGTGATTTCTGGAGGAGCAGGGGAGTTTTTTGGGGGACGTTAGTGCGTAAAATTCAATGGATACATTTTAAGAAACACTTTTTTTTTTCTTTTGAGCTCTCGTGAAGTGATTCCATTTTACTCTTGGCACCAGTTCACGGAGGACTTCTCATCTGCGGAGGAACAGAGGAGACTAAAAAAGTCTTGTGGTTCTTTTCCCCAACAAGGAAGCGCCAGATGTTGCTCTCCGTAACTGTGCTGCTGCTTTCCCGTCACCCGTCCTCACACTGGGATCCAATGTGTCGCTTCCCCCCGGAGCTGCGTGCGTAAAAGACGCGCAGCGGTGCGGAAGCTCGAGAGCCAGAGAAACGAGAGGAGGGCGGTTTGAGCAACCCTTCCTGGGCTCGGGACCCGTGGAAGCAGGTCCGTGGAAGCAGGTGTATTTCAGCTGAAAGCCAAGATGTCTCTGCTGCCTTCGAGGTTCATTTACCTGTAAGTGTCCCACATCTCTGTTTCACTTAAACTCGCGCATTCTCACCAATAGAAGTCGCCAAAAACGTCATATTTGTGCGTTGGTGTCACGCAGGTAGGCTGCGTGGATTTTTCGTGTAATTGCGTGTGATTCACCCCCACCCTTCCTCTCTTCTTCCCTCTTAGGTGTTTACATTTTCTGGTGCTCTATTTCCAGCTACAGGTACGTTTACTCTCATTTTGATTTTGTGCTCGTGATGTAATGATGAAATAATGGGGTTCCCGATATGAGCCAATGACGTCATTTTATCATACAGTAATTCATTTACGATCCGGAAAAAAAATATATATATGAATGGCAGAAAATAGAATAATTTCTTGTCAGCTTTCAGGATTTTAAAAGTACAGTTGTGCTGTAAATATTTCGGGCCCTGCAGGTGAAATTTCATGAGATGACGTCACATTTCCTCAGATTTTACTTTTGTCTGACTTTGAACTTAATTACTGGCAGGAGCCACTCAGCTAATTGAAAGGATTTACTTTGGACAGGCTTATCTCAGAGCTACTGATCAGCCTGTTGCCCAACAGGCTGGCAGCAATTTACTTATATTTTCTAAATAAATATTGTGGACGATCTTTGGGATTAACAATAAAAGGAAAACAGGAAGTGGCTGGTTTTAATCTGTAATCTATTTCTGTACAGTTAAACATCTCACAGGCGGCGTAATCAGCTGTTTTTAAAATGTAATTTTAAACTAAATTTAACAGGAAAATGTATTATTAATGCATATTTTGAACACAGAAATTGCAGGAAATGTTTGGGATAATCTTGGGTGCCTTTTGCTAATTTTTCAGCTAAATTTCCATTAAATACATAAGCACAAAAATACATAAAAGTAATGAAAATACAGGTCAAACAAGGTAAAAAACACACATATTGAAAACCCTACATTTATTTGAAAGTCCTTTTTATAATGTAATTTCTTTAGATGTTTAAATCTGATTAAATCTGAGTATTAAAGTTTTGTATAAGAAGTTAGGAATATGGATTTATTTTTTAAAAAGGCTTATCGTTACAAAATGGAGTTAGTTTAATAACTATATCAATAATAAAAATATCTTTATTGCCTCTTTAATGCCTGGCATTAAAACAGTTTCACTTTGTTGCGTCCCGTTTTAATAAAATGAACATTATAGTTTGTGATTTTAAAAATAATAGAATATTCTAATAAGTTATAAACTATTCAATAAAAATGTAAAGGGAGGAATGAATCAAAGTTTGGAAGGTTTTGTACTGCCATCGTGTGTGTGTGATTTCGTGGATCCCACCCGTCTGTTTTAAGAAGATAGTGCGGCGTATCTTAGATGCAACAGCTCAGCTGACGCCTGCTCCACGTTTGAAGTTGAAACTATTTCCGTTTTCATTCTTTTGAGGAAAAGAGACGCGTGATAAAAACTACACCTCTGTCACTGCAGCGTTCACCTCGCCCATGTGCTTAGGCTTGCCTCTCCATTCAGATGAAATCCCACTGTCTCCCAAAGACACCTTCATATTTGTTTAGAGAGGGGAAGATTTGGGATAAATCCCTCAGCGGCTCAGTGTTGTGTTGTGCCGTAGCTTCTTTTCTTTGCTTGTCAGCTTTGAGGTTCATGTCTGACAACGGACGAGCAGCTTTGAACACATTTCTGGATAGTTTGGCTTGAACTGCTTGTTTTTGGACACATTTCAGTATTACATGTTTGGTTCCTGCATGCTTGTCCTCCTTGTTTAGCTGTTATGGCCGTTGGTGCTTGACATGAAGGTTTGAGGACAAATCACCCTGATTGTTGTGTTTACATCTGCTTCAGTGTTTCTTTCAAGTATATTCTTGTTACAGCACCACATTCAGGCCTCGTATTGTTACTGCAGCATTTTGGTCATTTTCTGTGTTTGGTGTGGATGGAGACATTTGTAGAAACAGTAAGGAAAGTTTTATTTTTGTCCTGTGTTGACGCGTCCCAGTGCACCTGCACAAGTCAACTCCTCGACATGCCTTCAGTTCACCGAGTTTCATTTGGTGGAGAAAGCATAAGCTGGGCTTTTGGGCCTCTTAAAGAACCTGCTGGAACATTCTTGGGGAAACCTGTATGACATCTGGTTCAGAAGAGGTATGCGAGGAGCAGAGCAGCGCGCTGATTTGCAGAGGCTGCTTGTCTTTTGTCTCTGATTTAAAGGATTTGTTCATGTGAAGCCACCATATATACCATCATGTTTGCTACGTGTCATTAGAAGGCAGATTAACAAGGACTCAGGGTATGTAATGCCTGTGTAATTAGCCAGCTGAGAACAACCACATAAAAAGCAATTACTGTGCAATTACCACACCATACAGCTGGGAGATCAGATCTTGGCCTGCACTGAAATTCCAGGGCTTCTGAAAGTATATGTTGCCTTTAAAAAAAAAGTACAACTGAAAGTGCAGTTTCCTTTTTCCTTTTGTCAGGTTGTAGTTGGTTCATAAACAATAAGTTGTGAAGATATGGAATGCAGATTTGTGCAGTTTTATACAAAATAAAAAACACTTTCCTGACGTGAGATACTTCCTTCTTTCTCAGTGGAGCCCTCCACCTGCCGAGTTTTCTAATTTATGGACTCTGTTTGGCCTTCAGGCAGATATTTGCTTGATGATAGTGCAACAGGTCTGGATGCTTCAGGTGTATAATTGCTAGTGGCTTGGTTGCTTGTGGAAATGGAGTACAGGTTTCTCAGTAATGCTCGGGGCACATTATATTCTGTCTCAATAAGAACCAGCGCATAGTTACTTACATCTTCTGCTGGATTTTTACTCAGACGTTGACTTCATTAGAATGCCTTGTAATGTATTTAGCTCCTTGTAATGCACGGCATGTAAAACATTAAAGCAAATGGCACCACCACAGTTTTCTTTTAGGGTTATTATTTCCATTTGTAAGCCCTGAAGCACAAACGTCTTTGACGTAGAACCCATAAAACACAGAGCACACATCACAATCAACACCTGCGCTGTGACGATCTCCCTGTCTGCCTCTCCTCACGCTCCTGTCTCACTCCTCTGTGCAGGAATCCCAGCAGAGCACTGCTGACTTTAGGTTTTACATCGAGAACCACACAAGAAACCCAGACGACCTGAGCCGGAAGCAGGTCCGCATCTATCAGCTCTACAGCAGAACCACGGGCAAACATGTTCAGATCTTGGGAAAGAAAATCAACGCCAACGGGGATGATGGGGGCAAGTATGGTATGGAAGAACTTTTGTGCATCCTCACTTAACATGTCAGCTAGTAGTTTAAACCCACAAAGGAGTCTAAATGTTCATCTTCAGTGTATTTTTACTTTCTAGTGTACTGCACCTCATAAACCTGCTGTATTCAGCGTAACAATGGCTGAAAACTGCAAGTCATGTCTTACTCTATACTCCTACTGACTGGGTTAAATTTAGGGAATGATGAATGATGACTGGTTAAGAGTTAATCACAATCAGAGCCACAGCGCGTGCTGAGAATCTGATCAGTGGACTCAGATCCATAATATACAGTCTGTGCACACAGACAGGAGGATTGTTAATGTAAGCAAACAGTAAATCTGCTGATAATTTAAGTCCTGGCCAAACAAGAGGAAGGTGTTTAACATGAGAGTGGAGCAACACATCTGGGTGTTTAAGCGCTCCACTTTGACTGGCAGTGAATAGAAACATGAACCTCTGTTGTGTTGTTTAAAGAAAACTTTTTCAGTTAGGACTGCACCATTCCTTTGAGTTTTTAGGTGCTCAAATGTTGGTGAAGTAGGTAAATTAAAATTTAATGCAACTGGCAATCAATGCGTTTGATAGAGAAACGTCCATTAATATTTCCTGGTGCTCATCAGAGATGGATAGATGCATGAGGGCCAAGATGGGGTAGAGGCAGGGCATCCGACTCTGGACCCGAAAGTCCCAGGTTCGATCCCCAGTCATTGCACATCCCGTGGTGTCTCTGAACAGAACACCCTATCCCCGATTGCTCCCCGGGCGCCTTCAATAGCTGGCCACTGCAGCACTTGGGGGTGGATGGGTTAAATGCAGAGAGACAATTTCACCATTGTATGGGAACATACAATGATGACAACACATTATTATAAATGTTCATTAAGCTGACAAAGTTAAGTCAGGTCCTTTGGACAGATACAAATAAAATTGTTGAAACGTTTCATCTTTTATCCATTTCTTCAGTCTGAGGAGCTGCAGTAAACTCAGTCTTATAAGCAGCACCTTCTCATAGTGGATCAACCAGCTTGCTGATGACACCCAAACTAGCTGTTCACATGAAAAAGGAGGACCATCAGCCTAATGACCAATCGTTAGTGACCTGACGGCCACTTGCTATTCACAGAGGGCTGAGTGAAACTAGCAATAACAGCATTGTAAGAAAGTGACAAATGGACATGGAAGCCTCCTCCCCTGCCCTCTCTCTGAGAAACCGTCGATCTTTAAACAAGGGCGGAGGCCTCCATGTCCAACTGTCCCCCTCTCACAATGCTGGTATTGCTAGTATCACTCTGTCTCCTGTGAATAGCAAGCAGCACTCAGGGCACCTAACTGGTTGTGAGGCTGATGGTCCTCTTTTATCATGAGTACAGCTAGTTTTGGCTGACTCTAACGAACTGGTGGATCCACTATGAAAAGGTGCTGCTTATAAGACTGAGTTTAGTGCAGCTCCTCAGACCGACAAAGTCTTTTGGGTAAAAGACGAAACGTTTCAACAAAGTATTTTTTTAATCCATCCAGAGGACCTGATTTAAGTTTGTTAGATGTTTCTACCTGGATTATTGAGCATGCATCAGGATGTTCATGAAGCTGTTTTCTTATGTTGTTTTGGTTATGAGCACTAGTTAAGGCAAACTGATTAAAAACTTTTTTACTGTGTGAACTAAAATCTTGCACCCCCCACCAGCACTGTCCCGCAGATTCCCCCAGTCCTGTTGGACTGTTGGCCACGCTTTGTTTGGCGGTGGTGCTCTCTGTTTATCTAGCACAGGAGTGGTGACATTTGGAAGCCCCCCCATTAGTGATGGAGATGGATCAGAGCTTGTTGAAATAGATGACCTTGCAGAGGCGTTTTCTGACGGGGTCAGGGCTGTTTTCACTTTGATGTTCTAATATGTCACGGTTTTGTTTAATATGGTTCAAAAGAAAGTTTTTGCTTTGCTATTCTGCAAATCAGCAATAACTGTTGGCCGTGTGGAATTAAAACTAATTAACTGAATCTCCTAAAGCAAAGGGCTGAGCACACTGAACACGGGGAAGCATCTGGAAGACTTTGTTCTAAAGTATCCGATTCGTTTTCATACAACCTAGAGTAGAACCACTTGGCACAGATTTTTCCACTCTTTCCAAATCAAATATGGAAAATGAGTTAATTGATGGTCAGCAACAAGCTCTTTGAAGCACCGTTCAGCTTTGCTCCCCTGCAGATATTTTGCTCATAACAGCTGACTCACAGCGCTAAAATTGCCCGTCTTGAACGCCTCTGCTCAGTCACAGATGCGCAGAGGCGAAGTTTTCTCGCTGCTTGTTGAAGCTTGAGTGGAAGCAGATCCAATTTTTCCCATGAGCCTTTGCCAATTCTACCCCCCTTCCTGTCCCTCACTAACCTCCTCCCCATCCAGCTGCAGTACCTGGCACCTGTGAACTCCTTTGCACTCACAAGTCATGCTCACTGTGAAAGACTCGCAACAAAGAGCCAACAAAACACCCCAGAAGACATATCGTACTTTGTTGCAGGGCTTTTTGACTCCATATCTATACATCTAAAGTGAAGCATTGTAATCCTGTTTTTGTTTTAGAGTAGCATATTTATTACTTTTAGGAGACTTGAACAATCTTCCTGCACAACAGTCGATTGTAACTGATGCCTGCTGTCCGCAAGGAGCAGATGGTGGGTCACTAAAAAGGCTTTTTAACTGATAAAAGTTGAAATATGGAATTACGACTGGAGTTCCCAGCTTTTTCCTGACAGGTGGCCTCTTGTTGAGGTCAATATATGGCTGTGGCCCACATTTTTCAGATTGCATCAGTGCACAAAAAAAAAGGAAAAGCAGCCAAGAAAGAGAGCTGATGAATGTGTCCAAGGCTCATAGTGCCTGTGTTAAAACGATTGATGCTGGAATATATGTTTTAAATATCAAACAGGTAATTCACTCAGATATTTGTTCATTTTCCTTTAACTTTGTTTTGTTATGTAATATGATGATATATTTTACGCTATAGATGTTAGTTAGGCCGTATTGACATGAAAACGTGTTCTGTCTTTAAATGTATGGAGTTTTTGTAAGAATTAGGGTTTCCAAGTGCTTTCACTTCAACTAATTGGACCAACCTCCAATTATTGTTGTATGGTAGTGGTATTTATTATATTTAGATACACAAACGTTTTGATTTTAGTGGCAATTTGGTTGAATTTGCTAACGCCTTCACTCGTCAAAGGAGTTTTGAAATCAAACTCTTGGTATTTTATTCTAAGAAATTTTCACTAAAGTTGTTTTTAACCGGGGCAGCACAGTAGATCAGTGGTTAGAGCTGACATCTCTTAGTGAGAAAGTCGCAGGTTTGCCTCCCACCCTTTCTGGGTGGAGTTTGCATGTTCTCTCCGTGCTGCGTGGGTTTTCTCCGGGTACTCCGATTTCCTCCCACAGACCAAAAACATGCACGTTAGTCTGACTGGTAACTAAATTGTCCCTAGGTGAGAGTGGGAGACTGAATGGTTGTTTGTCTCTCTTGTCTCTACGTGTCCCTGTGAAGGACTAGACACCTGTCCAGGGTGTCCCCTGTCTCTCGCACAGTGACTGCTGGAGATAAGCACCAGCTCCATACGACCCAGAAAGGACCAGTGGGTAAAGATGGTTGTTTGTTAACAATGTCTTGCCAACAGACAGACAGGGTTGATGCCAAATGTTAGTGACAAGGTTTTAAGCAAAGACGTTGTGTAATGTGGAGTGTTTGGAGTATCTGCTGTGGTAGTTTGAGCTGCCACTACACCCAATTTTAATTCAGTATCTGTGAAACGGACTTATTTAGTAAAATAAAAGTAAAATGATATGTGTTGTCATCATTGTATGTTTCCATACATGGCAAAATTAGTTCTTTGCATTTAATCCATCGCACCTGGGATACACTCAGGTGGAGCAGTGGGCAGTTAAATAAACGCCCAGGGAGCAATTAAGGATTAGGTGTCTTGCTCAGAGACACAACGATATGTGGGAATTTTTATTTTTATTTTTTCTCATTTAGCCTTTATTTATACAGGTTAGTCTCATTGAGCCACGAGAACTCATTTTCAAGAGAGACCTGTTTAGGGAGCACATGGTGGGGGTTAAGGGCCTTGCTCATGGGCCCAGAGTGGGGCGAATGAGGGTGGGGGCAAGTGTGGGTTTTTCACCTACCCCACCCACAATTTTTTGATGTTGTCGGGGCCGGGGCGTGAACCGGCGATCTTCGGATCACAAGCCCACCTCTCTAACCTCTGCGCCACCACTCCCCCACTTCTGGAATGGCTGGGGATCGAACCTGGGACTTTCGGGATCCAAATTGGCTGCCCCACCTCTACCCCATCCTGTAGCCAGTTTTGTGTTTTTTAATTTTAATCGTCTGTGGCTGTCATTTGGAGCTGCACATCCAGTGATCATGAAGGCGTCATTAAAATGTGTCCTGTGGTTCTTGATATTTAACTTTTTTATTATTTTTGTATACAAACAAACCCGCTCATGATGGGAAAGTGACACCATCATTGGTTTTATACGTAAACCAGTCATGCAGGAGTTGGTTCCTCCTCAGTGACCCCCAAAACGGCCCAGACTCTTTTCTCCAGCGATAAAACCAAGTTAGTACAAACAGACGTCTCTCAGAACAGAAGGAGGAACTCTTATCTCCTCCCACACTTTTAAGACGGGTCACCTACTTCCCACTTTTCTCCCAAGGTTTGATTTGGGGGTGGGGGGTGCTACTTCTGCCCCCATGCCCCTCTCACCCTCTTCCACCATTCTTCCTTTGCTCCCTTGAGCGCAACTGAATGGGCCTGTGTGTTAAACAAATGGATCATCTTAACTTTTTGATTGAGTGAGCACAGACTAAAGGGAACTTGAAACCCAATCCTGAAGGACACATAACCGCTCCACAAACGTTTGGCAGATCTCTTTGCTGGTCTAAGAGCGAGCCGAGACAAAGCTGACCTTGCAGGGGTTAACATTTAGGATAGGAACAGGAGTTGGGTGTCAGGGGCTCAGAACAATAAACGAGCCGCCACGATTCATCTTTAGAGCGGATTATTGCTGATGGGACTACGGCATGGTGGATTAATTCATATATAATATTTTATAACATTATTACACATGGCATTATCTTGAGAGTATTAAATTACTTGCTTTTGTGAGACCAGTTGCTGAACAGCAAAGGCGGACAGTAAGGTTTTTACTTGCCTGCCTGGTACTAAAATATCCCAAATTTTACAAAAACTTCAGAAATAATCATCAGATGTACCTCAACTTTTGGACGCAGTGTTATTCTCATACTGTCCTAAAATAAACTTGAGATGGTAATACATGCTTTCATAACACCCAGGCTTGATTACTGCAATGCTTTTGGGTTTGGAATCAGTCAGACCTCCACTGCACGTTTACAACTGGTCCAAAATGCTCCAGCTTGATTTTTAACTGGTACAGGCAAAATCGAGCACATTACTCCAGTTCTGGCCTCCCTATACTGGCTCCCGGTTCACTTTTGAATTCATTTAAAAATCCTTCTGTATGTTTTAAAATCTCTGAACAGTTCTGCTCCTTCTTATCTCACTGATCTGCTGCAGCCATATCTCCCACAGTGCTCTCTGAGGTCAGGAGACCAGATACTTTTATTGGTTCCAGTCACTCGTTTTAAGCTCAGATGTGACCGGACCTTCTCTGTTGCAAGTCCAAAACTGTGAAATGAGTTACACCTGCATGTCAGGCAGGCTCCCTCTCTCACTGTTTTTAAGTCTTTTTTAAAAACTCACTTTTATTCCCTTGCTTTTGACACTGTGTGAGTTGATTTTAACTTGTCTGTGTTCTAAAATGTTAGTCATTTAGTATCTGTACCTATTTGGATCTATGTATTTTATGCTGTGTCCTTTGCTTGCTATCTATCTATCTATCTATCTATCTATCTATCTATCTATCTATCTATCTATCTATCTATCTATCTATCTATCTATCTATCTATCTATCTACCTACCTACCTACCTACCTACCTACCTACCTACCTA
>NC_056501.1:4960114-4971511 GCF_014905685.2 Nematolebias whitei | reverse complement strand
TATGTATTTATTAATTTAAAAAAATAATTAATACATTTTTTAAATGATCTCATTGGTGGGCCGGACTGAAGTCACCCGTGGGCCGGAAGTGGCCCGGGGGCCGCCAGTTGACTAGTCCTGGACTAAAGCAATATTTTCAGCAACTTATCCTGGAGTATAGCTGCGGTTGTTCTTGTATTCCATTTACAGTTTTAAATCTTTGCGGATATTAAATAAATTTATGTTTACTAATTAAAAAAAAAAATCCTGTTATAAAAAGAATGAAAATAGGCAAAAGTGACTTTTTTATTTTGTCAAACGTGATTGAAACAAGAATGGAAAAGGACCCTAAGAGTCCAAAAATGCAAACTTTTATCCATGCAGAGCTTCCTGTTTCTCAGTATTTCAAGGTTTAGTTTGAACACATGGAGCCTTTTGATCAAACTTGTATTTTTTGGGTTTTGACAAACAGGGAATATATAAGTTATGGCTGTTTGTACCACAAGCCATCACTGGCTTTAACTAATTTGACTGTTTTTTTTTTTGTTTTTTGCTTTTCCAGCTCTTCTTGTTGTTGAGACAGAAACGTTCGGGAGTCACGTCCGAATTAAAGGAAAAGAAAGTGAACATTACATTTGCATGAACAAGAAGGGGAAAATTGTCGGAAGGGTGAGTGACTTTCAGTTCCTCTGTTTTTTTATATAACGTACACAGAAACAAGGTCATAAGAGCCATTTCTGCACAGTTGAATATTAAACGTATATTTTAAACCAAGCTCTGAATCCTGTCTGAATTTGATAGAAGCTCTGATTTGTTGTCTCGTTGTTTTTGTACACCCTAACAAAACCCTTTTGATAGCTCACAGCCATTCTTCCATTACGTAATCGGCCTACTCCTTTGACACTCGATCAGTCAATTACAGACTGCAATCACCACAATGCATTGAGAGACTAATGGTCACTTAGGAGGAATGCCATTGCAATTATATCACTTAGTCACACCAGGTGGCCACGAGAGCGGGACGACTGCAACTCTGCAGGCACCCCTTACGTATGAAAAAGAAAGTTAACATTGAAACGTGCTGTTTTTTCAAAAACATTAAATTTAGTTTAATAAATAACTTGCTGCCAGCATGGCGGAGGCGTAGTAATTCGCTGAAGTTTATTTTCAGATTTGAGAAATATTCACTTTCTGTTGCGATGTTAGCCAGTGTTCTTTAAGTTGCGCTGAGCTGGGCTTCGCTTGAAATTATAAAACAATTGTTCTTTATCGGCCTCACAACGCTAAATTGAAAGTTATGTATTGAAGGGTTTATAACATTTTGTAAGGAAAAAGCACATTCGCATCTAGTGTCAATTACAGCTCAGAAAAACAAGAAAAAACAGAAAAGTCGGCAACAGCCTCAAAATAAACTGCAATAAGCTTTCCCCTCCAAAAACAATCAAGTCGAAACTTGAAAATGCTGCTGTTATTGTACACTGACGCCAAATATTCACCCAGATATGTTTTTTAGGATTATGGAACAATTTAACATTACTGCACAAAAAACTTCATCTTGATTCGTTTCATTATTTTCCCAGTAATGTGCTGATAATGCAAAACTCAGTTAAATAACTGAATACACTTTTAAAAGCACATGAAACAGGACGTCCTTGTAGGCTATGCTTAAAACAATAGGAGTTTGACCGAGTTCATGAAGGGGGTATCTAGAATGACTTGCAACATCTTAATACACGTTGCAAAGGTGCAAAGGTGCAAGGAGGGACTACTATATATATATATGTATATACATACATGTCTAAATGCATGCACAAGCAGAGTTACAGAAAACTTTTGTTCTAACAACAAAAGATGAAAAGATTAAAACCTACATTGCTTATTAGTCACTAAATTCCTAGAAACATAACCTTAAAATGTCTTGTTTTAACACAAAAATAAAAAATAAAGTAGTTGGCTCAAGAAGAGGTGATACTGCTGTTAATAACTGACATCCATGTTTTCCTTCTTTAGCCCAACGGAAAGAAGCAGGAGTGTGTCTTTGTCGAGGAATTCTTGGAAAACAACTACACAGCCCTCGTGTCAGCCAAATACAAAGGATGGTACCTGGGCTTCAACCGGAAGGGGCTGCCCAAGAAGGGTTCCCACACCACGCAGAGGCAACAGGAAGTCCACTTCATGAAGCGCCAGCCGAAAGGCAGGGTGGACCCACTGGAGGAGTTTCGTTTCACCACAGTAACAAAGCGGACACGAAGGGCTCGGCGGTTAAAACCCAAGCACAAGAGGAACTGATGGCACCAATGAGACAGAACTAGATACCCTCACTGGGGAGGGGGAACGTCAAGCTTCTTAAAAGAACCACCTTAAAGACTTCGCCTTTGTAAAGGACACACAGACAAGAACAAAAAACAAAAAACAAAATCAAAGATGTTTTATTTTTGTATTTCAGGATGACACTTCACGACTCTTGGATTCTTCTGAGTTGGTGTCGTCGTGCTCTCCGTCGTGTTATTTATACTGGATAAACTAAAGGACCTCTGAGAGAACTCCTGCGGCTGCTGTCCTCAGCTCCGTCTGGACTGCGAGCTGCGGCATACTTTCTTTTTGACAATGGGAACTGAAGCAGGAGCTGACGCAATGTTATAAAAATCAGCCAACTAGAGATTTATTGGAATACCTGTCGGTTTTTGTTTGTGTTGCCCCTGACAACACGGATCCCATACTTTCCACTGGAATTAAACACCATGGAGATGAAGCATGGAGAGAGGCGGCAGGTGACACTGCGCTGCCAGGATCACTGTGTAGCTTTGAGTGCAATATTTTACAGGTCTCTTTCTCTCCCTCTTTCTTTCCACATGTCTCTCAGCCCCGAGGTTCACTCGTGGCTCCTGGAATGTGTTGAAACGTTCAAGTCCCGAGTGCGATCTCCGTGACACTTCCATGCAGCTTGTGATTCAGCTAAAACACAACATGCTTTGACTAGTCAGGCACCCGCTCCGGCTTTAGTCTTCTTCAAACACTAAAAGAAAACGGTGCGATCAACAAAGTACTACAACAGCTGATGTAATTCGTAATTCCACACGGTCTTCCAGTTTCATCGCACTTGGAGAAAGACGGTAATCCTGATCCCTTCGTCTCTTCCTCACACGTGTTAAAGCTGTTTCAAATGACAGTGCCTTGATATTTCAAGTGAGAGCTTGTCAGTTTTTAGAGGCTGGCGATGACTTCTTCTACCTCTTTGTGCTTTTGTTTTTCTTTACTTAGTCCGATTGTTCATTTAATCTCGAGAACGTTTCGGTTCAAACTGTTGAACTCAGTTTTTTATTTTATTTTATTGTTCAGTTTATCTAGAAGATGAGAAAACGCACATCAGTCCTCCACAGGCAGGTATTCCACACATCAGTTGCTTCCTAAACATATTTAATAATTAAATTACTTCTCAAAAACTCAAATGACAGGATTCAGGGAACATTTAAGTCACCTGGAGTTTGAATCTGAATCCGTAAAGTTGCTGACAACAAACTCCAGTTTTCTTTTTTTCACCAGTAGTTTGTATTTACCTGTCAGTCTTTTGTATGAGTTACTACTAACAACGTGACACATTTATGTTTTTTTTAAACAAATCTAAGCAAAAAATAATTTTATGACTATTATTAAGATATTTATTGCCTCCCTTTGTAAATAAAATGTTGAGTTTTATTTGACCTCTGTTAATAAAATGAGGATTATATTTAAAAACAGCAAACACTCATGTCTTTTTTTGTGCCGTTGGTCAAGGTATACCCTTCTGTGAAGCGCCCTCTGAAGATGTCATTGTCTGAGAGATAAATGCTGCAGGTAGAGATTGGTTGGACATAGCGTACATTCCCTTCTCTGCATACTGCCAAGGTATGCATTTTTATATACAAACTCGAAGCGTGAGGACTGCTATTAAGGTCATCGCTTTGAGAAAGACCTATTGCAAAATCTCTAAAGGGTAAAAGAGTTCACACGCTTGGTGGTTTTAGTACACTGTTACTGCTATTTTTACACAGATGTAGGAAAAAAATCTAAAATTAACAGCTTTTCCTCGTCAGTTCTAAGGCAATATAAGGGAAAAATAAACTCAAACTTTTGCTTAAACTGTGGAAAACAATTGGAGATGAGCCCCCAGAGGATCGACAGCACCTAGACCTTTTCTGTTGTGAACAGCCCCTCCTTCAAATCAATTAAAGCACAATATTTTAGACAGTTTTGCTCATTTTAAAGTGCTGAAGGAATGCAGAGTAGCATGCCTTGTAATGCTGTGCAGGAATGATGTTTACAGAAACTGTCCGACTGAAAGATGGAGGCTTTTGAAGGGGAAAAAATACTCTTGTTTAAATTCCTTGCGATGTTATCAGGCCCCCCTTCACTCCACTCTGGTAGTCACCTCCAACAGATAGATGTTCCCCATTGTGTGATGGGATTTTGAACGTCTGACCTTCCTTTAAAGATGGAAACCCGGCGTTCAGTGCATGCCTTGTTGAAGGTACTCATTGCAACGTCACGAGGACTCATCAAAGCAATTCATGATGTAAGAAGCATTTTATTTTCTTATTGATGGTAATGTGTCCTTAAATGTAAAATTTGAAAGCAAAATTTGTGAATGGCTGCCAACGACCACAAAATGTTTACCTACAGAAACATCCGAAGTGACTGAAAATACGTCCACGATGGTGACGTCCTCTGTGGAGTTGTTTGAAATCAAGAATGTGTTTGTATGTTTTTACTCTCTGACTTATTGAGCAAAGTTTTTGGATTAAAGGGCTTTGTTTACTTTGATTGCACACCTGCATTTCAAACCTACATTTCACCATTTCTGCAAAAATACTAAAGCAGGGCTATTCAACTAAACTGCTCAGGGGGCCACAGTTACTGAGAGCGGCAGCTCAGGGGCCGGACATCCAGCAATTAGTCATTGTGTAGATAAACCAAGTATTTCAATGATCTGTTACCTTTTAAATTTGTTTATTTTGTTGCATTGAGTCATAAATGCAATAACCCAAACCCAGAACCCCCCCTACAAAAAAGTTAAATTTTTTTGATGAACTAATTGGTGGGCCGGACTGAAGTCACCTGCGGACCGGAAGTGGCCCGTGAGCCGCCAGTTGAATAGCCCTGCACCAGAGAAACCTCTTCAAACTGCACCATCTGTTATAGCTCATGGATAATCTTTTTTTTGTGATCGATTTCATAGTTTGCGACGAGTATCTTAAACGTACTGGATCTGCATTTAAGATTCTAGTGTCACGTTTTAAAAACAATTATTTTAATTGATTTCCAAAGCTTATCGTTTCCCCTGTAGAGAATGACATAAAAAGGTGCAGTAAGAGTGTTCATGAGACGATCTGAGATTGTTTTTTCAAATTTAGTTCTCTTGCATTTTTTTAAACTAGGGCTTAAAATCAGACTTTAAGGAATTTATTCAATGCAACTTTCAAAATCCTTCAAATTCTATTATGGGAGATTGAGGCTTTCCTTTTTTTCAAACTGCATACTTCAGACTTGACCAAGCACAACCAAACTGCATCAGGGTATATTGACATTTAAAAGAGTGCTGATGGTTAAAGACACGTCGGCCCATTTGCAATAAGGAGATGACATTTTAGCATAAGTCTCCTGCTAGGCCTTTCTTTGACTCGACCTTTGATCACTGGAGGCTGGACGGTCTTGGAAGTGGCCCAATAACTTCAAAATGAAACATAGAATTCCCTTTTGCAAAGCTTAGCCTCTTTTCAAAGGAGGTGGACTTAGTAAAAGCAGCGCTGCTTGCTTTTTATTTTATTCTTAAAAAATCTTTGCACGTTCAATCTCTGAACAATGGGTACAGTATGACCAGAACTGTGTCGACGAGGAGAGAAACTTTGTGGTTCTCGACGAATTATACAAATTTCAGTGTAACAACAACAAAGTGGTCTTTGGGCCTTTTAGGTCAGCAACCACACACTTAACAATTAGCCCCGTCAAGAGAAATTTAACTTCTTTGCGACGTAAACCAAGTTCCAACTGTCTTGAATTTTACTGAATTTGCCTCAGAAAGTTAGTGAAAAACAAAATTCCAAAGCCAAACAAAACAAAGTTCAAGCAATCCTATACCTTCGACCATTAAATGTAGTTTCACATCATTTACTGTCCAAACAGCACGACTGCTGCCACCCATCTAAACTCTAACCACAGTCAAATGGTCGCCCTTTATGACCCAACTCCAGAGGGAAAACACTGATTCTCAAAGTATTTTTAAGTAAATGGCTGAGTTATGTTTTTCCAGCATTGCAAATGTGCTTACTATACTTACCAGTTTCTGGAAAGCCAAACCTCGTCCGTGTTCTTCTCTGAACAAAATGTAGCCAGCATATAATAAAAAAGTTAAAATAAATAAATATATAAATAATTGGGCAGTGAATGTTGATTCTGCTCTATTTCCAGTTGTTGAATATTTTTTTAAAGATCTGCTTCAGTGCCTTAAATATTCATTCACTCTATTCAATGTTTTTTTTTAATGAATTTAGTTATATGTTCGAGGCTAAAGGAGAATAAACAAAACAAAACAAAAAAACAATAATAAAACTAATCGCAATATTACTAAACTTTATCTGGCAAAGTTGTTGCCAAGGTAACAAGACAATTTACTTTGACGGCGATATGTCCACGTGTTTCTGCTCTTCAGAGGTCACTAATGTTATGAATAAAATAACCTGTGATGATAAATTGTGGAAAATAACATAATATGGGTGGGTGAATATAAGGTTTAATTATGAATTATGGAAAATAGAACATATAAAGAGGGCTAGAATATCTGTCAGGTGTGTAAACTAGGCCATAAGCCGATAAATAATATCTTTTTAGTGACTGCTGACTTTAAAATCAACCATGACACTTTCTGATGTCTGTAGGAAAATAGTTCCTTATAAGGCCTTTAATGAGAAACAAAACATCAACCGCAAAGATTATTGATCAATTAACAAAGATCAGCTATAAAATTAAATTATAGTTCACATCATTTGAGTGTGTGTGGGGATTATGAAATAATTAATAATGAGTCAAAGAGCAGATTTATAGTTCAGGACGACCCTAGAGCAATCTAAAGACTTGACAATGTATTAAGTTACCAAGGAAATAATCGAGACTTTCACAGTCTTTGTGAGAATATGTAGGTTGGTGCTTATTATGTGTCACATATTCAGTCAAAAGAGATGACGGCTAATGTGCGCTTGATTGATTGGACAGGGATGAGAACCAGGAAGTGTGTCTGGCACTGATTGGACAAGAATGGGGAATAGGAGAGACTTCAGGGGGTCTGTAAGGTGTTTGATTGGATAGAAATTGAAAACAGGATGTGTCACGGGGTGGAGAAAAAAGTCTAAGTGTGGGAACAGACCTGATACAGGTCAGAATTGTACAGGGGGCCCTTGATGTCAGGTAATATATACAATTCCCACGCATTTTGAAGTCTGTGAAAATAAAGATGTTTAATTCTGACATAAGTGTGTGTTCCTTTCAAGCAAACAACCCGGGCGGGGGAGAAGAGAAAGATCTTTGTTTCCCCTTACACTGACTCAATTTGTTTGAAAAAAAAAAACTTGTTTATAGCTATGTCAGTTGTTTTTAAAGAATCTTACATTCTCCAAGTTTCAATTGTCATAAAGTTGAACAAATAATGTCTGGATAAATTTAGCACATATTAACCATCTGTGTTAATAAACAGCATAAACATCAGTAAAATGTTCAGTAAATCAGTAAAATTGGTCCCTATAAAAGTGTTGCGAGAGTTTGATTCTCATTGCCAGTAGTAAGTCGGACCACTTCAGGGTGGGAGCTGGTCTCCGCCAGGGCTGCTCGTTGTCACAGATTCTGTTCATAACTTTTATGGACAGAATTTCTCGGTGCAGCCAGGGGATGGAGGGAGTCTGGTCCAGTGGCCTAAGGATTCCATCTCTGCTCTTTGCAGATGATGTGGTCCTGTTGGCGTCATCGTGCCGTGATCTCCAGCTCTCACTGGAGTGGCTCACAGACGAGTGTGAAGCGACTAGGATGAGAATCAGCCCCTCGAAATCTGAGGCCATGGTCCTCAGTCGGAAAAGAGTGGATTGCTCTCTTCAGGTCGAGGGTGAGGTTCTGTCTCAAGTGGAGGAGTTCAAGTATCTCGGGGTTTTGTTCATGAATATAGGAAAAATGGAGCGTGAGACTGATGGATGGATTGGTGTAGCATACAGTATTGCAGAGTCTGTGCCGGTTCGTTGTGGTGAAGAGGGAGCTGAACCGTTAAGGCAAAGGTGTTTACTGGTCGGTCTACGTTCTTACCATTACCTATGGTCACAAACTCTGAGTAGTGACCAAAATAATTAGATTGTGGATACAGCAGCTGAAATGAGTTTCCTCTGCAGGGCAGCTGGACTCTCCCTTAGAAATAGGGTGAGAAGTTCAGTTATCAGGGAGAGACTCGGAGTAGAACCGCTGCTCCTCCACATCGAGTGGACTTAGTTGAGGTAGTTAGGGCATCTGGTAAGAATGCTCCCTGGGCATGTTTGACTGGGAAGAGAACCCGTGGAAGACCCAGGACACGTTGGACAGATTACTTCTCTCGGTTGGCCTGGGAACACCTTGGAGTCCTCCAGAAGAGCTGGAAGAGGTGGCTGGGTAAGGAGATGTCTGGACCTCCCTGCTCAAGCTGCTGCCCCAGAGACCCAAATTCGAAATAAGCAGAAGACGATGGATGGATGGATAAACATCAGTGATGAAAAGTAACATTCCTTGAAGGAATGAGTATCCCTCACTTCCTCACTCATCAAAATTTTAACAAAGACCTTCTGTGATGTGTTAGTGCTTGAACAGTGTGTTGGGGATGATGCTTAGCTACTACCACACCAAACTTCAGCTCAATGTTTGTAAAGTTGACTGCGTTATGGACATTTGTGTTTGCTAAGGTTGATTAGCTCTGTGACCTTCTTGAATTGGGCTTATCAGTAACAGAAGCACATTCAGTCATTACTTTAGATCAAAATTCAGTCAGTGGTTCAAGAGATATTTTGCTAACACACGCACACTGATGTGATGCCCACCTTTCATGGTGACAATTTTTTTTTAGATCATCAAAAATTCGACTAAATATAAGGCAAATAGCTTTTAATAGAGAAATGTAAGAACAACAGTGGAGAAATATAAATAAAATCAACACGTACACTTGTTTTTTTCACATGTACACACACACTCACACACACACGCCAGACCTCGTTTCAGCGTCAACAGATGCCAGGTGACACAGTTCATTAAGTTCTCCTTTCTCCTATTCTTCTGGCCCCTCATTGTCTTGAGATATGAGATGAGCCTTTGTTGAGAGTTTTGTCCCCTTTTCTCTCAGCCAGGCAGGGCCCATAATTAGTGCTTCGCGCGGGGCGTACTTTCTCACAGGGCGACAACACAATTAATCAGCGCTTTCCCACCAATAGGCAAGAGCTGCTTGATTCTATCAAGGCCACATTTTTAGGTTCTGACGCCTTTTTCCAGTCATGGCAATGTCAGCAAACAACAGCATTTTTAAAATGCATGATCCAATCATGGGTTTTCAGATTCACGGCTGCATCACAGTTTAAAACGTTAAGCAACGGTCTGAAATTTCAACAATACTTTTCATGGTTTAGCATTTCAGTCATATTCTGGGAGTTGTTACATAAAATGAAAACAGTGAGAGGCAAATGCTTAAAATGACATCAGCATGTGGCAAGTGACCAGATGAGTCAAAATCTACTGCTCCACCCGGTATCTCATTCTCTCTCTCGTATCATCCACTCTACTTATTTTCTAAACCTCTGAACTTTAGTCCGTTTTTAAATCAAAACATGCTTAAAGTGCAGTGCAGGAAAATGACAGCATGGTGCGGGGTTGTGTCATTGTCTTTGTTGCGAAAAGTAACAAAGAGAAAAATGGCCACACGATAAATTGTTGAAGACTTTTGTTCTGTTACAAGTTCCCAAAAAATCTGAATCTACTGTCCACATAGAGGCACCAAAACAACGTTTTTGAACAATTTCAGTAAAAACTCAGTTTGCATGTGGACAAGAAGTGCAAATGCAACAGGTAAAAACATAAGTGGACAGGGCCTGGGTGAAAGACTAGAAACAAAATAACTAAAATGGGGTTATAATCAATTTGAAGCGAAAGAGATTTGAATATTTTTAGGGCATAAAACAAAGTTAAGTTACCAAAGCAGCTCGCTAAATTGTTCAGTTACGAACTAAAATACGTGCAAGTTGTCCAAAGGTAGCCTACTAGATTTTGTTAGTTCTTAGTTCATATCTTAGATGTTATTACTGTTTTTCTTATACATTTTATTGTTGGATGTAACTGGGACCCCGTGTACATAATTTCGCTCCACCACATGTACCACATGAGGTGCGAATGACAATAAAGAAACTCTGACTCTGACTCCAAAAATAAAAAATAAATAAAAAAATTATATATATATATATAAGCAGGACAGTGGTGAGGTGGGAGTGCATCAAGGATCAGCTCTGAGCCCCTTCTTGTTTGCTCTGGTGATGGAGCGACTAACAGATGAGGTCAGGCAAGAAACCCCATGGACTATGATGTTTGCAGATGACATTGTGATCTGTGGTGAGAACAGAGAAAAGGTGGAAGAGAACTTGGAGAGGTGGAGGTATGCACTTGAAAGAAGAGTAATGAAAGTCAGCCGTAATAAGACAGAGTCCATGTGTGTGAATGGGAGGGAGGAGGTGGAACAGTGAGGCTACAAGGAGCAGAGGTCACAAAGGTGCAGGACTTCAAGGACTTGGGGTCCACTGTCCAGGAACATGGGGAGTGTGGTAAAGAGGTGAAGAAGAGAGTCCAGGCAGGATGGAGTGATGGAGAAAAGTTTCAGGAGTGATTTGTGACAAAAGGGTGTCAGCAAAGGTCAAAGGAAAAGTTTACAAGACAGTAATGAGACCAGCTATGTTGTATGGTCTGGAGACAGAGACATAGACAAAAAGACAGGAGACAGAACTGGAAGTGGCAGAAATGAAGATGTTGAGGTTCTTTCTAGGAGTGATAAGAATGGATAAGATTAGGAATGAGACCATCAGAGGTACCGCACAGGTTGAACAACTGGGAGATAAAGTTAGAGAGGCCAAACTCAGATGGTTTGGACATGTCCAGAGGAGGGACAGTGGTTTGGTCATGACCAAAGGAGGGACAGTGGTTTGGACATGTCCAGAGGTAGGACAGTGGGTTTATTGGTAGAAGTTTGTTAGAAATGCAGCTGCAAGGAAAAAGACAAATACGAGATATATGGATGCAGTTAGAGAGGACATGGAGGTAGTTGGAGTGAGGACAGAGGATGCAGAGGACAGAATGAGATGGAGGACGAAGACTCACTGTGGTGGCCCCTGAAGAGTATGTATATAT
>NC_056501.1:4935530-4950114 GCF_014905685.2 Nematolebias whitei | reverse complement strand
CTATCTATCTATCTATCTATCTATCTATCTATCTATCTATCTATCTAAATGAAGAAATATAAAATACAATCACAAGACCTTTCTATCAGGAACTTAAATGAAAGAATCTAACCGACTCTTTTTTTTTTTTTTTTTACAAACAGCTCATTATCTAATTCTTTTTTATGCCAATAAATAATTCTTTTCATTCTCACCACCGAACTGAACTTCAAGAGCCGTGGCGGCTTCCACACCCACACACAAATACTCATACGTGACCTTTGTGACACCCCTGCCAGAGTGTTTACAGTAAACTGAACCTGTCCTGAGTGTACCCCACAAAGAACTCTGCTGCCTTTGTCTTCAAGCACATCTCAGGAGACCCTGCCGGGATGAAACCGAGATATGAGCAGCTAGAGTTACCTCTTAATGAAACATATCAACACCACCAATCACAGCAACACGCACTGCCAACAGCACTTTGCCACGGCTGGACAAACTCTGGGAGGACCTGAAAGAAGAGAATCTGCTTTCATCTGCCATAATCCGTCTTGAGTTTTTCAGTCGAACACGGTTTTGTTGTGCTTCATTGTTTAAAATAAAGCAGGTATCAAAAACTCTAAGAAGTACAATACATTTCTGAGCGGCCATGGAGCGAGACTTCATATACCAGCAAGTATTATAGCCTAAAATGAAACAGATTTAATTATTTTACATTAAGATGTGAAACAAGATTTGGAAAATTTTGTGTTCATTGCGAATCATTTATTGACATTATCGTTCAACTTAGGTTAAAATACTGTGAGAGAAAATATTTGGTCATCATTTGTGTTTTAATAGTCATCGAGTCAATCTTTTTCTGATACACAGTTGTTATGGGAAGAAAGTCAAAAAGTGGATGAATGACAAACCACATGCACGTGCATGAATACTTTTGGAAAAAAATGGAATGGAAGTTGTGACCGACCCCTGAGCTTTGATTTGTTGCTGTAATATTTAAAAAAATTAACAGTCAAAATATTAAGATAATTTATTATTATTATTATTATTATTTATTATCATTATTATTATTTATTATTATTATTATTATTGGGGGAGTGGTGGTGCAGAGGTTAGAGAAGGCGGGCTTGTGATTGGAAGGTCAACGGTTCAACTCCCCGTACAGACAACATCAAAAAGTGGGTGAAAAAGCTGAAACACCCACACCTGTCTCCACCCTCATTTGCCCAACTCTGGGCCCTTAACCTCTACCGTCTGCTCCACACAGAGGGCTGTGGTAGCTCGCTGGTCTATGGTTACATCAGGAAGGGCATCCGGCGTCAAAACAATAGCCAAGTATTCGTGCAAGTTAATTTGCTGTGGTGACCTCTGAAGAAGGGAGCAACCGAAAGAAGAAGAAAAAACTTTACAGTATTAGTATTATTATTGGTGGCATGGTGGCGCAGTTGGTAGACCTGTCACCTCTCAGCGAGAAGGTCACCGGTTCAAATCCTTACTTTCTGAGACCTTTCTGGGTGGAGTTTGCATGTTCTCTCCGTGCTGCATGGGCTTTCTCCGGGTACTCCGGTTTCCTCCCACAGACCAAAAACATGCATGTTAGGCTGATCAACTGTAAAATGTCCCTAGGTGAGTGAGAGAGTGAATGGTTTTTTGTCTCTATGTGTCCCTTTGATGGACTGGAGACATGTCCAGGGTGTCCCCCACCTCTCACACAGTGATGGCTGGATATGCACACCATTGACTCCCTTGACTCGAAAAGGAAGAAGCGGGTAAAAGATAATAGATTATTATTATTATTATTATTATTGTTGTTGTTATTAATATTATGCATTTTCTAATAGTTATAATGCAGGAGCTATTTTTAAACTGGGTTTCAACGTTGAAATCATACATGCTGACAACATTTTGTTTTGCCTGTTAGATCTGTTATAAACATTTTGTTATTTTTGATAACCACTCTGGAGCGCAGGGGTCAAAGGGCATAAAGATAATAAGTATTCTCGTGTATGATTGTATTTTCCGTGCAGAGAAATAAAAACTTCTTGCTTCTTTTGGCTGCAACATGTACAAGTCTCGATTGCAAGATAAAGGAGGGAATTTCTGTGTTTGTTTTTGTAGCAGTTGAACCATCTGGAAAATCGTCTGTATCTATTCGAAAACCCGAGTCTTTGTGAGGTCTTCGTAATATTCTGCAATATTGGGCTTCTGCAGGAAATTCCCAAACAATGCTGAAATCACACAGTCTGTTGTAACGGGATAGAAGTTGTTTTAACGTTTTTTGCAGCTGTGGGACAAAATTACAAGCTCAAGTATGCAAAGAATGCACATTTTTTATTGACAGCTGGGGCTTTTTCAATAAATACAATACCATAAAACAATACTCAAAAGTTAAAATATATATAATTAGCAACAAAAGGGAGTTAAAACCAAAGACATAAGAAAATAAATTGATTTATTTTTATTTATTTATTTGGTTGCCCTCTTTATTTTGTGCAATGAGCAATTTTAAAACAAACAAATAACAAAATTATTAGATTTATGATTAGCAGTTGGGCTAATAATTTGTCACTTTGTGATTATTGCTAGGTGGAGTATTTTAGTCCAGGAAATGTGTACAGACAGTAGGGGGCAGCACGAATAGTCGACTTCAACATGATAAAAGTCGAGTAGATGTCGACTAGTCGCTGTAACGTCTTTGGAACTCATTACATATTCACAAAAAATGTCTTTTATTATTTACAATTAAAAATAACAACAACATCGGGAGCATATATTTACGCTCCTACCAGTTATCATACTGCAAGTAAGTCACAGGAAAACCAAAACTATTATTAAGCTGCAAAAGTGAAAGTGCGGCACATAAAAAACTAAACTAAAAACAGGAGGCGGGCGGTGGTGGAGTCCACCACCATGGATTAAATAAAATAAAACTAAAAACAGTGGTGCAGGTGGAATACAACACCACCTGCTGACGCAGCAGCTGGGTCCAGTTATCCTCCAGGAGGGTCGCTGGCAGTGATCCATCTGGACTTTATTTACTTCTTTCAACCGACCGGTCAGCGCGCTGTCGAACGACCGTGCTTCTGGTGATCCAAGATGGACTGTCAGCCGCGCGCGTCTGCTGATGCAATCAAAAGATCGACAACGACCCGGCCCGCACATCCAGCACATTATTTTGGCCACGTAATTGTGAAAATTTGGGCCGGTCTGTGCCGGGCTTGGCCGGGCGGAGGTTACAAATGACAACTCCAGCCAGCGCCAGTGACACAATCACGTGACTGTGACTAGTCGATGTGAAATAAAAAAAAACGTGCAAGATGTCCTAGAATTGATTAGTCGACTAGTCGACCCAACCCCTATGAGTATTATCATTAGTCTGTCCTATAAAAGTTATGTGAGATGAAATGTTTCTAAAACATATGATGACGTTTCATAATTATATATTTATGTCATGATCCGGGGCTCTCTGTGTTTTTTTGTTTGTTTGATAGATTTGTGGATTCAGTTTAGTTGTTTTATGTCGCTGTTCTTTGTGTTTCCTTTAAGGTTCTTGTTTATTTCCAGTGATGTTTATGTTCTATTCTTTTCTTTGCGCTCACTTTGCTTTATTGTGTGTTTTTATTGATTCACTGTGTTTTCAGTCATTCTCAATAATTTTCCACATTCACATTCTATTTACAAGTGCATTCATTTTTTTTTAAACAAAACAGTTCAATATACAATAAGAAATACAATCACATTTAAAATGAAAGGCAGCAGAAAGAAGAAAAATCTTACAATATCTGCCTCTTTTTACCAAAAATAATTCAAACAATAATAATCAAGATTCTGCTACTCTGTTCTGCAACTTCCTCGTTCACCTGTTCCCTGTTACCATTTAAACCACCTGTCTACAATCCCCCCCATCAGCCCCAGTCCGTTTAGTCCCCCGTCTTCCCCTCACCTGCAGTCTGTCATGAGCTTCATGCTCTGCTTGGTTCTCCTCTGTGGTTCTTGGAGTTTTATTCGTATCTTTGCTGCTACGCCACTTTTCTGTTTGGTAATAAGTTGTGAGTATTACTCTTTAGTTACTTGGCTCCATGTGCTTCTCTACATTCCTGAGTCCAATCTTCTCTACAAACCATGAAAGATTCTCAGATATAATGGTAAAAAAATAAGGAAAATAGTGTGAAGAGGTGTTGCTATGGCAACACCAAAACAAAGCTGCCGAGTGGCATTAACTTTTTGTTTTAGCTCTGATCAATCATTTACTTTGCTAGAATCCTAATTTTAACAAAGTGAATAACACTAACCAAGTTTGTGATAGATAAAAAAAAAAAGGAAACAGCAAAATAAACTTGAACTTTTGGAGTTTATCCATTTTAAGAATGCTATACCAAAACTAAATATTATCAAATACAGACTTGGATATATCACAGTCATTTACAGGAAGATCAAACTCAAATGTGATGTGATCATAGCTGACGGTGACCCCCAACATAAACTCCGAGCACAGACAAATATTATAAAATCGTAGTTTAAAACTTTGTTATTCAAAAATGCATTCCTTCAAATGATGCTACTTTCAAGGATGTTACAAATGGTTTATACAAGTTGTTTTGTTTGGAGGGTTGTTTGATTTAAAATCCTACCACACATCAGTTTTCTTTTTACACTCTTTTCCTTTCCGAATCATAAAATAGTGATGTGTTGTCATCATTGTATGTTCCCATACAAAGACGAAATTGGTTCTCTGCATTTAACCCGTCGCACCTGGGATACACCCAGGTGGAGCAGTGGGCAGCTATGTAAGCGCCCGGGGAGCAATTCGGGATTAGGTGTCTTGCTCAGAGACACCACGAGATTTGCAATGACCGGGGATCAAACCCAAAACCTTCAGGTCCCGAGTCGGCTACCCTGCCCCTACACCAACTCGGCCCATCATGAGGGTGCCTCTCAAATTCAACATTATTTCAGACGTTCCCAAAAACAATATACCAAATATAAATCAAATGGGAGCAAAGGTGAGTTTGAAAAGAACACACCAACTGATAAAAACCCATAAAAACAGAAGAACATGATGAACGTAAGTTCTAAAGCCTTGAAACACAACGAGACTGTGCAGGAAATGTTAAACAGGCATGAAGTGCGTTTACTGTAACTAACTCCCCCCCCCCAAAAAAAAAAAAAAAATTTAATTAAATAGATTAAAAAATTACTTTGCATAATGCTAAAGTACTATTTTTTAACTTCATTTACCCTTTATTTATCCAGGTAGTCTCATTGAGTCACGAGAACTCATTTTCAAGAGAGACCTGTTTAGGGAGCAGATGGTGGGGGTTAAGGGCCTTGCTCAGGGGCCCAGAGTGGAGCGAATGAGGGTGGAGGCGGATTTTGGGGTTTCACCTTTTCCACCCACATTTTGATGTTGACGGTACCGGGAGTTGAACTTGCGACTTTCAGATCACAGGCCCGTCTTCTCTAACCTCTGCGCCACCACATCCCATAATAGTAATAATGCACAGCTAAACTATGGTAAAATATTAAAATAATCAATAATACTAAAACAACACTATAAAAATTGGGGATATTGAAAGATTAATAAAACAAGCAGGAAAATATTGCTACAATTGACGGATGAAAATTTAAGAATGATCATGACACAAATCCCAGTATTAACTAGTTATTAATAATACCTGTTTCCTTATCTTCTCCATCCTTGTCTCTCCTAAGGAGAACCTCAAAATCTTCATTTCAGCCACTTCCAGTTCTGTCTCCTGTCTTTTTGTCCATGTCTCTGTCTCCAGACCATACAACATAGCTGGTCTCACCACTGTCTTGTAAACTTTTCCATTGACCTTTGCTGACACCCTTTTGTCTCAAATCACTCCTGAAACTTTTCTCCATCACTCCATCCTGCCTGGACTCTCTTCTTCACCTCTTTACCACACTCCCCATTTTCCTGGACAGTGGACCCCAAGTCCTTGAAGTCCTGCACCTTTGTGAACTCTGCTCCTTGTAGCCTCACTGTTCCACCCTGTTCTCACCACAGATCACAACGTCATCTGCAAACATCATAGTCCACGGGGATTCCTGCCTGACCTCAGTTAGTCGGTCCATCACCAGAGCAAACAAGAAGGGGCTTAGAGCCGATCCTTGATGCACTCCCACCTCCACCTTGAAGCTATCTGTCACTCCTACAGCACATCTCACCACTGTCCTGCTGTCCTCATACATGTCCTGTACCAGTCTAACATACTTCTCTGCCACTCCAGGTTTCCTCATGCAATACCAGACCTCCCCCCTCGGCACTCTGTCAGATGCTTTTTCTAAATCCGCGAAGACACAATGGAGTTCTTTCTGACCCTCTCTGTACTTCTCCATCAGCATCCTCAAAGCAAATAATCCACCTAGCAAATATGGTGTTTGTGGTGCTCTTTGCTTACATGAACTCACATGTTCGTTTTGGCAGAAGCATTTTACATCAGATGCCCTTCCTGATACAATCCTCACCATTTACCCGGGCTTGGGACCGGCACAAGAGACCCACTGGCTTGTGCTCCCCAGTAGCTGCTTAAAAGTATAGTTTCCTCAAATGATTGGGGAGATGACCTCTAAGGTGGCCAAGGCCACCATTGGCCATCTGGCTCCTCCATTACTCCTGGTGGTAAATAAAACTTCTCTCTCCGTCCCTCGGACAAACAGAAAAACAACAAAAAACATCCATCCATCCATTTTCTTTACCCGTTTATTCCATTTTGGGTCACGGGGGTCGCTGGTGCCCATGTCCAGCAATCACTGTGCGAGGGGTGGGGTACACCCTGGACAGGTCGCAAGTCCATCACAGGGACACATAGAGACAAACAACCATTCACTCTCTCTCTCACACCTAGGGACAATTTAGAGTTACCAGTCAGCCTAACATGCATGTTTTTGGTCTGTGGGAGGAAACCAGAGCACCCGGAGAAAACCCACGCATGCACGGAGAGAACATGCAAACTCCACTCAGAAAGGCCCCTGGACCGGGGTTTGAACCAGGGACCTGCTCGCTGAGAGGCAGCAGCTCTACCAGTTGCACCACCGTGCTGCCACAACAAAAAACAAAACCTTTAAAAAATCCAACATCGTCAAACTTCAAATGTATTTCCTTCACATGAAGGTACGGTTATTTCCCGTGTTCTCCACACAATAAATAAGCAAATAAAAATAAAACCTTTAATTTCAAGAGCACCACAATAACTCTTCTCCTGAAATAAATCCCCTGCCATTATTTTGACTTATGAACATGTAAAAGTGACCAAAAAAAAACCTTTATGGCAGACTCCGTCAAAAGACACAAGAATGCTTTAAAGTAAATGTTAAGGTTGGGATCAGGACAGGCTGCATGACACCTGCGTTCAGCTGCAGGACACACATGAAGAAACTTTCCTTCTCTGCTCCAGCGCTAAACAGAAATCTCCAAACCTGTCTGTTTGGGACTTTCCACCGTTGACTGTAGCTACACTCATTAATCAGCTCTAAAAAGCAACGTCAAACCATATTTGTCACATCTTTATGATTCATTGCCTTAAAAGAGGAGAAAAACTCTTCCCCGAAGCTGGGATTTCACCCGCAACAAGCAATTCAAAGGCAATTTGTTGCTTTGTCATGTAAAGGTTAAACAGATAGTGACTGATTGCCTGTCAGAGAGTTTTTCTTTGCACTCAGTTCACTGTTGTGCGAAGCTTCAGAGGAGTTCAAGTTGTTGTCATATGGTTGTGATGTATGATTTTACAGATTATCCTCAGATTATCTATGATCAGATTACAGCAGCTCCTGTTGATCCTTCAGCTGTTGTAGATGAGCACGGGCCTCCTCAAAACACAATGATTTGACCGCGCTGTGACGAACGACTGCACGAGATGAAAGACAGCAGAGAGAAGGATTCACCTTCTACGTCAGTTCCTCAATGTATCCAGATAAAATTCCACAGTTAGATTTATTAAAATGACAACGCTACATCTGTAGAAAAAGTTGTGCAGCTGCAGACATGAATGTGAAGCTTGCATGCACATTTTAGAATCAAACTCTTGGTTCTTTTGGGAAAACATTTGGAGTCCATTCATTACTTTAGAAAATTCAAAGGGATAAAAAAAATGGCTGAAAATAAATGCCTATCAGACACTTTTTCATTACCAGACTTAAAAAAACAACAACTAAAAGTCACATTGTAGCGTAAAGGAATTCTTGCTAATGATTATTATAATAGCTGTTAACAAACCTGAAAATGAACCAACTGTTGACTTCCAAAAGAAGAGAAAGAGCTCTTCTTTAAAAATATGTTATCAGCCCATTAAATGGACGTTATTAGTTGTTATCGTCCCCATAGGTAGCGTTCAGACTGTTCCCTCCTACCTCCTAGTAGGTTTAAAGTTACGTTTCTATCAGTGATAATATGCATCGCTTGTAAAACAGGAAGTGTATTGTATTTAGCTTTATGTAACTATTTTCCTAAACCTAACCTTACAGCTGACCCAGAGCACTGAGCTTAAACTTAACCCCTTACCCTTGAGCCTTAACCTAACCTTAACTCTAACCTAACCCCTAGACGCATATAAATGTAACCCCCAGACCCTTAACTCTTAACCTCACCACGTGACCACATTATCAGCGATAAGAATGTACCTTTACACCTACTAGGAGGTAGAGGAGGGGCAGCCTGAACACTACGTATGTGGATGATAACAACTAATAATGGCCATTTAATGTATGATGACATCTGAAGCGGGTATTTTCACTTTGTTGCATATCTGGCTAATACTTTATGGTAAAACATTGATTAGCAATTTCAGTTTATTGTAAATCCATCACTCTGCAGTTTATAGGATGGTGTTTAATCATTTCAATCAAACTTCCACTTAAAATGTTTTTAAGGCCGTCCTGATACCATTTGACATACTAGACATTACTAAATGAAACATGAAGTCTTATTAAACGATAGCTGGTGTGTTGCAATAGACATAGCTTGTACTTAGTTTACTCATATCCCCGGAGAAATTTGATGTTGGCCTGCTTCGAGGCCAACCGAGGAAGTCAGATTCAGATAATCCACTATTGTTGATTTTCTTCAGGCAGACTGTTTTCTTTTTCTTATCAGTCTTGAGTCCTGCTGGTACTTTTGATCCCAAAATGGCCAGATTTGTGGGTATTCTACTGGTCTGTGCTTATGAGCCCCTTCCAAGGTCATCCCCAACGAGTCCCAGAAGCCGTAGGTGGCCTACGAGTCTCACAAATTGCTTCTATCTAACGGTTTAGCTCATAAATCAGCTGATTTTGAGTACTCAAAGCATGACCCAAACATTCACACAGACTTGTTAGTTTTGCCATGGTCAAAATGGCTGCTGCCATCTTCTTTAATAGCCGATAACATAGGAATCTAGGAATCCGCCAATGCCAAAAAGCAGAAACCCTGCTATCATAGTTCCAATTATATAAACATCTTCGACATCCTCCTGAGACAATTTGGAAAGACACATCATCTCCAAAACTCCCCACGGATCCATGATGTATCCTGCTGCGTGTGTCTCAGCAGGGTATGAGGGCTCTCCAGGACCATGTCATCCCTCACAGTTCCTGACGTCTCTCCTTCCTTCCCAGGGTCCCCAGGGCATCCAACTGTACATAGTATATATTTATCTAACCACTAAATAAATCACTTTAGATCATAAATGGTTTTGAGTCTGTTGTCCTCAGTCCGTTCTCACTGGGTAAACATCTCGGTTGTGACAAGATACCATGTTTGAAAACAGGTGAATTATGACCCATTTGGCTTTCCATATGATCACGTCTTGCTGATCTTTCTGTTAATCTTCTTGCGCTTTTCTTCAGCTGCAAATAATTTTATGAGGATACAAACGTTTTTCACATTACTGGATAAAAACAAACATGGAGTTCCTCAGCTTCTGTGTTTCATCTGAACCGGCTATTCTCGCTTTGCTTTGGCGTGGAGAGCTTTATATGGCAACGTCCTCTACTCCTTTTCTAACTAACATCCTTAGCTAACGTATTCTTCATCTGCTTGCATACAGCGGGACCCTGACGTCTGTGCCGTGACGGTTCGGTACAAATACGTGTACCGTTACACCCCTAACATATACAGATGGTTGTCTACTTATAAAAATAATCCGTTTCAAGTTGAGACATCCTTTATCTCGCCCCTTTCAACAGAATGCATTTTGAAATACTTTCTCACAGATTCTTTGCCATAAATATGAGCGTAACCATAACATTGTTGCTAAAAGTTTTACTTGACAGTGTCAGAAAAGCTTTGCAGATGTGTGCCTGCGCGGACTTCTGTCTGACAGGGAGAACATAGAAGGGCCTTCACAGATTTGTGCTGCATTGTTTAGAATGTGTTCCTCTGCTCCGTGTCTTTCCCCACAAATATTCTAAAACTAATAAACGTCTGGGTTAAATTTAAGAGAGAACTTTGAAACGGCATTCGCTGTGTGAGTCACACACACACAACAAAAACATGTCAAGTTGCTAATAAAATGTTCAAATCGTTTTTTATTCAGTGTTTTATAGAAGAGCAGAGGAAGAACTAAATAAATGGAAGGCCTGAAAGAACTTATTCTGAGTTATCACTTTATATTATTAGTTTTATATCTGACTCAGTGTTGTGGTCTCATCTAGAATTTTTAAAGTTTAAGTCTCATTGCCTCGATCATGTTCTGCTTCTACTGTGAGTGTTGAACCCACGTGCAGGCAGAACACAAGCGACTCCCAGGTAAAATAAGAAATTAGAATTTATTATGACAAAAGCTGATGGGGCAGCAAAACTTACTTTTTTAGAGAGATGACAGAGGAACAGAGCATGAAGCCTTGGGAGGACAATCCACAGACAAATGACGGGACACAAGGATGCCAAATAAATACAGACACTGACGACACAGAATGACAAACACCTGGAGTGATTAGAATGAGACGCAGGTGAGATCTGAACCACGAGGAGGAGCAACGCTGAGTGGTGCATGAAACATGAGGATACACAGGACAAAACCCCACAGAACCAAACTGACAAAAGCCGATGAAGCAAACATCATCAGCAACTCTGATGGGATGTTTTCTGATTATTTGTGAGATTCAAGGTAAAGTTACTGACTAATGACTAATTTCCTCTTCCAACCTATAGACATGGTGATGTAATGTTTATACCCTAAAGGTGTACATCACTCCCTGTCACAGAAGTAAGTCACCTGTACTTATTTAATCCTTAAAGAATCCTCCGTGGCTGCAGATGTGGAGAGATGCTGTCACTGAGTGGAGGAGGAGGTCAGGAAACCTTCTGGCTGAGGCTTTGAAGGTAGCTAAAAGTGATCCCCGGCTTTGAAAAGTTGGTCTTTTTGTCAACTCCCAGATTAATAACCACACCAAGCTTTGTAACACTAAAGGAAGATATGAGGTCAGCTGTTGTTCTCATAACTTCATACAGGTGGATTATTTTAAACAAAGACTTTTGCAATAAAAAGAAGGTGTAACATTTCCAAACTGTTGACCTAATCAAACAACACGTGAAAAGGAAATTGTCCTGGTTTAGGTTTGGTTTATTTTAACATTTTAATTTATTTTAAAGCTGACGTTGCTCCTGCTCATTTTTATTTTTAATCTTTGCTTGCAGCATTGGCTTCACACCTTGAACCTACCTGTGTGTGTTCTACAACTCGGTTTATTCATTCTGTCTCGTTTGGTGCAGCTCTTCACTCCTGGTTTCTTCTTTCTGATTCTGATTCTGATTCTGATTTTGATTCTGATTCTGATTCTGATGAGGGCTTAAAGCAGCTCTGAAAAGTAACAAACGTTGTGTGAGGTAGCATGAGCTGCGTCCGCTGGTGGACGACCTTCAGGAGGGAGTCTCCAGAATGCCTTGCAACTTTTGCAGGGATCTGTTCTTCGTTTGCATGAACTGCAAAGGTGCGCAGTTCTGTTGCTTTAGAATTTTTTATTTTTTTTAAATTGTAAGACGGGCAGCACGGTGACGCAACTGTTAGATCAGCTGCCTCTCAGTGAGCAGGTTACCCTGGTTCAAATCTCGGCCTGGGGCCTTTCTGGATGGAGTTTGCATGTTCTCTCCGTGCATGCGTGGGTTTTCTCCGGGTACTCCAGTTTCCTCCCACAGACCAAAAACATGCATGTTAGACTGATTGGTAACTCTAAATTGTCTCTAGATGAAAGAGAGAGTGAATGGTTGTTTGACTAGTTTGTCTCTATGTGTCCCTGTGATGGACTGGAGACTTGTCCACCCTGCCTCTCACACAGTGACGGCTGGACATGGGCACCGGTGACCCCCGTGATCTGAAAAGGAAGTGGGTAAAGATTATGGATGGATTGTAAAATAGTCACAAAGCTGTTGTCAACATCATCTCGTCTCTGTGGGAGTTCAGTTTTCTCAACCTTCTGAGGTCACGATGGCACCAACAAGTCACATCTGTGGATCATCAACTTGATGAGCTGCAAGAATATAAAAGGCAGAAGAAGAGCTCTCTTCACTGCTGGAGCATTGCATGCCCACCAATATTTGTGCTTCGAGCCACTTTGCATCATCCTATGATATGAAAAGACTTACTCTGTGTTCTCCACGTGTTTCAGCATCGACTTCTGCTGCCTACCTGTTCCTGGACTCCTCTGTGTGGCCCTGAGTTTCCTCGTGACTTCCTCACCTTCCATCCTCTACCTGAGGCTTACCTTGGACGTCTTCCGTCACCGTATTGGAACCAGTGGACCCTCTGCTCCCTCGACGATCCATAACTTTGCATCTGCTTCAAGAGTGCTGGAGCTGTATCTGACTCGTGCACGGGAAATGTCCAATTCTATAAAAACACAAAACACATAGGTGATCAACAATAAACATTTAAAAAAATGATCCATATCTGCCTATCTTCATAAATGTTGGGGATAACTGCTGAGGTGGGCAACAAAGTAATATACCATAGCAGGTTTATTTATAGAGCACTTGAAACACTCACAGGACCAAAGTAATATGCACATTTTTGGGCATGCACAGAAATGTTTTTGAAAAATTTGCCAGTAAAACCCGTCTGCACGTCTTACTGGTCCCTGGATAACAAACACTCAGGACTCAGTGAAACTGCATTGAAGAATTAATTTAGTTTCTTGTCATTTTCTCAGAGTTTTGAGCCTCTGGACTTGGGGAGACTTTACTTCAGCTGTTTGCAGAAAAGGCTCAACTTTGAGAATAATCTTTAATCATGCTCAGAACATTTTTTATTTGTTATTTTTGTACGTTCTTGTGTCATAAATGTCAACAGTATTTTTAAGTAGGGTGTAGAAGGAGAATTTCATTATTTTGTCAGAATTTCAGTTTTTGAAAGAATATAAAAAAATGAGTAGTAAAATATTTATTACCATTTCTTTCTAATACCATACTGCTGATACTAATTATTCCAAGGGTTTCTGTTGGATTTGTCAAGTTGCATCTTGCACCACTTCTTATGTTACTGTCATGATGGGTTGCTTGGCTGGCTGCAGACAATATTACCTCATGTCACAATAAGTGTTTCACTTGGCCAGGCTCCATCAAACAGTGGGCAGACACCACACTCATCAGTCTTAATACTAACAGAGACCGTGGCAGCAATGATATTTTGACATGATTTGATTCACTGGGATCAAGCAGAGGGGCCTTTGATGTGTGATTCGGTGTCAGAGATCGGCGTGAATGGATTTCAGAAGCAGCGTGAGACACAAAACAAACAGAAGGCGGATTTAAAGCCTCACCGGAGCAGCCGGTGTTGTGGTACAAAGTGTACCCCTGGACCTGCAGCAGGACAAGTCTTAGCAGGTACAAGAGACAATGCCAAATGTAGGAACAGCAAATGTGATTTAAAAAACAAATACATATTTTTTGTAATGCCTCAAGAAAGGGTGCACTTCTAAATATATCTAATGATTGAAGCAACCGTTGCTGCTAAAAATGAAGGGTCTTGAGCACATTTTAACGAGTTATCTTCCAAACAGCGTTGTTCAAATCAAACAGACTGAACTGGTGAGAATAAACGAGTATCACATACAGATTACTGTACGCCTGTCAACAAACTTTCATACAGCAGTACAGGAAGCTGTACAACGGCACGGACAAGAAAAAATCCTGTTGACCTTGATTTGTGACCTTGGCCTTGAAGCTGGGGTGATGAAAAGAGTACGCTACACTCCGTCCTAGTGATGATGCGCACGTGTATGAAGTTTCATTAAATTGTCTTGAGCGGATCAGAAGTTCTGGGCTGGACAAGGGAAAGTTTACAGATGTTCGGACGCCTTTGACGGGCGTATAAAATGATAATACTTTAAAAAAAAAGAACTGAAGTAAGAGAGCCAGAGATAAAGATGAGGCACAAATAAGAAGATATGGAGTTTAACATTTTTCAGAATATCATAGGAAATATTAATCTGTTATTTATCAAGTCATAGCTCATTCTTTATGTAGATGTGAATCACGTTCTGAGTCAAAGCTACCTTCAGATCAGCCCGGAAGATTTCAGCTTCCAGAACCTTGAGGAATCATCAGGGGAACTTCCATCCATCCATCCATCCATCCATCCATCCATCCATCCATCCATCCATCCATCCA
>NC_056501.1:4897787-4920530 GCF_014905685.2 Nematolebias whitei | reverse complement strand
CATCCATCCATCCATCCATCCATCCATCCATCCATCCATCCATCCATCCATCCATCATCCATCCATCCATCCATCCATCCATCCATCCATTCATCCATTCATCCATTCATCCATCCATCCATCCATCCATACATACATACATCCATCCATCCATCCATACAAAAATACATACACACACCTGCTCAGTAGGTTGGATTGAGGAGGCAGGTGGTCAAGGAGAGAACGTCAGGCATCCCTGTTCCTAGCAACAGTCTGTAGCTCTTCCTGGGACATTCTGAGGCACTCCTAGACTGGAGAGGATTCAGTAGGCAGGTTTTGGTTATTCTCCGTGACCTCTAACTAGAAAGAGGCCAGAAACTCTAAAAGAAGAAAGGTAAACATCCTTACCAGATGCCTCTAATGGGCTCTTGGAGCAAGAAATTAAACAATTAAATCGTTTTTTAAAACTTTCCATAGATCCGTCCAACCACCCATTATCTTTACTCAATTCTTCATCTCCAGGTCATGAGAGCCACCTGTGCCCATATCCAGCAGTCGCTGTGCGAGAGGCAGGGGACACCTCTGACAGGTGGCAAGTCCGTCTCATGGACACTGAGACAAAAGAGACAACCATTCGCCCCCACACCTAGAGAAATTTAGAGTTACCAATCATGCATGTTTTGTCAGTGGGAGGAAACTGCAGGACCCGGAGTAAACCCATGCAGCACGGAGAGAACATTCAAGCTCCACACAGAAAGGTCCCCAGCAGGGATTTGAGCCGGCAACCTTCTTGCTGTAAGGTAACAGCACTACCAACTGAGCCACCGCGCCGCCAACTTTCCACAGAGACAGAAATAATATTTTTATTTCTTTGACCGCTACAATTGTGTTGAGGGAATTTGTTCAACTTCCTTACAATAGTAAGCCACTAGCTCCCAGTTTGCTCCAGTGGCACAACAATATGCTACAGAGCAGCTTTTCTTTTGTTGTTTCTGTGTTTTTGGCTTAAAGAGTTACTGAACAACTTCTATTTCAAAGCTATTTACTTGTAATCGTGGCGTAAATGCAGACCCTTTACCATTTTCTGCTAGTGCTTGCAGTAAATGTTCTCATATCTCAGGTTTTCCATTTGCAACAAAACTTCTAATGTTTGGAATTGTATCCATGTCCACCGAGGGCCAGACCTCAGAATGACTCTTCCATCAACCTGTATCTTGAGAGTAAACCCTCTAATCTATTTAGTCATGGATTAGAAAAAAGCTGAAATCTTTATTCCAGCTTTAGTTAATTTGATGACATTATCACAGTATGCACTTATTTAATGGAAACTGTCTCTGAGCAGGACAGTTCCTGATTAGCTGAGAAAGTCTCCAATATGGCAGTGAACACCCTCTTGTTTTGTCTGACAGCATCATCTACCTCCCTTTTTTAAATGTGGGATGGACTGTATGGTCGGCAAAACAGAGTGCATGTTGTGCCTGTAGGCAAAGGGAATAGATATGTCCAATTTCACTGTCAAACAATAAGGGACGGTCCAGGACTTCAATGTTTTAGCTGGACAAAAATATGTGAGGAAAAGTTCTTTTTTTTTCTAATAAAGTCACAGATGTTTTCTATGTAATAATTAGTTCAATAAAAAGGTGAAAAAAACCTATAGTTGCAGATTTTCAATAGGTTTTTCCTTGTAATAAGATGCTTGGGTTTCTCAGGTCGCAATAATGGGAAAAACCAACAACAAATAACAGTTTGGACGTGTAATGTTCACTAGGAACCCAGATAATATGATCTGAAGTGAGACAGACTCCAAGGCATAGAAAGACTAACAGTGATTTATTTACAGTTTTATATGTGATGTATAAGGAGGACTCTGGAACCCTGGGTAGCAAGGACAGTGTTCAGGTAGGTTCTTTGCACTGGTAGATGGATTATTGTGCTTTCCTTTCTTACAGTTGGTCGGAGTAAGTTGGAGAAGATGGTCTGAAGGAGTTCCAGCTCGAAGGAAAATGCGGACGCAGATGTGGCAGGCAAGTGGTAGGAGGGCAACGAGGTAGCTGAGGCAGTCGATAAGGAAACCAGGCTTGGTCAAGGAGATCAGGAGCCAAAGAGCCTCGGGCATGGAGACTGAAACGCAAAGGAGATAAGGCAAGTTAAAAACTGCTGTTAAGCACACAAAGAAGTCAGAAGCATAAGTAATGGTAGGCATCAAAATGCTCCAGCAGAGAGTGGAGCTCCTCTATAATCTTACGTACTCCCGGCTCCTCATTAGGAGAATGGGTCACAGGTTTGCTTGTTGGACGCCATGTTGGAAACTCAGCGGCTGCAGAAGGCTGAACTCTCACAGGATGATCTTTAAGAAAATGATAGATAAAAACAGTTGCAACATCTAAAGAAGGTCTGTTCAGTGGACATTTATACTTCTGTCTTGCGGCAAGGTGGTCCTGGGTTTAGCTCCCAGTCCTGGCTGGACCCTTTCTGCATGTTTGCTCCATGCACGCACAGGTTGTCACTGGGTGATCCAGTTTCCTCCCACATCAAATTCCCCTGGATGTTAGGTTAACTGGCAACCAAAAAGGTCTGGGTGAAGGTGAGGGCGTGAATGGTTTTCTGTGCAGCCGGGATCTCGGAGGCCTCGGTGACCTGTTCAGAGCGTACCCCACTTCTCGCCCAGTGGCCGCTCTAGATATGCAGCTTTACATCCAAAGAAGTGCATGTGTGCATTTGCTTCCCTTTAAACAGAGGTGACACCACAAGGAGTTAAATATTTAACCTTGGTTGTGTTGTGCTCCCCCTCATTGAGCACCACATGACATACAGCTTCAGATAAGTTTTCTGCCTAAGACATCCTATTGGACCGGTTATCATGGCTACACCTTCCAGCTTGGCCTTGAACAGAGTTCAGTTTTGTAAGTAATAGACGTTTCATATTTCTTAAATAGGCTGTAAATTAGACTGATTTACAACCCAAACACAATTAAACAGACTTTCAAAGCTGCTGGGCTATGGTTTTGGATGTTCTAGCGTGTAAAAAGAAAACTTCTTAATCCTTACGTGCAGAATCATAATATAGCATGCAGACTTTTGCATCCACTATTTATTTCTTCTCTTACCGAAGTCCTTTTGATTTAATGCTGGGAAATCGTGGTATCGTTGCTGCACTGGAATGTCCATTATAAGAAGATTCTCACACCCCTGCAAAATTCCAACACACCGGCGATTCGAGGCATCGCAGACAAACTTGAAATACGTCTGGAATCTACATTAATTCATTTTTAAAAGCTCAGGGAGGACTTGTTGTTCACTGCTCAGGGGAAGATCTTCCATGAATCAGCTGGGTCTGTTTTTCACCAGCTCACTTTGCTCGTTTCTTCTGCTCGCCCCCTGCTCTTTGCTGTGCCCATTTACAAGCGGCAAAGCAAACACAGCGTCTTTTATGTACAAGCTTTTAAGCTTCTACTGTGGGCCTGTCCTTCTCATACAGGTTGACAACACTTCAAGGACTGCTTGAGTACGAGGAAAAAACCAAACAACCTGGATTACTGCACCGTAGTGTAATCAGTCATTGTGCAGACAACCAGGGTTCTGCTCAGTTTACCTGCTCTTTGTTTATTCTTCCTCCCTGGGTTTTATCTCCTCTAATTTGCACAATTTGTTTTTATTCTCTCTTCTACATCTGCAAACAACAAACTAAGCTTTTTCTGTGATGAATGGTAATGGCCTGAGCTTTGTCCATAATCCCTCTGCCTGGTGTTAATTAACACACGGGGGCTGAGGTTGACCATGACGTGATACTGGATCTGATGTCATGGAGTCCAGCAACCTCGCAGGTCAGACACCAAATTACACTATTGGGCTTTGATGCACAGAAATACTGACTCATTGTTATGGTCCTTGGGTGGCATTGGATATATAATCTTTTAAAGTGTCCTGCAAAATGTTTGTTCTCTGGGAAAGTAAAGTGGATCCTTCAGGGGTGCAGCAGCACGATCGCCCTAAAACAAGATTTTTTTTTCCCCATCTGGTTGAAGAACAGGGCAGCTGTAGTGACAGCAGAGCTAAAAACAACCTTTATTGTCATTTAGAGTTGAACTAAAATACAATTTCAGTTCAGTCTATCAGATCCAGCTGTTAGAGATGAAATCATTGTAAACTTAATCAGTCAAAAAATAGTTAATAGAAAGCATTCTGTAAAAAGTGCATTTTTGATAACGCGGTTGTTGGGTTAAAGCTGTTGGGTCAAAGAGTAAATTGTTTTGACCAAATACTGGTAAAACAAATTAATTGAACTGATTGTTGATTAAACTAAAAAGTTTCAGGAGTGATTTGTGACATAAGGCTGGCAGCAAAAGTCAAAGGAAAAGTTTACAAGAAAGCTGAGAGGGGTGTCAAACGCAGGTATGAAGGGGGCCAAAAATTTTAAGCTGATTTCAAACCAAGGTCAAGTTTCACTCTATTAACTCCATTTAAATACCTGACATCTTTTCTTGCTTGTAGGTTCCTCAACAAGAGTTTTTTGGTCTCATTTGACATTTTTTCTTGCATTTTCCACATCAAAATCAAAGATTACGAAACATTTCTAACAAATTTTCCTTGGCATCTAAGCTAGCCAGCTGTCGTGTCTGCACTACATAAAACAAATGCTCAGTTTTAAAGTAAAATGAGAAGCAATAAATGCATTTTACTTTTGAAACATCACCTTGGGGACCAGATAAGATGGTAACAAAGGCCATACTTGGCCCCCAGGCCTTGAGTTTGATACATGTGAGCTCTGTTGTATGGTCTGGAGACAGAGACATGGACAAAAAGACAGGAGACAGAACTGTAAGTGGCAGAAATGAAGATGTTGAGGTTCTCCTTAGGAATAACAAGGACGAGGAAGATCAGGAATGAGGTCATCAGAGGTACAGCACAGGTTGAACAACTGGGAGATAAAGTTAGAGACCAGACTGAGATGGTTTGGACATGTCCATAGGAGGGACTGTGGTTATATTGGTAGAAGGATGTTAGAAATGCAACTGCCATGAAAAAGACAAAGAGGAGACATATGGATGCAGTTAGAGAGGACATGGAGGTAAATGGCGTGAGGAGAGAGGATGCAAAGGACATGTGAGATGGAGGAGGATGACTCACTGTGAGACCCCTGAAGAGGGAACATTCAAAAGAAGAAGAAGAAGAAGAAGAAGGCTTTGTTATACATTTAATTTGCACTAGACAGTGTGTTTGGTTCTGAAAATAACTTTATTTAGTGCTAGCTAGCTGATTAGCTGATTGATGCTATGAACATGTCAAATTCAGAAATGATCATGAAGCAACTTCAGTGTTCGATGCATTTCTTCCTGTCATTAAATTGTCTAAATAAGAAATTTTCAATGTAAATTCACTGGTAAATGATCAGTCCCTTATAATACCATATTATTTGATTTAAAGATAAACTAATTTATATAAAAACCAGTTATATAGTTTCACAAACAACCTTGGTAAGTGGTATTAAAAGCTAAACTGTCTTTTTGTCTTCCCTTCTCAAAATCCCCTTGGTGGTAAGATTCATTGTCTCAGACCCACTCATCCAGGTACACATTCTTTAGTGTGTGTTTGTGCATGCAATCTTTAGTCCACTCCCCGCCATCTGTGCACGTCTTTAGATTCAGTTCCCTCTTGTTGAACCACAAAAGCCCCGCGACTCTGCCAACGAGCCAGCACATATCTGCTTGCAAGCTATTTGCAACATTTTTTATTCAGGTGTCTGCAATGGCAGCACCACTGTCTCTGCTGGCAGCTCAGCTTAAACGCGTGTCAGAGAGCAAGCACGAGCATGTGCAGGACACCTGATCGGCGTACCAGTTAGCTGAAGTGTCAGTTGCAAAAGAAAAGGGAAAAAAAACAATTTGAAAGAGCAGAAAAGTTGTGTCGGCTTGCCACATCGGACCGAGTTTAGTCATTGGACAAGGTGATTTATTGAAACGTGGTTTACATTTTTGGCTGTGACAAGACATTTGAAAAGTCCCTGTCAGTGGTCATTGTCTAAAAGCATTGCAATAACAGAAAGCATGCAGAGATCTGTCAAATATTTTTCTGCTCATGTTAGGCATCAACAACGTAAGTAAATGCTTTTAGTTAATAATAGAAGGAACGTAATGAATAAGACATAATAAACCGCTAATAAACACTTTGTACTTGCAGTTTTAAGTGTCTTGATGTAGTTTTAAGTTCATATTTCCATTAAAGTTGTGTTTCTGAATGAAACCTGGCATCACATAGTGTGATGTGACTTTTGCAAAGACAGTTTAAAAGTTGATCACTGACTTAAACCAAAATAAAACATGATTTTCTTCTTTATCTTTCCAACAAAGTTCATTAATAACTATAACTTCCAATCTGCTTCTGTGTCATGAACTACAAGACATAACCCTGTCATTCATCCTCCAAGATGAGAGTTGAACCAGGCACCTTCTTGATGCAAGTGGCAAATCTAACCGGGAAAATCAAGACAACTTTCAAAACTGAAATAAAAATTTGGGAGTGGTTAAAATATTTGAAACAGTGGTTCCCATCCCTGGTTCTTGAGGAACAACATCCTACGTGTTTTAGTTGTTTCCCTGCTTTGACACACCTGATTTGATTCAATGGATGATTAACAGGCTTCTCTTGAAATTGATGACGTAATTAAATCACTGAATCAGGTGTGTTGGAGCAGGGAAACAACTAAAACATGCGGGATGGTGTTCCTCAAGGACGAGTGTTGGGACCCACTAATTTAAAGGAATTTTTTTTTTTTTTTCAGGTGGAGGAGTTTCAGTATCTGGGTGTCTTTTTCTTGATGATGGTAAGATGGAGCAGGAGATGGGGCCTCGTCCTCAGTTATGAGGGTGTTGCTTCAATCAGTTGTGGTGAAGAAAGAGCTGAGTGAAAGTGCAAAGCTCTCGATTTACTGGCACGTCTACGTTTCAACCCTCACCGGTCGTTGTGAGGTTTGGCTCATGACTGAAAGAAGGAGATCAAATGGCTGGTATAAGCGTTCTTCAAAGGGTGGCTGGGCTCAGCCTTAGAGATAGATTGAGGAGCTTTGTCATCCATAAGGAAACTGAAAGTTAAACTAGGTTTATTTTTCAGAAACAGATTCTGTCTAACTCTGAATGCTAGGAAACACCTTGTAACTGTGACTTTCCTTCCCTCCATTGACTACAGTGGCATTACCTGAACGCTCTTACAAGCACCCTACAGATGTTGGACGCTGTCTATCATGGTGTACTAAAATTCATAACTGGCTGTAACTACCATACTGTTCTTTACTACCCACCACTGCACCCTGTATTCACTGGTTAACTGGTCATCATTAACTTCACACAGACTCTCCCACTGGTACATTTTCATCTTTAAATCACTTCTTGGTCTGCTGCCTTCATACATCTCCTCCTACATGTCTCTGCGTGAGTGCAGATACAGCGTGCGCTTTAAGGACATTATTACCTGCAGCGTTCCCTCGGTGCAGACTGAACTAAGCAAAAGGGCCTTCTCCTAATCTGCTCCTGTTTCCTGGAATATCTTGCAAAAAGACGTGAAGCTCTCAACCTTGACATCTCTAAGTGGCTTCAAACATCTGCTAAGTTCATGGGAAAAACCAATGTAGACAATTGTTTGTAGTTTTCTACATCACTTTACAACCTAGCTGTTTTTGTTTCATTTTTTAATGCCATTTTCTTTTATTTGCTCTTCTCAATTTTTATGCATTTTATGATTGTATATCGTTGTCTTTGTTGTCCACTGTTGTCCACTGTTGTCACTCTTTGTTAGAATCAGGTCTCTCTTGTGTTCCTGAGGCTCAATGGGATTAATCTGTATAAATAAAGGTTGAATGAATCCAGGGGGAGCTTGGAGTAGGAGAAGTAGCCACTGATCCTATGCATCACAAAGAGTCAGTTGATGTGGCTTATATCTGATTAGGATACCTCCTAGATGCCTCCTTTTGGAATTTTTCTGGTCACTTTCCACTGGTAAGAAGCTCCTGGGAAGACCAAGTACTCACTGGAGGGACTGTGCATCTTCTCTAGCCTTGCAAAGCCTTGAAGTCACCCAGGAGGTGCTGTGGGTTTCTCTCCTGGACCTTTTGCCTCCATGACCAGACTACAGATAAGTGGTTGAAGATGGAGACATGCCTATTGGCCTGGGTTTTCTCTAGATACCCTGGTTTCCTCCCACAAGCTAAAAACATGCATGTTAGACTGATTGGTGACTCTAAATTATCCTTAGGTGTGAGTGAGAGAGTGAATGGTTGTTAATATTGTTAGTCTTTACGTAGGTTTGTGATGGGTCTGTCCAGGCAATTAATGGGTCTCCAACCAGTCTAGTCCAAACCTCTCACACAGTGACTGCTGGAGAGAGGCACCAGCTCTCCACTGACCCGGAAAGGAAGACAAGTCAAGTCAAGTCAACTTTATTTATAGAGCACATTTAAAACAGAACCTGTTGTCAAAGTGCTTAACAACAACAACAATCAACGGGAGTAAATTTAAAGAAAAAAAAAAATCAATACACTAATAACAATAACTGAAGAATTAATAAAAAGCATTTAAAACATAGGATCACAGAACAAAAAACACTAAATCAACTCACATTGTGTGAAAAGCCTGCGAGAACAGACGTGTTTTTAGCAGGGATTTGAAGTGAGGAAGGGAGGTGGCCTGCCTGATGTTGGGGGCAGGTTGTTCCACAGTTTGGGGCCCATGACTGAAAAAGCCCAATCTCCTCTGAGCTTCAGTCTTGTTTTTGGAACAGCCAAAAGCAACTGATCGGATGATCTCAGGGCCTGAGAGGGAACGTAAGGTTCCAGAAGCTCAGAGAGGTAAAAGGGTGCGAGGCCATTTAAGCATTTGAAGGTCAACAGAAGAATTTTAAAAACTATCCTCGTACGAACAGGGAGCCAGTGAAGGGAGGTCAGAACTGGTGTAATATGTTCAGGCATACGAGTTCCGGTTAAAAGCTGAGCAGCAGCATTCTGGATGAGCTGAAGACGTGAAACGGAGGCCTGGCTGATCCCAGCATAGAGTGCATTGCAATAGTCCAATCGGGTCGTGACAAAGGCGTGGACTAGTTTCTCAAGGTCGGGTCTGGACAATACTGGCTTGAGCTTAGCTACCTGTCTGAGTTGGAAGAAGCTTTTCTGCAGAACAGAGTTAATTTGTTTGTCAAACTTGAAGTCAGAGTCTAAAACCATCCCGAGATTTTTACCAGACTGCTTCAGATAAGGCTGAAGAGAGTCCATGTTGACAGGATCAGTGGCGGCAGTTGAGCTAGGGCTAAAGACAATGATTTCAGTCTTCTCATCGTTAAAACTTAAGAAATTTGAAGCCATCCAGGCCTTAATGTCATCCAGACATTCTAACAGTGGGTGAATGGAGCAAACACTTGCTGGTTTCACAGGCAGGTAGATCTGACAGTCATCAGCATAACGAGGAAGAAGAAAATGTGAACGGTGAAGTTTTTATGTCGTGTTTCTTTACTACAAACGTGTCTTAAATGTGTCTGAGGAAGCAGAATCAGCTGATTCTGTTGTTCTAATAAAGAAACGACTTTAACCCCCAAAATGTTCTAATTAATTATCTGCCAAGTTTTAATTTCTAAGGGGAAATTTAGTGAAAAAATAAAATGAAAAGAAGACATGCACACATTTTTAAACAAAATGGACGATACAAAGTGTGAGTGCAATAATCTGATAGCTGTGATTAAATTGCCACAGAATTCAAGTTTAAATGTAACAATTATGTAAAACCATATTTGAGCTTATCATTTTGATGGGGAGCAGGTTTTGTTCTTCTTCTTATTTCTTTTTTGTCCGCTCCACAAACCAAATCTGAGTTGAAATGTCCAGGACTCAGCGCCTCCTCCAAAATGTCTTCTCTGATTAGTTCACTTCGAACAGCTTCACCATGTTTTGTCACTTTTGTCCAGCTCAAATGTGGAGCGCATTAGCTGTTTCTGCCAGCTAACACAAACTTTGGACATCAAAGAGCACCACTAGGACATTAGATTTACCATCTTCTAAACAAATGGTAACAGTTTTTATTTCTCAATGATGAGCGTGGAAGCCCGTGCAAGATCACGGCAGAAATATGTTAATATTTTCCTTAAGAGACGTCAAATGTTTGATCCATTCCCACCCAGTATGTGATATGGCAGCTGAAGTATGGTGTCAATTTTGCTCAGTAAAGATAAATGAAAACATACTTTGTTTGACAAACTTGTGCATTTTTGGGTCAAGTTCATTCAGAGAACAGTCTTCATATAACAATGAGGTGAATAATAAGGCAGCAATTATGATGAAAATAAAAGCCTTTGTACTGTGCAAAACTCTCGAGTCATTCCTCGTTTTTTGCTATTCTGGTCCCAAACAGCCTGATTTTCTGGTAATCTTTTAAAGTGGATTTGATCAATGGTTCTTCAAGGATTTTCTTGGACTTTGGCAGCTTTTTGGTCATTTTCAGCTCAGTACTTGACCACTTGAGGACAAATGTTTTGTTCTTTACGCTAAGCTCTGTATCCTCCAAGGCTCAGAACCTCAAGAGATGAACCAGCGTCACGTTAACACAACAGACAACAAAACAAAAAAATGATTTTAAAAACATTTTGGCAGAGGCTAAATTTGTTTCTGTTTTGTTTGTGTAAAATCTATAAAAGATGCCAAAGACAAAAGAACAGACGGATAATAAACCAACAAGGCTTTCAAGGCTGAAAACTTGTCTTACACTAGAACAGGGGTCTCAACCTTTACAATCAAAAGAGCCATTTTTCAACTTCGTTCACTACGTTAAACACGTCCAGAGCCGCAACAACCTGCTATACCTGTGGTTATCAACTGGTGGCCCGTGGGCCACTTTAGGTTTGCTGGAGGGGGCTTTTGTGGCCAGTAAAGGTGACATTATAAAGCAAAAAAAAATTAATTATTTACATTTATTAAAGAAAAAGACCAGATTCTTGTAAAGGGGGGACATTTTTCACTTTTTAGCATCTTTTTTTAATTAAAAAAATCTATAAACTATGCAGACAGTTCTTCATTTAAAGTAATAAAGCATAAAAATAAAGTTTTACTCCTTGTACTTGCTCCAGTGTTCAAATATTTGCAAAAGAAATCACAGCAAATCTGTTTGAACTAATTCTTTTTTGTTGTTTGTACAACCAATAAAATTCAGTTTTATGCCAGTTTTGGTCAAAACTTGAAAGAGCCGCTGCAGAGGGACCAAAGAGCCACATGTGGCTCTAGAGCCGCAGGTTGCAGACCCCTGCTCTAAGGTGATCAGCTAAAGTCCGCCATGAGTATTTTTATCGGCCTGACACATCTCATTTGTCCTTTTATTGTTTAATATTCTTATTATTGAGCATCCGCTGTACAAAATGTTATGAGCAGGTAAGTAAACTGAAAATGAGTGAAAAAAGAATAAAGAAAAATCTGATAACATATTTGAATAAAAGATCTTTGATGCTTTGATCCTAATAAGTGTCAATAAATCAAAATTGTCCAGCTTCTCCATCCCATATGGCTGTTCCATGGACAGCATCATTGTTGACCTTAGTCACTTCAGCTGTTTCTGGAGGTAAACAAGCAAACAAACAAACAAATATGATAGTTTGCATGCGGTCACAAATTTTCCGTACGAACATTTATCCAGCAGTGCACTGCAAGATCAAAATTGTGCAGAATTAGTTTCATATTTCCTGATTTATTTTGACTGGTCTCCATGATACTGTAATAAATAAATTTAAACTAATCTAATTTTTTTCTAAGATGTAAAATTTAGACTGTGGCACAGATTTGATTTCTGAACCTTGTCTTTAGTCAGCCTGCGCTTGAGAGCATTGTGACTTTAATAATTTCACAGGACTGTTGCTAACGTAGCATAAATGAGTGAACGGAGGAAGGAGGGTGACACTTTACTACAATTGTTTACATGTTTGCTTTAGAATTTGGTTGAGAGAAGATATTTAGTGTGATCAGATCAAGTCAATAATTATCACTGCAAGCCAGGGAATGATTTATCAGTTTGCATCAGCTAAAATGGCACAACCAGACCCAGAGCTGTATCATGTCACCAGGTTTCTGCTCCTTACTGGGTCAGTTGGAGGGCTGGGTTCACTCATCTTTCTGGGGTTTTGCTGGTGGATCAGATCAAGATACACCACGAGGACAGGACTGGCAGGAACTGTGAAAGGTAGCTGAAAGCCACTGGGACAGCTTCAGGGCTGATGGGAAGGTTTGCGGTCCATCAGCAACCTTCAGCTCATACTTTAAGCTGAAAACGTGAGCCCTGCAGTGATAAAAACAAAGCTTCATCTTCGGTAGTTACTGAAATGCTACTTTGCTTCTAACAAAAGTTTTACTGGGCAAACTGATCGTTTTCTTTGCTCATAAATAAACAAAGACAGACATCGGACGAACACATCAGGATGGGGAAAACAGACGAACGGAAAAAGGTCAAGCACAGAAACTTTGTGTGAACTCTCAGCTCTCAGAAACGTTTTGGGGATCTCTCAAACATTACGACTCCCCGCTGACGTAAACAGCTCAAAAACATTTACACACAAGTTCAACTCCGAGAAACAGAACCGAGAAGTTAAAACACGTGAAATATTTCACATGATTCCATTACAAGGATTGAAAACCATAATCAACATTAATCATGTTCACACCTGTCATTGTTAATTTAAACAGACTTTAATCATGTTTTTCTTTCTTAAAGCATGAAAGAGTGAACATTAGTCAGACTGCGGCCGACTCTGAGTCCAAAGACAGTGAATGTGTGAAAACATCAGACATTATTCAAGTTTAGAGCAACTTTAAAGAAAATATGTCGTGGTGAGTCGGATAGACAACCTAAAGGTCAGAGGTCATAGTCAGGGGATCTTCACGCTACACTGATGTAGCTTTAGCTTAGCATAAAAGTGTTCTTTTCTTTCTTCAGCACTCGCACTCAGTATTTATTTGGAAGTGTTGGAAAGATTATCTCACGTGCACTCCACGTTTTTATTGTTTGAGCGCTGTTATTGAAATACTTCAATATTTTACTTGAATATTTAACAATATTTCTCTTTTGGTAAAGTTCAGTACGTTAAAAAAATCATTTATTTTCCACAAATGCAGATGGTTTTTCTTTCAGGCTTTCTTGATTGTAGAAATGCTAGAAAAATACGGGATGCATGTAATTTTTAATGTATTAATATAGTGCGTTCAAAACGGACCTCAGTCAGTCAAAGTAATTTGGAGTAAAAAAAACAAACAAAACAAAAACACAAGATTAGAAATAAACAAAAATTCGAACATTAAAAAAAAGCTCAGACACAGAATTAAGAACAAACAGGCTCTAAAAGTCTTGAGTTTAAGAGCATGCTTGTTTCCCTCCCATCTTGTTAGAGAGATAGAGAGACGGAAGAGGTCCTGCACATGATGATGTGAGCCCCCCACTGCTGCTGGACCAATTAGTGTAGAGTGTGTGTTCACGAGTGTGTGGGGCTCACAGACACTCGTACATCATACTGACTCAAGTGGGAGCTGCTTGGCCTGGAGCACCATGAGTGAATTATAACCGTTTCCAGCTTTTACTCGGTGGGCCCCCGTGTCCTGTGGACGGCTCGAGCTCCTCTACAGCCAAACTGTTCATCTCTCAACAAATCACCTCACACTCAACCTATAATCCATAAAATTCTACAATCAAGACACAAGTGAGATGGCACCTTTGGTATTTGTTGAAATAAAACATTTTCCTACAGCAGTACTCACAAAACCAATAGCTTGTAGTTTGCTCAACTAAAACGTTGATAAAAATAGTATAAAAGAAGAAAGATTTTTACTAATGACACAAATAAAATGAGAGAAATGACCGTTTTCTGTGAAAGTGATGAGAGCTGAATGACTGTTGACGTTTTCTAAAAATCTGGAATTGAGTTGTTAAACATTAAGAAAGCAGAGCTCAAGCTAAAAGTCAAAATGTCAGAATGCTAGATAAAAACTAAAAGTAGCAGCATGCTAAATGAAACAAAAAATCTATCGAAATGTTGGCTAAAATGAGCAAATTGCCAGCTAAAAGCTAAGAGTAGCAGGGCAGTAGCTAAAAGCTAAATGCAGCATAACAAAGTGCAAATTTGTTGAAGCACATTTCAAAATTCCCCAGACCCTGATGGACAAACTACTCACACCAGGACTAAGCCCCTCCATATGCAACTGGGTCCCAGATTTCTTAACCAACAGACCTGTGAGGATTTACAACTTCTCCTTCTCCACCACGACCCTCCGTCCCCTCAGGGCTGTGTGTTGAGCCCCCTCCTGTTCACTGTGCTCGCATATGACTGCGCACCTACCCATCTAAGCTGTCATATTGTAAAGTTTGTAAGTGATACAATGGTAGTGGGATGCACCATAAACAATGATGAGTCCAGCTACAGGCAGGAGGTGGAACACCTGGAGAGCTGGTGCAGGAAGAACAACGTTCACATCAATGTGAAGAAGACGAAGGAGATTACTGGAGATTTCAGAAGGAGCAAACACACCTACCCCTGAACATGGGAGGATCTATGGTGGAAGTGATCTCCAGCTACAAGTACTTGGGTGTACACATGAACAACAACCTCAGCTGGAGCAACAACACCACCAGCCTGATCAAGAAAGTTCGTCAGAGACTCTACTTCCTCAGGCGGCTGAGACGAGCTGGTCTGGGAAGCTCAGTCCTCACCTCCTTCTACAGGTGTGCAGTGGAGAGCATCCTGTGCTCCAGCATCAACGTGTGGCATGGAGGCTGCACAGCTGCAGAAAGAGAAGCTTTGCAGAGAGTGGTGAAGGCTGCACAGAAGATGTTGGAGTCAGTCTCCCCACCATCACAGACATCTACACCTCTAGATGCAGGAAGAGAGCCACCTGCATCATGAAGGACCCCACTCACCCAGCACACACACTTTTTGCCCCGCTCCCCTGAGGCAGGAGGTAGAGGAGCATTAAGTGTAGAACCACTAGACTGAGGAGCAGCTTCTACCCTGAAGCTGTCAGACTCATGAATCTCTAATCAGAATAATCAATGTAACATAATTTTAATTGGAGATATGTCACTTTATCCATGCTGCTGATTATCCAGGCTGCTGATTATTCATGCTGCTGATTATCCAGGCTGCTGATTATTCATGCTGCTGATTATTCATGCTGCTGATTATCCATGCTGCTCATTTCTTGTCTTTAAGCTGATGTATTCATACAATCTGCTCACAACAGACTCATGATCAGGCTGCTGTTTAACGCATCATATTTATTATTAATTAATTAATTAATTTTTTAACACATTATTATTGTTTAGCGTATATCTTAGATCCTCATATACTTTTTAATACTTTTAATTTTGCTATTTTTGGGTGTAATTGGGACCTTGAGTACACAATTTCATTCCACCTCATGTACCACATGTGATGCGAATGCCAATAAAGAACCTTGAACCTTAAAAAAAATAATATTATGAAATAAATTAAAGGCTTCTGAACGAAGAAAAATATAAATGCAACATTTTTGTTTTTGCTCCCCTTTTTCACGAGCTGAAGTCAAAGATCTGACCTTTTCCATGAACACAGAAAACTTTATCTCTCATATATTGTTCCCAGATTTGTATAAATCTGTGTTAGTGAGCACTTCTGCTTTGCTGAGATAATCCATGCACCTCACAGGCGTGGCAGATCACGATGCTGATCAGACGGCATGATTATTGCACAGGTGGGCCTTAAAAGGGCTGACCACAATAAAAGGCCACTCTGAAATGTGCAGTTTTATCACAAAGCACAATAAGTTTTGAGGGAGTGTGCAGTTGGTGATTGCTGATTTGTAGCCAATACACCAGGTTAATTTTTCTAATCACATGTTGAGATGAAACCACAAGTCATGTTAGACATGAAGCGATGAAAAAACAAAAGAACCTTCTCTGGACCAAACGTCCTGCTCTTCATGAAGCAAGGGGTCTAAGACTCTTGTTTCCCTCCTCCACTCGATTTGCTAATGAGGACCTGGGGTCAGTGTAATTGTTGCAGGAAACACCGCACTGATCAGAGGTGCAATTTTAGGAAAAATTAGGTTCTGTCGGATGACCTCATCTCTTTGGTCTGCCAGACGAGTCCTGAGGCTTTACTGATTTGTCTTCTTGGATCAGCAGCACCACATATGTGGGATGTGTCTAAGTGTGTGTAAAACAAAGTAAACTGAAATAAATAAAAAAAAAAAAGAACCTCTGAGAGGATGAGTCACGGTGAGCAGCAGAGATGATTAGACCACCTACAGATGATCATAGTCGACACGTTTTTTTCAGCAGACTGGCTTCTCAAAGTTCTCACACAGAAAACACTGATTAGGAGTCTTTGATTAAAAAATAAAAATTAAAAAGTCTGATTTTAGGTTCAACAAATTATGAGTTCATGTGGATTTGGATGCGTAAAGGCCAGTGGTCACATTTACAAAACACCTTTATCACCCATTGTCCTAAATGTTCCTTCGCTCAAGTGTAATTTTGTGTTGTGAGGTTAAAAGATCAACCAATGATAATTAAATATATCTATATATTAATTAATCCAGATGCAGGATCTGAATAGTGCACTTTAATTTGATTGATTGCGTGAAGCTCTTCCACTTTTATGAACATTGCATAATTGCACTTTTCTGGAGGCTATGGATCAAAGCATTGCTCAAACAATCCTGTTCTGCATAACAGCACTCTGTTGTTTAAGTAAAATATATGCAAGTATTTGTTATTTTTACACTTGACCATAATTGTAATAAAGTATAATATATAATAACCATCTGCCAGGGCTGATTGTGAGCTCAGTGAAGTATCAGGATGAATTTAACATCTCAAATAAAACACAACAGTTAAGAGCTAATTTGATTTGTTTTATGAAATTGTCTCCTGCTGCTATAAACGCTCAATGCAAAATGTAAATAAATATGTTTTGGGTAAAATATGTCACTAGAAATTTCCTGAACAAACTTTGACGGGGGCTGCCACGGGGCTGCCACGGTGCTACCATTTTAAAATCTTGATGTTACCAAAGTTCAGCTCAATACGACAAAAATTCAACAAGTTATAGTCTTTTTTTAAAGCCAAGGCGGCCATCTTGGATTTTTGATTTGGATTCAGTACGTGATAAGGAACATTCTCAGCAATAACCTCGCCAAGTTTCAGCTCATGTGTAAAAAATATATGAGTTAAAACCATTTAAGTGTAGCTTTGGTGGCCATCTTGGATTTTTGATTTAGATGCAGCATTTGATGGGAAACGTTCTCAGCTATCACCGCACAAAATTTCAGCTCAATATGACAAAAACTGACTGATTTATAGTATTTTTCCTTTTTAGCTCAGGCGGCCATCTTGGATTTTTGATTTGGACTCATTTTTGGAGTTTGCATTAAAGTTGACGGAAGAGTAAGATATAAATGAATAAAGTTAATAAACCTGAAGTCAGGTGGATAGTAACAGGTGGCTGCCTCATCCTAAACAGTCCCCAGTAATGAAAAGAACGTGCATTATTATTCAAAGCACTTGGGTGTACAACATCTAAAATGATTTTTCAAAGAAAAATGTAAGACATTTAGCCAGCCAGATTTGGATTTAGCTACTGTATGTTCCAGAGTATGTGCAGTTATACTTGCACATACATTGTTCGGCGTATTGTTTTTGTACGATTGCTGCTTAGCATATTCTTAGTTTAGCTTATTTATTTGTTCATATCTTAGATCTTATCACTGTTTTTCTTTACAATTTATACTTTTGTTGGATGTAACTGGGACCCCGTGTACACAATGTCGTTCCACCACATGTGCAACATGTTATGAGAATGACAATAAAGAACCTTTGACTTGAGTTAGTTCACAAAAGTGATTATTATCTTATCTTATCTTATCTTATCTTATCTTATCTTATCTTATCTTATCTTATCTTGGCAACAATGATTGAATAATTCATCCAAGGGTCACATGTCGTAACATCTCGGCAACCTTTGGACTGACAGTGAAAAACACAACATTAGTTATTTGTCTAATTACTGGCACACGTGTCAAAAAACATTTACATTCTCCGATTCTTATCTTTTATTACATTCCTTGAAGTTTTATAGATGTTTAGTCTTGCTTCATTTTCTTATTCGCACTGAGAAACAGTGTTTGTTGCATCATTGCTCACGGAGAAGAAGCAACCATTAACCATTAAAATCATTGCTGCAGCGTCTTGTGTAAGCTGATAAGTAATTAATGAGTCCCCGATACACGGATAAGTCTATTTTGTATGTGTTTGGTTATTAGCAACAGGTGTGAGGCTGAGAAAATAGAAAACAAACAAACAAAAAATGGTAGTAATAGTTCAAACCAAACACTGTCCCAGTTTAGGTATAAAATTGTTGCTTTTATGAGTCAGTGAAGCCTCTAAAAAAATCCCTTGTCCATTTATTTCAGATGAAACAAAGGGCTTTGGTTGTCTTTAATCATATCTGTGATCCACCCATCTTAAAGGCTCTCACGGACTCTTCATTAGTTGGGAGATGTGTTCACTAGACGGTTTGTCTGTGCCAAGCCTTCATATTTACCAGCTGTGACCGACCCAGACGAGGAACAGGAGGAGACAACTGGTGCATCCAGTCAGAGAACGACTTCAAACTCAGGCCTTTTTGATCTTTGTCTGCAACAAACTGTTTGATAGCGTTAAAAGAAAAACAATGAAAACACAAATGACATGTGACGGGATCAGAGGACAGAGCCAGGATGTAATTATTTCTCTGCTTTTTTGTTAATTAACAGTAAAGCAACCATAACTGGGTGGATTGCCCCCTCTGGGTCTGGGGGGAGTCTTTTCATCAGGTGGAGGAAGGTTCAAGTATCTGGGTGTCGTGTTGCTGATTGATGGTAGGATGGAGCGAGAGATGGACTGACAGATTGGGGTGGTCTCGTCCTCAGTAATGAGGCTGTTGTTTTGGGCGGCCATGATGAAGAAAGAACTGAGTTGAAAGGCTATACTCTGGATTTACTAGTCTGTCTAGGTTCCAACTCACGAGCATAAGCAGAGCTTAATTTGAGCCGGATCCTGTCCGAACAGGATCTGGGAACTCTTATTTTGACAGGGTGCGTTCTGATAAATGTTTGTTTGGATCCGGTAACTCTCGGGCTTATAATAATAAAGTTATGAACAAATATGACTGCTGAGTGAATAAAATGTATATTGGATATGTAAACTGAAAATAATTACATAAACACTCATTTTAAACACAACAGCCACTTATGAGCATACGAGTTGCCTCTTCAGGTAGAATTTCTATGTCTACCCTTAAAAAATTACACCCCTAAAAGAGGGGTGGGGGTGAGAGCCGATCTAGCCAGGCAGTCGTACGCGGGCAGGAGCTCAGCCTGGAGGTTTCACGTGTGGAGTCGGACAACAATGAGCAGGGACAAGTCGGGCTCGGTTCCAATGCCGACTTACTTGACAGCTCTGTCAAGATTCTTTATGCACCTGAACTGCAGGTGCAACAGCTGCATCTACTTTATTCAAATTTTTCTGGGGGAGGACCTCCAGAGCCCCCACCCCCCGCCCCGCTAGTTGCGTTTTGGCATCGATCGGTTTACAAATTAAGCCCTGGTCGTGAGGTTTGGATCATGAATGACAGACCAAGACACCAGGTATGCAAGCATCCGAAATGAGCTTCCATTGTAGGGTGGCCGGGTTCAACCATAGAGAGAGAGTGAGGACTTCCATCATCTTGGGTGAGCTTGGAGTATGAGCTGCTGCTTCTTCACATCAAAAGGAGTCAGTTGAGGTGGCTCATCTGATTAGGAAGTTTTACAGGCACATCCCATTATTAAAAGGCCACAGGGAAGACCCAGAACCTGCCAGAGGGACTGTGTAAAGTGCATCTTCTCTGGCCCGAGAATGCCTCAGTTTCTCCAGGAGGAGCTGGAGAGTGCCGATGGGGAGAGGGAGGTCTGGTTTTCTCTCCTGGACCTGTTGCCTCTGCGACTCGGATGAGCGGTGGAAGATGAAGATGGAGACAGTAAAGCAGAAAAAAAAAGGGTGTAAAAATCTTCAGCATCTCTTGCGGCTTACAGAGATCACAAACATTGTAGGAAGAAAACATAATAAAATAAAGTGTGTCTTGTACGTATAACTGGAAACAACTGGTTTCATCTTCAGTAAGGGGCTAATTTCAAGGAGGCAGCAGGTGGTCAGTGCTGCGGTCTTATAATCCCGAATGCTGCAGATCTGAACCCACGGAGCATCAGGAGGTCATCCAGTGTAAAACAATTGACAAATATTTTGTGCAGGTTCACTTGCTGTGGCCACCTCCGAAGAAACAACAAGCTGCTCATTTCAAGCTTTGAATTTAAAAATAATCGAAATCTTGAAATAAATCCGAAGTATTGAGAGTGTAATGTTTTTAATTTGAGTTGTTGGACGTAAACCTTTGTTGGCGAGGACTGAAATGTTCCAGGAGTTAACACCTTTTGTTCACAAGTCAGAAAGTCCAACAGAATTCAGACAACAGCCAAAGTTTAAAATGTATAATTACATAAATATTTGAGATTTGTGTTAGCTTGTGGTTCTTAACATGCCTTTTCAAGATTTTAAACAGAACTTTGATTTTCTCACTTGTGGCAGATTTAAGTGGAGTTGAGGATTTAATTCCCACAAAGGCCACTGTCGAAACGACAACCAGCTGCTGTCGGGTTGTTGCAGCTGTTGCACGTGCAGTGCAGGTGAACGTCTGCTGCTCGAGCTCATTTGTTGTGTCTGGTACCATCGGACCTTATTGTCAATGCTGATGAACTATTACATTGAACTTAAAGCGAGAGAGTCATTTTATCTAACCAAAACAAGAATGTTTTTTTTTTCATCTTAAATAAAGAAATGGATTAATTTATGTTTCAGGAGAATCACGTGTTCTACATGTCTAGTCATGTGTAACGTTTGCGTGTCCGTTGGGTTAGTCAGTGGTTCTGAGTGGCTAATTGTGTGATCCCATACAGCCTGCCTGCTTTGGAGTCTGTTTTCAATGAAAAAAACTGCAGTTTTCATAAGATTCAAAAGGACTTTGTGAACTCAGAAGAAGGGACAGATTTGCTATTTTAGCCCCCAGGCAAGGTCAGCGCTGTGATTTCCTCTCACTTAAATACTGTGAAGCAGAAGTGCTCTTGGATTTTTAGACGTGTCTGTCATAACAGAGACAGAGAATAACGAGCAGAGCATGCCAGAGATTGTGAATAATATATATATATATATATATATATATATGTATATAAATATACATATATATATATATTTTTTCTCTTTATCTTTTTTGGCTGCTCCCTTCCTCAAGGGTCGCAACAGCGAACTATGTCCTTCCTGACACAACCACAAACCACCGAGCTACCACAGCCCTGTGGAGCAGAGAGCTGCTATCTAGGGCGCCCGGGGAGCAGATGGTGGGGGTTAAGGGTCTTGCTCAAGGGCCCAGATTGGGGCAAATGAAGGTGGAGACAGGTGTGAGTGCTTCTCCTATCCCACCCACATTTTGATGTTTGTGAACAATAAAAGAATTCCTGTAAACTGTCAGAGAAAAGCTGCAGAATATCAATAGACTTGAAAATAAATGAAAAAAATTAATGGATTAAAAAAAAAAAAAAATTGCCAAAATGTTTATTCTTGAAAGGTGAATGACACGGCTCATTTGTAGCCGCTGCTGCCAGACGATAAACTCGAACACGCTCGTTTCCACGTCTCAGCACTGAACAAACAAGGAAAACCTGTGAGCACCAAAACGTGATCTCTGTTAATCTCTGAGCTTCTCAGACGGCAAAGATGGCAGACAACCCCCCAACCCAAAGCCCCGGACAAGCAAGCCAGCACACTTTGAGTGTGGAGAGGGGAAATCTATATCTCACAAAGCACTCGGGGCTTGGCAAAAGTAAACACCACCACTATCAGGCTCATAATTGATGGCACCATTTTTTCTTATACAGTAAATAAATGTCAAGCGATGGTGAAACACAGCAATTGGACTACAAAGGATTTGTAACACCCCAGGATTTCAGAAAAATGCCGTCTTTTGATCCTGAACCATTTAGTGTTTGATTTCCCCCCGATTACTCCGAGCAGTCACTTTCATGCGCACAACCTGAAAAATGAATTATAGCACTTAACCATTGCTTTAATTGAACTGAAATGGGGATGTTGTGTTTGATTTCTGATCATAACAGGAACTTGACATTTCATTTAAGTATGTAGAATAATCGTGCAGTTTCATGAGTTTGTAAATCTGACGTTAATTATCCGCCATCAAGGCACGAAGAGGGGAAACTGGAAATACCTTCTGTCTGTCCGCTCGTCCGTCTGTGCATGTTGTGAGGATGATAACTTCAAAAATAAACGAAATACCAATTTCCATTTTGGTGCGTGGCTACATCTAAGCATAAGACTGATTATTTTCAAAGGTTGGGTCGCCGCATGAAAATCCTGGTGGCTTCCGCCATAAATGTTCATCATATGAGCATGAAAACTAAAAAAAATAGATGACATTGACTTTTACTTTGGTGTGTGGCTGCATTTAAGCATAATAATTTTCACTATCCTCCTTAGATAGAGAACTTTACTAATTGGCTTTTAAGTATGTGAATGTTTCTGTAAAGTGCCCTGAGACAACTTTGTTGTGATTTGGCACTTTATAAATAAACTAAATTGAATTGAACTATCAAAATATTGGGTTGGCAAGCCAAAATCCAAAATGGCCACCATATATATA
>NC_056501.1:4867896-4897387 GCF_014905685.2 Nematolebias whitei | reverse complement strand
ACATACAGTACAGTACAATACAGTAATACATACAAATCTGGACTTTTGTTGTTGTCAATTTTTAGTTTTAATTGAACTCAGCTGCAAGTATATTTTCGTTCCTCTAATACAGAAAGAAATATTAATCACTCTAACTCCACTGCATGTTAGCAGTGGCATTTTTAGCCTTTTTTGGGGGGTGCTCAAGCACCCCTAAATTTTAACTCAGCACCCTGGAAAAAAGTAAAAAAAAAAATATATATATATATATATTTTTTTTTTAAGTGGTTCTGGGTTTTGGATTTTGTTTATTTCATTTATGATTCAATGCAACAAAATAAAATAATTTAAAATATAACAGATCATTGTAATGTTTTTTATTTACATAATGATTTTAATTTCTGGATGTCCGGCCCCTGAGTAGTTCCCTGCTTTAGAGGGTGGAATACAGTTTATTCCATTTCCAAAACCTAAACTGAGTCTGGAAAAATGTAAAAGATGATGAAACCCTGCAGATGACCTCATGATCAGCTGATTACAACAGTTATAAACAGGAAGTACCACATCATCTGTATGGAAGTAACTACAGGTATGCTTAATGATTAAATTAAAGTTTAATGCTAAAAACTAGTTGTGCTTTGTTTTGCGTGTTCTGTATGTAGAACTTCTGGTTGCAAAGTTTAGACTTTGTTAGTTATGATCAGTTAATACTAAACTGATGTTGTGCAAAGTGTTTATTGGGTTGTGTAATGTAAAGCAGAGTGCTACATCTGTAGCATCTTAGCTAGCACATCTGTATTGCACGCCACTAGCTTAGCGCTTCTTGTCGTGCCGTGCTCTCTAAAACAGTTATTGAATCAAGTGTTTACTTATGTAGGTAAACGCAGATGTTTAACAACACATTAAAATACACCAGAATGCAGGAAATTACATCTACTTTATTCAAAATGTTCTGGTGAGGACCCCCAGACCCCCCCATCAGGGTGTTCCCCTCACATTATGAGTGCTTCTGATGCCAATGGCCACCACGTTGTTCAAGCCAAGAGACATTGTCAGCAGTGGGGGCTAAGTACCCCTAAAGGTCAGATTCTAGAATCGCCCCTGGATGTTAGTACAAACTTTTAGGCTGCAGGTTGTATCTTTTATACAATAATAGTTATTCGGGGTATTTTTCATCCAAATTTATGTTGCCGTGGTAGCCAGGAGAGGCTCAGTCCATGAAGAAGAAAGACAAAAAGTGAAGGGTTCAAAGTTCAAGGTTCTTTATTGTCGTTCATGTGGTGCATGAGGTGGAATGAACCTGCACTCAAGGTCCCAGTTACACCCCCCAAAAAATAAATAAAGTATTAAAAGAAGCATATAAGGATACACTAAACACTAATAATGTAAAATAATATTATATATTAGACACAAGGCCAAACATGGGGCTAACTCTCCTATCAGGGCTGTCAGGAGAAGTGGATAAAACTAAAAGTATATCTTATAAACTCCAATATTACAAAACTAAAACTCCAACAAGCAGAAATATATCTCACAGTAAAGAGCCAACTAACAGTAAGCAAACCAATGCAACACAAACCAGTGAAAGAGACACAATCGTTTAACGATAAAAATAAACTAATCAGAATAAACTTTGAGATTAATTCATTCAACCTTTATTTATACAGGTAAATCCCACTGAGCCCCGAGGACTCGTTTACAAGAGAGACCTGATTAATATTGATAAAATGAGATGAAAATGACTAAATGAAGAAGTACGCATTAGCAGATGACAAAACCAGGACAAAAAGCAATGAATGAGTAGGAATAAACAAGGCATGTGGAAAAATTAACAAGTTCAGCAAAATCTGTTTTCACATCGACTGCAAGAAACATGACAAAAAAAATACATCAAACTCACAAACCATGACAAATTGTTGAAAAGTGAGCTGGTACGTTCCTGTTGGGTAATAACTAAATCATATTAGTCATTTTCTTAGAAACTTAGAAATGACCTTGTGGAAAAATAAATAAATAATGGAGTTTGTGCAGCACGGTGGTGCAACTGGTAGAGCTGCTGCCTCTCAGCGAGCAGGTCCCTGGTTCAAACCCCGGTCCAGGGGCCCTCTGGGTGGAGTTTGCATGTTCTCTCCGTGCATGCGTGGGTTTTCTCCAGGTACTCCGGTTTTCTCCCACATACCAAAAACATGCATGTTAGGCTGATTGGTAGCTCTAAATTGTCCCTAGGTGTGAGTGAGAGAGTGAATGGTTGTTTGTCTCGTTTGTCTCTATGTGTCCCTGTGATGGACTTGCGACCCGTCCAGGGTGTACCCCGCCCCTCGCACAGTGATTGCTGGACATGGGCACCAGCGACCCCCGTGACCCAAAAATGGAATAAACGGGTAAAGATAATGGATGGATGGATGGAGTTTGTCTCCTGGTTGTTGTTGCTGAATGAGCCCAAATGATCCCAATGAATAACAGCATCTTTTTAATCTAGAGTATAATTGAATATTTTCTGTATGCGTGTGATAAACGGGCTGCGTTAACACAACACTGACCCTCTTATGTCAGTGAGAGTGAACGCTGAGCGTCAGCAAGATGGTCCTTGCAGATAAAGTGCTTCCTCCTGCAGTAGGAGGTGGCGGCCCGGTGAGCCCGGCAGTCGCATGCTACGGAAGAAGATAGCAGAGACAGATGAAAGACCGCCTGCATGACTGGAAGAGAAGATGATGAGACGAAGGGGGGAAGTCTCCAAAACATTTCCACTATTGACACAGTAAGTGCAGGCAATAAGGGTCTTCTCTTCTGGATCCTCATCAAAGCTCTTTAGAGGAGGCCAAGAGGGAAATAATGCACCAGAAAGCTTGAAGAAAATCACTCCTGGGAATCAAAGGGTGGCCATTATCTCACATAAATACACGTGCATGCACACACAGTCTCCGAGGCTTCTCAGGGCAGCGTGACACTTTCATGTGCATCTGAATGTTGCACGCTGCAGCTTCTGGACCACCGTCTTTTAAAGTAAACTCAGTTGTTCCTGAAATCATGATTTCTGATCCTATTATACAAAAATGTACCGTAATAATAAGATTTTTTTTATCCTAAGCTTGTGGTTGCTACTAGATGACACCTTTTGAGAACAACCTGGGACGTTTGTTCACTTCATGGCAGCACTGATTGTGAATAAAAACCAGCATCCATTAATTAGACTCCTTCTTGGAAATTTTAAGATTTTATTCAACATTTCTCTTTTTGTACGTACTTGTGAAAATGAAGTTGCTAAAAAAAAAAAATCACAAGATTATTTTTTTTCTCCAACATTTCCACATTCTACAGGTTTGTGCAACAAACTAAATAAATAAACAGTTGAGGTGTTTGGTGATAAGTGAAAAAAAGACATCAACATTTTCAGGAAGATCAAAATATGACACCCCTCAGCCTCCCTGATAGTGTTCTAAGGGGTTCTAATGGAGAAGAGAGTCAGTTTGATGGTCAGACCTCTGATTCAGGAGGAACAACACGAGTGCTATCCTGGCCGTGGAACACTGAGTCAGAGCTTAACCTGGATTAGGGCTGGGCCGGGCCATATTAATGTGGTTAATGTGTGGGCCAGGCCAGTGTCGGGCTTTTTATTGCATCAGCGGACGCGCGCGGCTGACGATCCAAATATATGGCAACATGGCTTGCCATATATTCACCTGCTGCCTGCGGCCATTTCACCGTTCACTGACCGGCCTTGAAAGAGGTAAAAAAAATCGTCGGCGCGCGGCCGACGACTCAAACAGGTGAGATCCCAAAATATCCGACATGTCAGAGCGCGGTCCGTGTCTGAATAATGCAGAGTGCAGCAGAAGCAGGGATTTAATGCGCTTTGACGGCCATGAAAGGCCAAACCCCCCCCTCAGCTCTGATCTTCTGTCCCCTCAGCCACACGCGTCTGCCGACGTTAATAAATATATAAGCAGCCAAAGCTTATTTAAAAATGGCTGTTTTTTTTCCAGACCTGTAATTACTGTTAATTTGTCGGGTTGGGTGGAGTTCACAAATAATGGCTACGGGCTGGGGCCGGGTCGGGTTGGATTTTTTTGGGACCAAATAATAATAATAATAATTCTGACTTCAGTTTCTTTAGTTTATTTCATCACTGCTTGTAAGTCCGGGTGTAGCCATGCTACGCCATCTTTTCTGATATCTCTCTGTAATGCATTCATTTCTTGTGGCGTCATCCATCAAATCAGTCAGAGAGGAAGTGGCGGTTCAAATGCAGCGGGTCGTCCAGGGGCGTAGCTCCACTGACCAATCAACGGCACGTGTACATCCTGGACAGGTGGCCAGTCCAATAGTCTTCTTGCTGACACAAAAATATGCAAACTTTCAATATATCAATGAATTGTCTTTTTTTTTACTTTTGAATATGACTAAGTCATGCATGATACAGCTGATACCATTGTTCTCCAATGGTCTGACTCTGCCTAATCAATTTAATTAATAATACGTTTTTTGTATTTATATTCCTCAGAAAATTAAAGCTCAAATATATATTAGACAAAGCAACTGTCTGATCAAGGTTCAAGGTGACTTTATTATCATTCGCATCACATGTGGTGGAACACTCAAGGCCCCAGTTACACCCAAATGATGAGCTAATAAATAGAAAATGAATACAGTGGAGTGATCGCACTAAATAATTGCAGAGGTGAATTTTGCGTACCAAATATTTACTTCAGAAAATGCATTATAAAACTATCTGCAAACAACTGCTCATTACTTTTAGAAATAAAATGAGCAAACCTTAATGTTACATTTCTATATCTTTTGAAGAGTTACATCATGCATCCAGAAAATGCATTCTTTTAATACAAAACGGACCAACTGAATATCTACACCTAAACCCGGTGCCTGCCTGCATCCTCCTTTGTGATTTAGATGATGCTTCCTCTGCGCTGGCTTTGTTATCACTTTGCCCTTATTCTCTTAAATGCCCGTGAAGATAAGATGGCTGCATGATAACTGAGCACAGGGCAAATAAAGTAGAAGACAAGAGGAACAAGTGCGCCCATAAGAACTTTGTGAAGCTTAAATTTCAAAGAAAGATCAAGAGAATCTTCCATGAATGGACTCGGATTTCACCGTAATAGTTTTATCACATCGTGTGAGAGATGAGCAATCGTGAAAATCAGAAGTCTTGACAAAAGCCACTGAAATGATCCGGCATACAGTGCGCCCTTATCCGTAAATTTCACAATTTAGTTGTTATTATGAGTGCGCAGATTTAGAATACAAGAGAGAAATCAACTTATCTCACCACGAGTATGCTTGTACAGTGTGTGTGTCTGAGAGAGACAAATCCAAGGAATCACAGTTTTTAAAAGTTTTTAATACAAATAATAAAAAACTGTATTTAGCAACAAGTTATGTTACTTGTTCTTTATTAGGCGACTGAAATGTCTCGTCGTATATTCAGATAAATCCGTTTTACAATACAATCCTATATTTTGAACTACTTTTATATATTTTGGGGATTTTCAAACTTTAAAAATAGAGATGTATTCAGGTTTTATGCCTCTTGTGTTAAATATTTAAAATCTAATAATAAATTACCTGTTGCACTTTAAAACGATCATAGCTTGGTGCAGTGTGGTGCATGAGCTGGACACACAAATTTACACAGGAGTGAATACGCACATTCACATAATAGTAATAAAAGGTGAAGATATGACCAATAAAAGCTTCTTCATGCCTCATTAATAAAATAACCAGTAAATGAATAAGATTGTGTTTTCTGTCCTTTGCCTGGCAGGTGGATTTGCTCCTATCTGACCATAACTGGGGGCTACAGTGGTTGTAGCATCTTGATGGGAGTAAAAAAAAAGCTTTGCATGTTTATTTCTGTGCGACAGGAGCAACAAACAACAGCTGATGTGTAAAACATGTTCAGAAGTGTCACTGAAGTGTAAAGACATAAGTCAACAGGAAGCCACTGGAGAGGAAATACTTCTTGTGTAAATATTAGATAAAGTTTAACCTTCCTGCTTGTAAAATATGGCAGTTTTGAAACAAAGATGGATAATAATAAAAATACAGTTGTGCTGGTTTTTCTTTGTTTCCTTGTGTTTTGTCTTTGATTTGCATCTTTGAAGTCCATGTTTAGTTTCTAATTTTGATTAATTTTCCTTTAAGTTCTGTATTTCAGGTAGTTTGTCTTTTTTTCACATCTCCACATATCTTTTTTATGAACATTTTGTGACATTTTTTATGATTCATAGGGTGTGATTTCTTGCAATAATTAAAGGCCTATCATTATTTGAAAGAATGCACGTCACCCGTCTCTTTTTAAGCCAGTTTTCAAACTAAGATCTCCTGATGATGAGAAGAGGCAGACTAGTAGAGGTTTTGGTCAAACCTCGTAAATATCGTCATCTGTGATTTCACATGAAATTCTGAGGTTTGGTGAAATATGTTGGTGCTCAGATGACTTTAAGCTATTACCACATCAAACTTTAGCTCAGTATTTCTAAACCTGACTGAGTTAGAGACATGTACGTGTTATCTAAGGTCATTTGGCTGTTGTGGTCATCTTGAATTGGATTGACTCCAAAAGTTAATGAGATGTAGACGCACCTCCAATGATTTATTTCTAAGAATTTTGTTACAATTTGCTTAGTGGTGCATAAGATATTTTGCTAACCGGACAAACAAACAAACAAATATAGACAAAAACACCCTTGTCCTGTTGCCTTTGGCAGCGGGTGATAAATGAACATCCAAACGCATCGAAGACAAGTGAGTTTGCTGAATCCCAGCAGCGGTTCACTTCCTTCATTTGCTGTTTGTCGGAGTTTTCTGTGCAGGCCCATGACTGCACGTCGTGGCAACATTTTTTCAATGTTGCAAATTGCTGGGCATTTTTGTCGTATCTGAAGTAACTCAGATCGTGATATTTGGGGCTTTTGGGTCATGCGAGGTCTCAGGACTTGCACTACATCTTTCATTCTACCTGCCCATCAAGTAGTGGAAGCTGTACAGCTCTGGAGTCGCTCCAAGAGGGCTCTCGCCATTAGCTTGCCACTTGGTGGCCAATTGCTGGAGCTAAGGGGACAAAAGCTGCAGCTCACCCCTGCATGCTCTGATTGCTCTGACAGAGCCAGCGAGAGAGGAAGGACGGGGGCCTCCTGTTTGGCATGCCAAAATGTAGATTCCTAGTGCAGGGTAGTTTTTGCACAGCGTGTCCAGGACAGAGGTAAACGGGGTCCTGGTTTTCAGTTGATCTAGAACTGATGTAGTTTTCATTAAATTAATAATCCTTTTAACTTTCAGTTAATGTTCTGTATCAGAAACAGTATCTTATGAGCTGTGACATCAGAGGACAGAGTTTGGAGACTAGGCTAACTGTTAGCCAAGCAGATGCTAATTTTATTTTTGCTAGTTTTCAGGTTTATTTCTCAAAGAAAAAAGGAAAGAATGCTACGTTAGATAATATTAAACCTCTATATTTTGCATCACACAGTTTTAGTTTGTTGCTCTTTTCCTAACCAAACAGCATCCATGTTATTACATAAACATACAACAGAGTTATTCTGATTATTTAACATTTACTCAGTTTATTCTGATTGTGCTGAGGCCCTAAATGTATTGCTCTGCCAGGAGTGGAGTAAACTTGAAGTTCTGATCAGATGGAACGAGTCATTCGCAGCCTCAGCACCATAAACGGTCTGTCTACATTCACACAGTAACTTAGATGTTCGGTTTAAAAGAAAGGTACAAACTAAACCGACAGTGTCATATAAAAATGCACAAATAAAGTACAAAGGAATTTTTTCTCATCATTGTATCCTTTTGGAGGAAGATGCTTTATACATGAAAAAAGTCCATTGTTTAGCTCACAGTTAGCCTAACCTGAATTAAAACTTGCCTTTTTTCCAAACACTGTGCTCTATTACTGACGCCACGGCTCATTGATATATCTTTGATAACTTGACAGAACATCACTTCAAAGACTGAACTATCCCTTTAAGCTTGACATAACCAGGCTGAATAAGCATCATCCAACTGAAAGATAAGTTTAACCCTCTTGTTGCCATTGGGTCCAAATAATATGAGTCGTTTAGACCCAAGTTTGCACTTGAAAGAAGAGGAATGAAAGTCAGCCGTAGTGAGACAGAGTCCATGTGTGTGAATGAGAGGGAGGAGGTGGAACAGTGAGGCTACAAGGAGCAGAGGTCACAAAGGTGCAGGACTTCAAGGACTTGGGGTCCTCTGTCCAGGAACATGGGGAGTGTGGTGAAGAAGTGAAGAAGAGAGTCCAGGCAGGATGGAGTGATGGAGAAAAGTTTCAGGAGTGATTTGTGACAAAAGGGTGTCAGCAAAGGTCAAAGGAAAAGTTTAAAAGACAGTGGTGAGACCAGCTATGTTGTATGGTCTGGAGACAGAGACATGGACACAAAGACAGGAGACAGAACTGGAAGTAGCAGAAATGAAGATGTTGAGGTTCTCCTTAGGAGAGACAAGGATGGAGACGATCAGGAATGAGATCATCAGAGGTACAGCACAGGTTGAACAACTGGGAGATAAAGTTAGAGAGGACACACTGAGATGGTTTGGACATGTCCAGAGGAGGGACAGCGGTTTGGACATGTCCAGAGAAGAGACAGTGGGTATGTTGGTAGAAGGATGTTTAAATGCAGCTGCCAGGAAAAAGACAAAGAGGAGATACATGGATGCAGTTAGAGAGGACAAAGTGAGACGGAGGAGGATGACTCAGTGTGGAGACCCCTCAAGATGGAAAAGCCGAAAGAAAAATTATTAAGACTGAAGTTTAGCAGGATTGTTTAAATTCCTTCCTTTTTTTTCATTTCTGTCAGCTTAGTCAGTGAAAGAAACACAAATCATCTCATTTTAAAGTTTCCTTCAGTGTCTTGGCAGGCGTCTAGTCTGTCAAATAAAATTATAATTTCAACTGAAAGTGAAGAACGAGAGAAATGGCTGTCAGATTATAAAAAGGGGGAATCTTTTAGCTGTGATTTTGGCATAATGACAATAAATGAAAAGCTTGAGTTTAGACGTTTTTAAATCTTTCTCTTCGCTTAGACTCCACTCACCGACTCCACTCTCTGCTGCGATCCTCCTGAGCCTTCAGGCCCTACAGTTATTTGGATATTGCATCGAGTCAAAGTTCTGTCAGTCAGATAAGCCGTGACCTCACAAACCCAGCAGATAAGACGTTACGTAGCAAGAGGAAACGGCAGACAGCGGGCGGGACACAAGGCCTGACTGTGGAGGCTCGGTGAAGTGAGACAGATCGCAACTGCTCCTCGTACTCTAAAAGCCTTCTACTTCTAAAAGACTACTTCTTCTCTGTGTATCAGTTTATGGTCTGAACCGGACTGGGGGGTTTTCATCTTGAGAATATTCCTCTGATAAAAATAATGGATGGAAAGTGGAATTTTTTAAAAAGATTCACATAATTTCATCTTGTGCATCCATCCATTCATTAGCTGTACCCGATTCTTCCTTTTCGGGTCGCAGGGGTCACTGGTGCACATGTCCAGCAGTCACTGTGCGAAAGGCAGGGGACACCCTGGACAGGTCTCCAGTCCATCACAGGGACATAGAGACAAACGAGACAAACAACCATTCACTCTAATCAGCCTAACTTTCATTTTTTTGGTCTGTGCGAGGTACCCGGAGTACCCCGAGAAAACCCACATAGCACGGAGAGAACATGCAAACTCCACACAGAAAGATCTCTGGCCGAGATTTGAACTGGGGCGACCTGCTTGCTGAGAGGCAGCAACTCTACCAACTGAGCCACCGTGTTTAGATTGCTTTCCTTATACCATTAGGTTGCACAAGATGAGGGCATCTTATGCAACCTAATGGTATAAGGCATCTAAAGTTCAAAAATAATTTCAAGTAATAAAAACTGATTTGTAAGCTCAATCATCAAGGTAAATAAATACAAAAAAGGTTAAATCATGTCATCTGGACAGTTTATTTTTGGAAGAAATGTTTCGTCTTTCATCCGAAAGACTTCATCCATCTGAGGCCTGCAGACCCAGACCTGTCTTACAAATAGCACCTTCTTGATGTGTTTCAAGCCAGCCTCCTGATAAATTCCAAGAAACTAACTTTAATACATGCCAAAAGGGGACCATCCATCCCAAATAATTGATTATCAAGCATAACAATCAAATGTTTTAGTTCTGATGGCCAACTTGCTACTCACAGAAACAGCCTGAGGACTGAGCAAGTTAGCCATCAGGTCTAAAACATTTGATCGTTTTGCATGATAATCGATTCTTTGGGACAGATGGTCCTCTTTTTGCATATGTTAAAGCTAGTTTCTTGGAATTCAATGGGAGGCTGGCTTGAAACTGTAGGAGTTGTGGTTTTGTCCCTGGTGGTTTATCTGTGTTCCCCTGATCCTCTGTTTCTGTCTTTATAGGGTTCATGTTTCTTTAGTATCTAGCCCCATCTTGTGTTGTGTTTATGTCTTGCATCGCTTGTCTCTTTCTTTGGCATCTGTGATTACTCACAGGTGCCTTCACTTTGTCTAATTGGTGTTTCTAGTATATAAGTTTGTGTCTCTGTGTTAGTCCTTGTCCTGACATTGTCTTCTGTTCACTGGTGATGTAACCTGAGTACCTCTTGTTCATTCTATGTTTGTTTTGCTGCCCTGTCAGATCTTTTGAGTTGTTAATAAATTATTTATTTTTATATAATCATCCTGAGTCTTCGTCTGCTTGCCTGCACCATTGGGTTCACCAGCACTATTGGGTTCACCAGCACCAGCCAATTGTGACAGATACACATCAGTGAGGTGATATTTATAAGACCGATCTGGGTTGGCAGACCTCAGAGTGATGAAGTCTTTCGGATGAAAGACGAAACGTTTCTCCCAAAAAGAAACTGTCCAGATGATCTGATTTAACCCTTTTTTTTGTAATTTCAACTAATATCTCTCAAAAAAAATCTCTAAGATTTTTGTTGAACTCTGAATATTTCTGATGTTAAACATAAAACAGGTTGTTGTGAACTATATCAAATGGTGCAGTTTGACGAGTCAACTCCAGCGTTTGTCTAAAACAGGTCTTTTTTGAAAATGACTCCTCGTGACTCAATGAGAATAACCTGTATATGTAAAGGTTGAATGAAAAAAAAGCTTTTCAGATGTGCAATCCTGAAATGCATGTAACGCTCACTGCAAAGAGGCACTTTTATCTATGTACTTTATATGACAAACTTGAACATAAAAATGCCCTGATACATTAAAATAGTAGGACTTCTTGATTTCAAATGGTTTTTTCCATGAAAGTCACCCTTGCTGATCTGTTTTCAGTCCCTTTGATTGTCTTTCAAATGCATGCGTGGCATCCAGTGACAAAATATGCTCATAACTTTATTTAAGTTAAGTATGCTGTTACCATCAATATGAGGGGGAAATGTGTGGATTTAGCTTCTAGCTTTATGAGTTTGTTTTTTGATTGGTCTCACTAAACTTGCATGAGTACATAGAAAGCACTCATGACACCAATGTCCCTGTGGAGTCTCGGATATGACTGACACCCACCCACACACAAAGCATTTATGCCAGATTTACCAGACTCAATAAATGGCTTACGCAATGTCGACTGCTACAGAGTCACTGGGATGGTAGGATTAAGACAAACCTGCCAGTCATTCCGATACGCTGGAAAATTACAAAAGGATGAATGAGGGGCAAGTCCTCATTGAGGACTGCAGCTTTTGGGTGGTCCACAGGTTGGAAGCCCTCTGGGAGGGATCAAGAGGACCTCCACATAATATAACACCAATAAGAAGACCTGTTGAAACAGGGCAGACACTATAATTCAAAGGCAACTCAGCCGCAACCAAGACTACACGTTATTCACAGTTTAAAAAAAAAAAAAAAATTATTCCACAGAGCTATTACTTTTCATGCTCCCTGTAAGTGAATGATTTTATGTGACTGTTGGAAAAATAAATTGGTTTTAGCCGCTGCTTTTTAAGGTCTCAGCAATGTTTAAGTCTGCAAGTACCATAAAAATAGCCCAACAGAAAAAAAGTTGATTAATTGAGTAACTTAATTCATGAGATGACTGTGTAGAAACATGTTTGTTTTCATTTCAGCTCTCTGCTCCATGTTCACACATTTTTAACCATTCTTAGGTCTGGAAGCTGCCAGGTTAACTTTGGGTCTCTGCTGATCACTGAGCTGATGGTTCAGGTCTTTCCTCAAGAGACACTTGGTGGTCATTGTTCAAGGAGGGGAGACAAACACACTTTCATTTCCCTCCCCAAAATGGTCTGGGGGTTCAAACACTTCAGTCATAAGTGCTTCTCTGGATGAAAGCGTTGTCGTTAGAGAGATCAGACATGTAAAGCCCATTAAACTCAGTTCGTTTGTTGTTTCAATTTGTGACATAAAGTTTTCAAACTAATTTAACTGATAGTCTGCAGCCTACTTTGGGTTTGGTTAATCAGAGTTTGGGTATTTTCAAATCTGGAGGGTTATTTGGTTGCAGCATTTTATAAAAATGCAATCTCATTTAGATTTAGGGCTTTTTTTTGTCACAAATTAGTGATAGAGTTTCTTGTATCAGCATCTTCATCTGCAGGTTTTTGACCCTTTATTGCTCATTAGAGATTATTAATATGCACATCAAAGGGCTTGGCATAATTTACAAGACTTAATGAGATTTTATGTTGTTGCAAGTTCTGCCTGTCCTTCATGATGCCTCAGTAATGTAACTCGGATTTCAAAACCTGCAAATTTCTGAGTGTTGAGTCTTGTGGCGTTCACCCAGTCATCTGCTTTTTCTCCCCTCTTAAACTCTTACAGGTATGGTAGTTTTTAGACACTTTTTATGATCTAAAACTAGTCCAATTTAGATGCTTTTTATGCAGTTATCTCCACATACCATGAACTGGTTTCCTAAAAAACAGCAGCAACAATCACAAACAGTAACATAGTGCATAAACCCACTGTTAATGTAAATTATGGATATTTATTTGTGCATTTAAAATAGTGATTCAGGCTTTTGACATAAGAGTTCAATTATCCTGAAGTGGTAACTGAAATCAAGACAAATGGCTTTTCAGAAACAAAACTTTGAAGTGAACTTCAGATTTTATCCCATGAGCATCAGTGTACAAATTAATTTATTTGATATGAGCACATTTAAATACTGATTTAAACTTAAATGCATAAACTGCATTTAACAGTGTAATGTTACAGAAAAACGTTACCGCATAAAATGTTTAGTGTGTGTGTTTGGCGCCCTCTAGTGGCCCAAAAGCAGACCGCAGACACTTTGGCATTTTTTTGTGACGTCATGATACGTGCTAAATCAGAGTCAGAGTCAGAGTTTCTTTATTGTCATTCGCACCTCATGTGGTACATGTGGTGGAGCGAAATTATGTACACAGGGTCCCAGTTACATCCAACAATAAAATGTATAAGAAAAACAGTAATAACATCTAAGATATGAACTAAGAAAAACATCAACTAAATATACACTAAGCACTCATAACATAAAACCTTGAACATCAGCACAAACATGAACATGAGTCTGTGAGCAGATGTGCACGCATGAACACATCAACATTGAAACAGATCAGCAGCAACATGGAACAGATCAGCAGCAACATGAAACAGATCAGCAGCAACATGATATGGTTTTTCACAGTGATTATTCTAGTTAGAGATTCATGAGTCTAACAGCCTCAGGGTAGAAGCTGTTCCTCAGTCTAGTGGTTCTACACTTAATGCTCCTTAACCTCCTTCCTGAGGGGAGTGGGGCAAAAAGTGTGTGTGCTGGGTGGGTGGGGTCCTTCATGATGCAGGTGGCCCTCTTCCTGCATCTGGAGGTGTAGATGTCTGTGATGGTGGGGAGGCTGATTCCAACAGATTTCTGTGCAGCCTTCACCACTCTCTGCAAAGCTTTTCTTTCTGCAGCTGTGCAGCCTCCATGCCACACATTGATGCTGGAGCACAGGATGCTCTCCACTGCACACCTGTAGAAGGAGGTGAGGACTGAGCTTCCCAGACCAGCTCGCCTCAGCCGTCTGAGGAAGTAGAGTCTCTGATGAGCTTTCTTGATCAGGCTGGTGGTGTTGTTGCTCCAGCTGAGGTTGTCATTCATGTGTACACCCAAGTACTTGTAGCTGGAGACCACTTCCACCGCAGATCCTCTTATGTTCAGGGGGGTGTAGGTGTTTTTGTTCCTTCTGAAGTCCACAATCATCTCCTTTGTCTTCTTCACATTGATGTGAAGGTTATTCTCTCTGCACCAGCTCTCCAGGTGTTCCACCTCTTGCCTGTAGCTGGACTCATTGTTTGTGATGCATCCCACCACTGCTGTATCATCTGCAAACTTTACAATGTGACAGCCTGGATGGGTAGCTGCACAATCATACGTGAGCAGAGTAAACAGGAGGGGACTCAACACACATCCCTGAGGAGAGCCAGTGCTGAGGGTTATGGTGGAGGAGGAGAGGTTGTGGATCCTCACTAACTGTGGTCTGTTTGTTAAGAAGTCTAGTACACAGTTGCAGATGGAGGGGCTTAGTCCTAGTGTGGATAGTTTGTCCATCAGGGTTTGGGGGATCATGGTGTTGAAGGCGGATGTGAAGTCCACAAAGAGCATACGGACGTAAGAGTTTTTCTGCTCCAGGTGGTTGAGTGCAGTGTGGACCACAGAGGAGATGGCATCCTCTGTTGATCGGTTCTCACGGTATGCGTACTGATGAGGGTCCTCGTTGATGTTGATGGTTGTTTTGATGTGAGTCATGACCAGTTTTTCGAAGCATTTAGCGACTATCGGGGTGAGGGCCACTGGCCGATAGTCATTCAGACCAGTCACTGTAGAGCTTTTTGGGACTGGGATGATGGTGGCAGTCTTCAGGCAGGTGGGAACTGTCTCCAGGGTAAGTGAGGTGTTAAAGATGTCTGCCAGCACCTCACAGAGCTGATTGGCACATTCCTTCAACACTTTTCCGGGGATGTTGTCTGGGCCAGTTGCTTTGTGCAGATTAATCCTCCTGAAGGTACTCCGTACTTCTGCTGAGGTCACGCTGAGATGCTCTTCATCCGGTGGCGAGGTGAGTCTGGTGCTGGGTGGTCTGTTCGGGTCTTCAAAGCGTGCATAGAACTTGTTGAGGGCATCAGGCAGAGATGGGTCTTTGGGGCATTGTTCACTCCTTCCTTTATAATCTGTTATGCACTTAATGCCCCTCCACATGCTCCGAGGGTCTTGTGAGATGAATTGACCCTCGATTCTCTTTGCATATGTGGCCTTGGCCTTCTTAATATCAGCAACCAGCTCTTTTCTTGTCCTACTCAGCTCCTCTGAGTTTCCAGACCTGAAGGTAGTGTTCCTGGCTTCCAGCAGGGTACGCACCTCTGCATTCAGCCAAGGTTTTCTGTTTGGGTAGCTTTTAACATTTCTGATAGTGGAGACGGTGTCAGTACATGTACTAATGTAACCCAGAACTGAGGATGTGTATTGGTCAAGATCAAGCGATTCTCCATTTTCAGCAGCTTCTCTGAAAACCTGCCAGTCTGTTCGGTCAAAACAATCTAAACAATCAAAACAATAACCAAATCAAAATCAAATAATAACCCCAATAACCTTGATAGATTTAAGTGAATTTTGCACAGAAAAATCTTTTTGAAGAAAAATTAGTCTGTTTTAATCTTTTTAGCAATGTTTGAAGCTTTTGATTACCTTGGATATGTTAAACTAATTATTTGTGGCCACAGGTTTATACCAACTTTTTAATGGATATTTTAATTTGAAGACCTGAGAATAATGAAGCTTTCAGTAATTTTTCATTTCTTTTTGGTGAAATTAAGTAAATTTACATTTTTAAGGTGGCAAACAATTCACGCAGCGGACAGGAAAAAGACAAAGAAGAGATAGACAGGTGCATCTAAAAAATAACGTGTAAAAGTTCAGTTTGATTGTCAGTCACTTCAGAAAGTGAGACTTATCCATCCATCCATCCATTCATCCATCCATCCATCATCTTTATCCGCTTCTTCCTTTCCAGGTCGCAGGGGTCACTGCCCATATCTAGCAGTCACTGTGAGATTATCAGTTATTAAAATTACAAGAAATAAAGACTTGAAGTATTTCACTCAGTCTAATGAAACTGTAAAATATGAATTTTACTTTCTGAAACGACACAAAAACTGAACCTTTTCACTATATTCTGATTTTTTTTTACTTTGTAGATGTTCCTGTATAGATGCAGTTAGAGAGGACATGGAGGTAGTTGGAGTGACAACAGAGCAGAGGACACAGTGAACATGGAGGAGGAAGGCTCACTGTGGAGAACCCTGAAGAGGAAACAGCTAAATAAGAAGACATGGCAAATGTTTGTGTTGGAAAAACAAAACAATTTTATGGTCTTCTTACATCATAACAGTGTCTGTGCAAGTCTTTACAGTGTCAACTTGTTTAACTATATGTTTCAAAGTGCAAAAGTTGTAATTTTAAAGATAAATACCATTTTAGAATCCACCTGATAATGGCACCAGTTTCAAATAACTGTTGTGGAATTTGTTTTCAGTATAGGAAGCTTTCATTTTACTGAACTTCAACAAAAAGGTGGTTTAGTTTATAGGCAACTTTTGATGTCGAGTTTGGATCTTTTGAGAAGTTGAATCAATCCAAATACTAAAATATTGGGCTGGAAGCGGGTAAAGATATTATTGGATGGATGGATGGATGGATGGATGGATAGGGCAGGTGTTCATTGAACCAAATAAAACAGAAAACGACAAAAAAAGTAATTTATAACCTAAGTATGCGGAGCCTTTCATACACATATAAAATAAAACAAGTATCGTTTATGAGATCATTTATTTATATACATGTGAACGGAATAAAAACACAGTGGGAAAAAAATAAAAGCATAAGTGATGCTCTTATTTTCTAGTTGACGCTCTTGGATTCGCAGAGAAGGGCACTTCCGGTTTACCCGGAAATGAGCATAATTTCCAAAGATGGCGGAGCAAGGTCCGATGGCTATAGCGATGCGACTACGAAATCAGCTCCAGTCCGTTTACAAGCTGGACCCGCTGAGGAATGAGGTGAGTGACGGACTTCCTACTGCTCGTCCGTGACGGAGGAGGCCGAACCGGGAGCGAACGTCCACCGGACGGGAGTTTATCTCGCGAATTACCGACAGATGGTTGTCTCCGCCGCGCTGATGGTGACAGACAGCGAGCGATGTTTGCGCATGCGCACAGCAGCGGGGTCGCACCGTGTTGTTCTCCGGAGCGGCGTGAAGCTCCCGGCTAATGTTCGTGTCCAACACGCACCCTCCGACACGCTCCTCGTGATTTGGGCGCCATGTGAGTGAGCGAGCTGCGGCGCTCCGGTGCTCCTCTCTCGGGTCGGCGTGTAATGAAGTCCCGGGTCCGCTCCGAGTTCTGGTTGGTTCGTGTTCGTTCCGAGCAGCGCGCGCTGCTTACTTACAGTATTGTGGTAGTTCACCAGTTCCGGACAGGTTTCTGTTTCTTTGTCAAAATGTCCACCTTCTTTCACGTTTATCTCTCTTTAAACTTGTGCTGGACTTAAGAGCGGGAGCGCTGATTATTTAAGTTTTATACGTTTTAACCAAAGTTCTCTCTTAAAGAAAAGGATGAGAGTCACGTGTCTTACTGGACTCTGGACGGAGGGAGAAAATGCAGGTATTTATTTAGTAATCCTGCAAAAATGAGCGTTTTCCTGGTCAAAAAACAAACTTTTATCAAGATGTGTCTGCAACTACATCCATTTCTTCCCCAGCAGCTGCCAGAACCTGTTTTTTTTTTATTGTGGCTGAGTGGTTAGAGCAGTCATCCTCCATTGTGAGAGTTGGGGGTTCAAATCCACCAGCAGTCACATGCTGAAGTGTCCTTGGGCAAGACACTGAACCCCTCACAGCCTCTGATGTGTGTCCCATCGGTGTATGAATGTGATAAAGCTCTGATTAGTCTCTTTAGAATGATTTGTTCAATTATCTTTGTAGAGATCTAGTATAGAGCTGTATGAATGAGGCACAGATTGGTGTAAAGCGCTTTGAGTATCTTGAAATAAGACAGAAAGGCGCTGTATAAGTAAAGTCCATTTATCATTTAATTGACTTGAAGCTCTGATCATTAAAACTTAAATCAGGACAAGAAAACATGCGAGACTGTTTCATTTGCTCTGGGTCCACTTCAAACAGTTCTGGTGCTGAGGCGTGGTTGGGAACAGATCAGGAAGAGACGGCTGTCCTGGGGTCTGCTCAGTCTTCGTCTTCTTTCAGCTTTTCCATCTCCAGGGGTCTCCACAGTGACTCGTCCTCTGTCCTCACTCCATCTAACTGCATCCAGTGTATCACAAAAGTGAGTACACCCCTCACATTCCTGCTGATATTTAAGTTCATCTTTTCATGGGACAACACTGACAAAGTGACACTTTGACACAATGAAAAGTATTCTGGTCTGTGTGCAGCTCATATAACAGTGTAAATTTATTCTTTCCTCAAAATAACTCAATATACAGCCATTAAGGTCTAAACCACCAGCACCAAAAGAGACTACACCCCTAAATGTCCAAGTTAAGCACTCCTCGTCATTTTCCCTCCAAAATGTCATGTGACTCGTTGGCGTTACTAGGTGTCAGGTGTGCGTAGAGAACAGGTGTGTTCAGTTTTGTAGTACAGCTCTCATACTGGTCACTGAAAGTTCCAACATGGCTCCTCATGACAAAGAACTCTCTGGGGATCTTAAAAGACGAACTGTTGCGCTACATGAAGATGGTCAAGGCTACAAGAGGATTTCCAACACCCTGAAGCTGAGCTGCAGCACAGTGGCCAAGATCATCCAGCAGTGGGTCCACTCAGAACAGACCTCGCGTTGGTCGTCCAGAGAAGCTGAGCGCACGTGCTCAGCGTCACATCCATCTTTGAAAGACCGCTGCGGGAGTGCTGAAGAGGCTGAGGGTAAAGGTGATGGACTGGACAAACACGTCTCCAGACCTAAACCCAGGAGAACATGTTTGGGGCATCCTCAAGCAGAAGGTGGAGGAGCGCCAAGTCTGGAGTATCCACCAGCTCCGTGATGTCGTCATGGAGGAGTGGGAAAGCATTCCAGTGGCAACCAGTGAAGCTCTGGTAAACTCCATGCCCAGGAGAGTTCAGGCAGTTCTGGTAAATAATGGTGGCCTCACAAAATATTGACACTTCAGGAACTTTCACTGAGACGTGTGCTCACTTTTCTTGCCGGTGGTTTAGACATTAATGGCTGTATATTGAGTTATTTTGAGGGAAGAATAAATGTACACAGTTTATATAAGCTGCACACAGAACACTTTGCATTGTGTCAGTGTTGTCCCATGAAAAGATCAACTTGAATATCTGCAGGAACGTGAGGGGTGTACTCACTTTTGTGATGCACTGTATCATCCAGCTCTACCTGTGCCTGTCCCCACATTAGAGATGCAACCCTCAGTCCTACATACTTCACTCTCCTCTCCTCCGACATGTTTCCCTCCTCGTGCTCTTCGACTTGTAGCAGTTTCCGCCGGCACCGTTTGTCGGCAGCACCAGTAGCGGCCGTTGTTAACCCGGGCCTCGACCGATCCGGGACGGTGTCGCTTTGATGAACTCGCATTTTAGTTTTGGCCAAAGTGTTTTACGTCGGATGCCCTTCCTGACACAACCCTCGCCATCGACCCGGGCTTGGGACCAGAACCAGAGCTTCACTGGCTGGTGCTCCCTATGGGGGCTGCTCGGTAGTAAAAAGGAAACGGAAAACTCTTGTTTTGCCCTAAACTCCTTTTCTTGACTTGAATTAAACCTTAAATAGAAAATGTGATGGTCTGAGAAATGTGTAAGGAACCATGCCGACTTGAAGCTGTGACGTGAGTTTTCTACACTAAACTCGTTTTTTTTTAATCAACTAAATATTAGATAAAATACTGACCCAGCTTTATTTTTATCACAGGTTTTGTCTGCTCTTATCTGCTTTATTCAAGACGTCGTAGCTCGTCTGAGCAGCTTTTAGGTGCTCCACGTTCTAGATGGCTCGGAGAACTCCTCCACTCACATCTAGTATTAACAAATTGATTCTTACGGTTTCATTATTTTTAATAAACAAAGAACAACGGACTGCTTCTGTTCTTTGAGCAGTTTGTGGTCTTTCGTCCCTCGGGTTGAGCTGCTGCCGTTAAAAACTGTTTGTAAAGACCAAACAACTTGGACAAACATCTTAAGGCAGATTTTGTCCTAAAAACTCGTGTAACTACTGACAAACACTTTTTACATGATCATAAAATCCTCCCGTTTACAAATTCCATCAAATCTATTTTAGTTGACCTAAGGCTAGGTTGAAGTCTTTGAGCTTTAAAATGTCTTCTTCTTTATTTAACAGGAGGAAGTGAAGCTGAAGATCAAGGACCTGAACGAACACATCGTCTGCTACCTCTGCGCAGGCTACTTTATAGATGCAACAACTATTACAGAGTGTTTGCACACGTGTAAGTCTGTAAATACGAACGTCTTTTGCTCATTTTGTCAGCGTGCATGCCATCGTTGGGCTAATGTAAAGTCTCTGTCTTTGCAGTCTGTAAAAGCTGCATCGTGAAATACCTGCAAACCAGCAAATACTGTCCCATGTGCAACATCAAGATCCATGAAACTCAGCCCTTACTCAACCTCAAACTGGATCGAGTGATGCAGGACATCGTGTACAAACTAGTGCCTGGTCTTCAAGAAAGTAAGTTCTGAGCTTCCTGGCACTTTTCTATGCTCATCATCTATATTAATATATCGTGAAGGCTTTGTTCCTGCTACACTTCTCAAAAGGAGAAAACCCTCTAACAGCATGAGTGTGTGTGTGTTGGTTGGATGTATGGTTTGTGCATCACTTGTATGTTTTTTATTAACAGGTGAAGATAAAAGAATTAAAGATTTTTATCAGTCAAGAGGGTTAGAGAGAGTCCTCCAACCAGCTGGAGATGGTAAGTCTTCATCTCACGATCATTTCTGCATCTCGTGGTTTACAAGTTGTTTTTAGTTTTATCTGTTACAAAGAAATACAAGTTTCCACTGAGAAAACTAAACCTGCATGTATGTCACTGATAATTGGTACAGTTAACTGTTCTGTCTAAAATTTAATTGTAGATCTGGTTTTTTTTTCGGCTTTTTCAGATTTTCAGGTTAACCATCAAATTTCACAGGATTTAACTGTTTTTTTTTTAATTTATAATAAAAAACTTTATTATGACTGCCAGTAGCTCAATCACGCCACCTTAGCACAACCTGTAATAAATGCATATCTGAGGGTAATCCTTGGATTTTAATCTCTTCAGATGTGTCTGATGGTACGGGCTTACCGTTCACAAGTTTCGACCACTCTAAAGCTCACTTCTACAGATACGATGAGCAGGTTTCGCTGTGTTTAGAAAGACTCAGGTACGCTGCGCAGTTTGCGTTTCATTCATTTGCCTGTATTTTGAATTTATGAACATTTGAATAAGACTTTATTAGTATTTGTTTTAACGTCAACAGTGTGTTGTTGTTTTCATGCCGGTCTAATCTGGTTTGTCTTTACAGTTCGTCGCTTGTAGGGAAAGATAAAACAAAACTGGCTCTGCAGGTAAGTTTTTACTACCTGAGAAGTGTTGTAGTGACGTCTGTGTGCTTGGTGACGTTGTTCTGGTGTTTCAAAACGATTTTTCACAAACTGAAACTTTATTTAATCTAAAATCATACGTGTTGCCTAGCTTCATTTCTAAAGGGCACCCTGGCAGATTATATCTTCAATGTGTGGTTTAAAGTGGATCATGGTGGACAGCAAATAATGTGCACAGCCATGAGTGCACTTGTGCAGAATGTGCACGCAAAAAACGGGCTGTAATTTTAAAACGAGGCTGCTGAAAGTCTCGTTTGAACTTGTGAACAAACTCGGAGTTCAGTGAGACTGAAGCTGAGAATTCACTTTTTTTTTTTTATTATTTAGATTTATGACATTCTCATAAATTTTCAATGTGTTTTTGTTCATCCCCAACATTTGTAGCTCAGGGAGAAACCTTCAGCCGTTGTCCCTGCAGTGACTGTGTTCTTCCAGCAGAGGGCACCCTTGTTTCAACTGTGCTGTACAGTTTACAAAGGGATGCTCATAAAACTTCTCATTTAATTGTATGTTTTTACATATTTAGAAAGGGGAAACAGTCCTGTACCCCACCAGGTTTTAAATGTAGGTAGATCCATCTCCAGATGAGCAGCAGCCTGGGGTGGTCGTCGGCATCATTGTGTCACAACTGGTGGACTGACCGATGCTTCTCAGCTGTCTCCGTCACCGTGTTAGACCAAACTGGACCCTGCGTTTTCTTTTGATCGTCTTTTCAGTCCTGATTTGGTTTTAAAGAATTTAAAGGATGCTTCCAGCCTGGACGCTCTCAGATCTCAGAGTGATTGACAGGGAAGAGAGTCAGCCACTTGTCAAAGTCTTCTTTCATCGTCTTTCACTCCCGTCCTGTTTGATGCCTGTGCAAAATTAAAAATGTTCTTTATGGTTTGTCTCGTTTTACAACTTTTCCTTGGAATCTGCAGCTTTATTTGTTCCATTCTTGTCCTTTTTTTGCAGTTGGTTTTCTCCCTAACCTCTTTATAACCTTCTAAACTGGATTAGCTTCTGATGAAAACTCATGAATGTATAAAAACAAACTGCACTCTTGAGAGTAATGTGGGCTCAGTTTACCAACACAAGCTGTGTCCGTGCACTACCCTGCTTTAAATTCCACTCTTCATCGTTGCTGCACGTCCTCTCCCTGCTCGTCGAGTCAAATTCATTGTTGTTTTTACTGAGGTGTAAATTTAGTGGAAAAGATTTCTGCCCATGCGTTAAAAGAATTACTGCGCTCCCGTTCTGCAGGCGTGAGCTTTAACCAGCCAGTTTAGCTGTGCGGCGTTCGGCGTTTAATACGTCAGCGGGGAGCGTGAAACTTGCAGCAGCGAGCTCGCTCCTTCTTCACCGTAAATCTGACCGGAGCAGGGGACGGCTGCTCCCGTTCTGTAGTTACTCCAGCGTTCATCCCAGTTGTAACTCAGAGTTGCTCTTTATGAATCTGGATGTGCATCAAAAACATTAAAGTATATTTATGTAACACTTGAGGCCAGCTGTCGGCGTGTGCGTCTCGTTTTAAAGGTCAAACCAAGGGGACGTCTCTAACACGGTAACACCAGCAGCAGAGCACGTAGACCCGCGCGTTCCAGTTCCTCCATGGTGCGGTGACATGCTGAGAAATAAACGGAATATAAACCAGCGTTTCCACTGAGAGCTCAGCGGGGGTTAGAAGTCCGAACCTGCAGCTGCTCGTGCGTGATTTGAACGACTTGCCGTGCTGAATGTGTCCACTCCTCTTCTGTGTTCTGTTTCTGCAGCAGAAGTTCGTACGTTGTTCTGTGCGGGCGGAGGTGAGACACCTACGGAAAGTGCTTTGTCACAGATTAAATGTGGAGAAACACCAGGTGAGCCCGTAGCATCTCTTCATTACACGACACCTTATGCTAACGCTTAGCTTCAGTAGCTTAAGTTACTCGTTGTGAAAGACAAAGTTGAATTCAGCTGTATTGATGTTCAGGTGTGAAAAGCAGGTCTGCGCTGAACGGCAACAAAGCTCTTGTCACATGATTGATTAGGCTGGCTGTATTCTAGGTAAACCAGCCAGGTGGAATCGGACAGGTGCAGAATCTTGGAGAACTTGTTTGAATAGAAACGAGTGACTCTGAGCTGAACACAAAAAAGAGAAAGATGAAGTAAAAAACTCTAAATATTGTGGATGGAGTGAGGCGGTGGAGCTCCATAAAGACACAGCTGCACATAAAGTGCAACAGTTTCTCTCAGACTTCCAAACGGACCGTTCGCATGTTTTCAGTGACTTCAGCTCTTTCTGTAGTCGAACAAACGCGTTGGTTTCCAGTTACTCAATTTGAACTTGGACCATCGATGTGAGACTTATTGTGCCGATTAACTTTTATCCAACAAAGTGAAGTCCGGTCCTCTGGACGGTTTATTTGTGTTGGAACATTTCATCTTTCATCTAAAAGACTTCGTCAGTCCGAGGAGCCGCAACAAACTCGGTCTTATAAAGAGCACCTTGTTGCGAAGTGTTTACCTGGATTATTGAGAACTTTGATATTTTGAACCACTTTGGACATGACCGCCTCAAACGTGTCGACGGGGGAGAGGGCGGACTCCAGAAACCATCTGAGCACCATCAAACTGGTTGGCCCACTATGTGCAGGTGCTGTTTGTAAGACTGAGTGTGTCGCGGCTCCTCGGACTGATGAAGTCCTTTGGATGAAAGTTGAAATGTTTCAACACAAAGAAACTGTCCAGAGGACCTGACTTCACTTTGGTGGATTTTCTACCTGGATTACTGAGCATGAATCAGGATTAACTTCAGTACTTTACACCAGGGGGTCCCCAAACTTTTCCATCCCATGGCCCCCAAAAAGCATTAGCTTGTGGCTGAGCCCCCCCCCCCGCAAAACCCACAAACAATCAGTGGTGGAAAAAGTACTCAAACACTGTACTTAAGTAAAAGTACAAAGAAACAGACAAAAATGTACCGTAGTAAAAGTAGAAGTACCACAATAAGTACTTGCTTTTAAAAATACTTGGTGTTAAAAGTAAAAGTACTTGCTGAATGTATTACCAACTCCCCTCTCACCACTGGTTACTTTCAATCAAACAAATCAAAAACACTGTAACTTGTAACGCAACACGTTATAGAAATGTAGTGTAGTAGAAAGTACAGATACTTAATGTAAAATGTAGTGGAGTAAAAGTAGAAAGTACCCACGTTTAACTCTTCGTAAAGTACAGATACATGAAAAATGTACTTAAGTACAGTAACGAAGTACTTGTATTTCTAAACTTATCAGCTCTTGGCTCACAGGCAGCAGATTGATGTCCTCGGCCACCCAGCTGCACATGCAGGATCAAATCAGCTCCTCGTTCAGCGCTCTGAGAAAAGAACTCTGCTAACTCAAACACATGGTTCATGGGCACACAGCAGTTAAAAAAACATCCTTAAATCTTGACCAAAACCCCCCCGACAGAAAGAACCTCAACTTCCTGTCCTCCTGATGGCCTGTTGTGTCCGTGTGCTCTCCCCGTAGGTGCAGATGTTGTTTAATAACGAGTCCCTGCCCGATCACATGACGATGAAGCGGTTATGGCTCTCACACTGGTTTGGAAAGGTACAGTTCGAGTATTATCTGCTGCAGCACCAACTAAAAACATGTACTCCACGTTTTTAAACTGCAAATGAGCTGGAACAACATTTACAATCTTCACTAAAGACGTATCGTAGAACGGTTAAATGAAGTTACTGCATTAATTGACGTATTTATTAACATTATTTTGAGCTGAGTGCAGTGTTCACAGATGGATGTAGCAGAAAGTTTGCTGGATATAAACGTGTGTGTTACGTTTTAAAACCGTCCTCACTGAATAAAGTCTAAATGTTTTTGTCGCTCCAGGCTCAGCCGTTAGTTCTCCACTACACCGTCAAGGACAAACGGAGCAGATAGGACTCGGCTTCGCTTCACAGAAAGCTGTACATTTCTTTTGTACAATACATATTCTATTTTAATAATGTTTGTGTACATAAACCTATTTTCCTTGTTTTTGTATTTTTGAAAATAAATCTGAAGTTGGAAAATAAAAGTGCCTTTTTTTCCTAAAATAAAACAGTTTGTTGAAACGTCCCTGACTTTATCACCTGCAGGTTTTGTTGGACAAATTAATTATTCTTCACTTTTAAAACTTAAATTTGTCGCCCAGACTTCACTCATTTGTGGCAAATAATTCCTTTGAGAACATATTTAGGTTTCTAATACACGTTTGGATGTTTTAATTAAAATTTTGATTTTCTTGCAGTTTGTAGAAGTAAAGTTTATTAATTTACCTGTCATCGATAAAATCACAAAGTGCTTTACAGAAAGACGGATACAGGCTTAAAATAAAAACAGCTGATAAACACAAATTAAAACATTTAACTAAAAGTTATTTTTCATCAGGACATGTCTTTTATTCCTCACATTAAAAATGTTACTAGAACCACCTGCGTAATATCACTAAAATTAGAAACATCTAAAAATGATGCAGAAAAACTGGTCCGTGCATTTGTCACGTCTAGACTGAACTATTGCAACGGTTTATTATCTGGGTGTCCAAATACTTCTTTAAAACGTCTTCAGTTGATCCAAAATGCTGCTGCCAGACGGAGAGATCATATCTCTCCAGTTTTAGCTTCTCCATTGGCTCCCTGTCAAATCCAGAATATAATTCAAAATCTTACTTCTAACCTACAAAGCTCTCAACAACCTAGCTCCATCTTATATTACAGATCTTATTGTTCCATATTTCGTTTTGTTTTAGACTAAGCTTTTAGTTTGATAAGTCGGCCTGCTTTCGAGACCAAACAGGGGGAGTCAGATTCAGATAAGTCACAATTGTTGATTGTCTTCGGGCAGCCTGATTTTTCTTGTCAGCCTTGAGTCCTGCTGGTACTTTCAAGATCCAAAATGGCCAGATTTGTGGGCATTTCACTGATCTGTGCTATGAGCCTCGTTCAAGGTCGTCTCCAACATGCTGGTGAGTCCTAGAAGCCGCAGGTGGTCTGCGATTCACGCAGATCGCTTCCACCTTACGGTTTAGCTCATAAATCAGCTGATTTTGAGTACTCGTAGTACTTGGCAGTTTTGTCATGGCTGAACCTGCTGCCGATGTCTTCTTCAAAAGCCGATAACGGCCGTCCGATTTATCCGCCCCGATTTCCTTAATTATCGGAAAACGGCCGATACTTGCATGAGAAACCAATTTTACCGATTTTTTTGTTTTGTTTTGTTTTAACAACAATTGTCTGAACTCCATTTATATTTCAGAGCACTACCTCGTGGCCAGTTAAAACAAGTTTGTATTGTTCTAGGACAAGGGTCTGCAAGTTGCGGCTCTGGAGCCACATGCGGCTCTTTGGTCCCTCTGCTGCGGCTCTTTCAAGCTTTGAACAAAACTAACACAAAACTGAATTTTATTGGTTGTTATACAAACAACAAAAAAGAACTAGGGATGCACAATATTGGATTTTTGGCCAATATCCGATATGCCGATATATTAAAACTCATTTGGCCGATAACTGATACCAATATTTTTTATATACGTTCCTTTGTCGGAACATAGCCCTCTTATTTAGGCTTATTTGCTACAATAATAGTGCAACAGCTGTAAGAGCTGGTGACATATATTCAGTAACAGCCATAAGATATGCAAAGCACTTTAACTTATATTAAATGAAAAGTGTTAAATGTTATTTATTAGCATTAGTCACCTGCGACGCTGTCTCACTTGTGGAGGCTTGTTCCAGGTTCCTATAGCTGCAGTGTGGGATCCTCTGCACTCCTGTGCATGAAGGACAGATGTTTTAAGTTCAAAGTTTTTGTCTATCCATTGTGCCGTAACACTAATCATGCTAACGAGGCTAACACGACGTCCAAATGTTTGTGGTAAAACTCACGCAACAAGTCGTGCTATCGGCTGTTAGCTTCTCAATGACGTCGGAAATGACGGCTTGTAACTCCGGTCAGGCCACGTCGGACAAATATCTTGAACTGGGGACGATGTAGCGAGGCTCAACGTAGTCCAAAAATTTTCGGAATCCGACATCCTCAACAGAAAAAACTTACACACCGCCAACATTTTGAATCTTCCTCTCCGCTGTGAGATCACGTAGATGCGTGTGACGTCATCACGTTGTGCTGCCGCTGCAGACGTCCTTGTCATTGGGTTGTACAAAAACAGCGCCTTTAATATCGGTGAGTTATTTTGATTGTTTGGCCGATATTGATCTCTAATATCGGCCCATACTGATCTCAGGCCGATAATATTGTGCATCCCTAAACTAGTTTGAGCTGTTTTCCTGTCATTTCTTTTGTGAATACTCTCTAACTTTTTACTTTATTTTTATACTTAATTATTTTTTCCACAATTAAAAAAATCACATAGGTAGTTCTTTTTTTTTTTATTTAAAAATTTAACCCCCTACCCACACAAGAATCTGATCTTTTCATTTGTTTTAAATTGAAAAATATCAATAAATGTTAAAAATCAATACACATTTTGAGCTTTATAATGTCCTACGACTTACTGGCCACAAAAGTCTCCTCCAACAAACCTAAAGTGGCTCTTGGGCCACCACTTGATAATCACAGTTGTTGCAGGTTGTTGCGGCTCTGAACACATTTAATTAGTGAACGAAGGCATAAAAATGGCTCTTTTGATCATAAAGGTTGCAGACCTCTGTTCTAGGATATTGTTCAAGAGTATGTTTTTTCAACAAAATTAATATTGGAAAATTGAAGGCGCATTGTGATCTTCTATAACACTTGACAGTGTTGCTTATAAAACAAAATCGGTATCGGCCAAAATCGGAATCGGCAGGTCAGACTTTTTAGAAATCGGTGATCAACCAGAAAACTGCAGTCTGTGCACCCCTAGTATCATGAATCCAATTATATAAACGTCCCGGGACAGAACTGGAAGGCATCGGCTCCCACAACGCACGGGTCCATGATGTATCCTGCAGCGTAGGGCTCAGCGGGACATGAGGGCTCTCCAGGACCCTGTCGTTTTGTTGAAAAGATTTTGTCGACTGTGTTGAGAGTCCAGCTCACCAGATCCATAAGAGTGTTGTTCAGAAGACGTGCACCAGGAGCTCCGACACACACAGAGCAAAGAAGCAGGAGGAAGAGGAGAACAGGAGAGGGAGAGGAAAAGTCGTCCGCCTTGAGCGAGAGCGAGTGATTCATTTGAGACGCAGACTTTATGAAGATGAGTTGCATTCTGGACAAACAAGGGAAAAACTTGTGTTGTTACAAAACAACAACTAAATTTGTTCTTGTGAAGTCAGTTGTTCACAAACCTAAAGAGCTTCAATGATTTTCAACGTGACAAACAACAAACCAGACGAACACTTTAGTTCTATAAATATTATTGATTAATTATTATTAACATTAACCTTTTGAGTGAAAGCTGCTCAGGACAACAGCAGCTGTAGAACAGACATAAAAAAGATCAAACTTAAACGACAACAAATTGAAATCAACAAGAAAGAATCAAACAGGAAGAAGTTCCTTCATAAGTGGAGCTCGTTGACAATGAAGTTCTCTCAAGAGTTCATAAAACCGAAGATTTGAAGAACGTTCCGTGAGTTCTTCTGCACAGACCGAGACGTTTGGACCTTCAGAATTCTGTTTGTGTCTCTCACAAACTTTAGTTTTCAACTAAAACACTCAGAGGCAGCGCAGCTGTGTTCCTCCTGTGTTCCTCCTGCGTTCCACCTGTGTTCCTCCTGTGTTCCTCCTGCGTTCCACCTGTGTTCCTCCTGTGTTCTTCCTGTGTTCCACCTGCGTTCCCCCTGTATTCCTCCTGTGTTCCACCTGCGTTCCTCCTGTGTTCCTCCTGCGTTCCTCCTGTGTTCCTCCT
>NC_056501.1:4860354-4867886 GCF_014905685.2 Nematolebias whitei | reverse complement strand
TCCTCCTGTGTTCCTCCTGCGTTCCTCCTGTGTTCCTCCTGCGTTCCACCTGTGTTCCACCTGTGTTCCACCTGTGTTCTTCCTGTGTTCCTCCTGTGTTCCTCCTGCGTTCCACCTGTGTTCCACCTGTGTTCCACCTGTGTTCCTCCTGCGTTCCACCTGTGTTCCACCTGTGTTCCTCCTGCGTTCCTCCTGTGTTCCACCTGTGTTCCACCTGTGTTCATCCTGTGTTCTTCCTGTGTTCCACCTGTGTTCCCCCTGTATTCCTCCTGTGTTCCACCTGTGTTCCACCTGTGTTCCTCCTGCGTTCCACCTGTGTTCCCCCTGCGTTCCACCTGTGTTCCTCTTGCGTTCCACCTGTGTTCCTCCTGCGTTCCACCTGTGTTCCTCCTGCGTTCCACCTGCGTTCCCCCTGTATTCCTCCTGTGTTCCACCTGCGTTCCCCCTGTATTCCTCCTGCGTTCCACCTGTGTTCCACCTGTGTTCCTCTTGTGTTCCTCCTGTCTCTCTGCTGATCACTGATTCAGTCACTTCAGCCCTCATGTCTGTCTCTGCAGAGCTTCATCCATCTTTCCTCCAGCACCTCGGTCGGGCACTAGATGGCAGCCTTGGTTCTGTTCTGGCAGCAGATGAGCTCCAGGTGACAGTTCCTGCAGAAAAGACATCTTTCATCACCTGACACAGAACTCAGGCTGAAGGGACTTAAGGAGCATCTTGTTCTCTGATCTTCATAGTCCGCAGAGCTGAAGACAAGTCGTTCTCCATAACACCACAAGGACATTAAAACAAATCTTAATGTGAAAAACACAAACTGTGTTGATCCAACATTTTTCAGTCAGGTCATCTGGACAGTTTCTTTTTTTTTTGTGCTGAAACGTTTCGCCTTCAATCCAGAAGGCTTCATCAGTCAAGGAAACACACAACACAGTACAGATTCTTCCTCCAACAGCTTACTCCAAAGTGGAACAAACCAGTCTTGTTGGTGCTGTTGGAACGCCCCCTCCTCCATTGCCGGCCCTTTTCTTTGTTGACAGTCTGTCAAATTGGTTGAAAACAACAAAAACCAACAAACAAAAAAAGAAACTGTCCAGATGACCTGACTGAAAAATGTTGGATTGTATACCTGGATTATTGAGCATGGACTTTGTTGTTTACAGACTGTGTTGGTGACACACAAGACATTTCTCTGATACCGAGTTCACTTTGATGCACAAACATTTGGGGAGTGGTGGCGCAGAGGTTAGAGAAGATGGGCCTGTGATCGGAAAGTCACAGGTTCAACTCCCGGTACTTTCAACATCAAAATGTGGTGAAGGTGAAACCCCCACACCTGCCTCCACCCTCATTCGCTCCACTCTGGGCCCCTGAGCAAGGCCCTTAACCCCCACCAACTGCTCCCAAAAACAGGTCTCTCTTGAAAATGAGTTCTCGTGACTCAATGAGACTACCTGGATAAATAAAGGGTAAATAAAATAAAATAAAATAAAATAAAAAACACAGTAATAACCATAATAACAATTTATAAAAGAGGGTGAGGAAATAAAACACAGCCTGTCGGTTAGAGGTTTTCTATTTAAAAAATAAATAAAATCTTTGTTAAATATATATTCATGACCTGGACTATTGTAACGATTTTAATGTGTTCATCTACTGATGACAACAAAATTAAGTATTTAACAACGAAACCTGTAAGTGCAGTTCCTTGCTATTATTATTATTATTATTATTATTATTATTATTATTATTATTATTATTATTATTAATATTAATAATAACAACAATTCTTCTTATTATTATTTTAATTATTAATATTATTATTATTATAATTGTCAATTTTTTGACAGAGGTTAATTTTAGCTCAGCAGCCTTAATTTGTTGAACTAAAATGAAATAAAAATAAATGTTTTCTGATGATGGACACTTTAAAAATGGGAGTAATTTAGCTGCATGTTGACTAAAGTTTTAAGCAGTTTGAAAAAAAAAAAGTTATGACAAACCAGTGCCAGTTTACTGTACAGCAGAGACATAGAAATTAAAATAAAACAAATAAAATAAATTAATTATAAACGTTTCGATTTGAAAGGAAATAATATGTATATGACTCTTGGGTTTTAAATTGTCCTAATGAACACTTTTTTATTGAGATTTTTATATTTTAATTTTTTATCAGGGATTAGAGATAAACAGGAGTTTGTCCCATTAAGTCCCCCCCCCCCCCCCCCCCCTGTCAGAACACAGGCCTCCACAATAAAAGCCCTCCTTGACTTTTCCACCTCTGTCATTCCAGCTGATTACTTCTTTTGTCAAACCAGTCTGCTTTTTCTTAAACGGAAGAATGGGAAGAGGAAAAAAAAAGTTATTTTAAGAAAAGAAATAAAAAGAATGTTTCCTCACTTCAGAATTAAATTTTAATTCATTCGTTTTACCTGCAGATATTTAGGAAATTTATTACAGTAAAATTTCATAATGTGAAAATTCTGGTTTTAAGAATTAATTCCAGTGTTTAAAAAAAAAAAAACCTTAAAACTTGGACAAAAATCGATTTTCACCTTAAAAACGTATTCATCTAAATCTTTAACAGCTCTGTTTTATTGTACTAAATAAGAAAGAAATGCGCCCAAACCCCAACGCTGTTCCGTAAACATAAAAACCAAACTAACAGTTAAAGTTTGCATGTTGTCAGTAAAATATCAGCCACACAGCCGGCCAACAAACACACGCAGTAAACCTTTGATCCCGCGCCCTCCTCCCGTCTGGCCCATTCATGGCTCCACTTCTTTCTCTCCCCGTTTCTTTCCAAACAAACCGAGTTGAGGCTGGCAGATGCCGGCTCGGTGAAAGCTGTTTTCTGGGAGGTGAACCCAATCAATCATGTCGACCAGAGGAGAACATATGGCGCACGGATCCGTGCGCGCCGCAGACAGAGCGGGACCTTCTTGTGACAAGATGCGTCCAAAGAATGGAGAGAAAGGACGAGCTGCTAATTGAAGTCATGGCTCTTCAGAGCTGAAAGCAGAGGTCACAATCCAAAAGGCCCATTTTAACCAAGCAGGCTCAGGTTAACACATTTATACCCTCATTTCTATTTATACTTGTTTTTTCTCTTCAAATCAATATTTATTTTTACACTGAGTCCAACACTCTGACGCGCTTTTAATTTGGCACAATCACACATCCCGCCTCTTGAAATATCATATAAGCTTTATTTACATAGATGCTGATTAAATAGAACATTACAATAAAATAAGATGTTGGATCTATATACAGAACGGAACTTGGGAAATGAGCTGAAATGCGTGCACTTCCTGAACTGTGCGGGAATAAAAGTTCAAATGAAATAAAATGAAAAGCATGAAAAGGCTCGAGTAGATTTTTGTTTGAAACTTTTAGCAGAAATAAACAAAAACTACAAAAATTAGTGTAAATTGCACGTTTGTCTTGAAATGTAACATTTAATATTTAAATGTCACTTTCCACCCTCTAAAAAAACGTTTTTTGATAGTTAAGTTTGAATTTTATAAATCAGCAGGTCCTGCTGCACTGAACAGATTAAAACAATTAAAAACTGATAATTTAATCCATCCTTTTCAAATTAAATCCGTCCTTTGATTTTATTCTCAGGCCCTGCTTCAATTTCTGCGTCTCGTTCTTTTGAGATGTTCTGACAGGTTTTGGATCCAGGTGAGAATAAAGCTTCAGATAATTTGTACTTTTTTTACATTTACGCACTCAGCTTGAGTGAACAAACATTTCATTTAGTCTTCAGATAATCCTCACGGGTTCAGAATGAATAAATTAAAATGAAGAGATAAAAATAGGAAACCTTTTCCCCAAGTGTTCATATCTGTGAATATTCTCCTTTTTTAAATCCGTGCAAAGGTTTGGGCAGAAAAACGTCCCTCTTCATTTCATCATCGTCAATCGTCCACCTCGATCTCCTCGTCGTCCTCCGAGAACTCGTCCGTGGTTTGGTCTCTGGACGAGGACGGGGACTGTGGGAAGGCTCGGAGTCCTTGGGAGGTCGGGGAGACGCTGGGCGTTCGGGTCCCGGGCTCCCCGCCGCCCTGCGCGTCCTCAATGTTCTCCATGCTCACGAGCTTCTGCAGGGTCTGTGGGGTGATCTTCTTCAGAGACTCCACGTCCGCCTTCATCTCCTCCAGGTCCCGCTTGAGCTTGGCCCGGCGGTTCTGGAACCAGGTGATGACCTGCGCGTTGGACAGTCCCAGCTGCTGCGCGATCTGGTCGCGGTCGGCCGGAGAGAGGTACTTCTGGTACAAGAACCTCTTCTCCAGCTCGTAGATCTGGTGGTTGGTGAAGGCCGTGCGCGACTTCCTCCTCTTCTTCGACGTCTGCCTCTGTCCGAAGGCGTTCATGTGCTCCCGACCTGGGAGGGGGTGAGAAGGAGAGGGGTGAGACAAGTGCAGCAGGAACACCTGAGAGGGCTCAGTCCTCCCGAAAATCCCATCAACTTTTCAAAGATGCTCCAAAAATAAACATCTGGAATGGAAATAATTTTTTTTATGTTGAGCCAAACCAGAATTAACTGGTGGCGGTTTTAAATGTCTGCAGGCACGTTTTGCTCCCACGCACTAAACCAGAGTGACCGACTGACTTTTGGACAGAGGTGTCCACGCCTCACTTTTATCAGCATTGAGTCAGACCAACTCACATTTACGCATAAATGTTCAAACTGTTTCTCCCGTTTCGCCCTCACGCGCAGCTGCACGTCCTCATCCAAAGTCAAAACAACCCTCAGCTCCTTAACTCCCAATATTCTCATTAAAAAAAAATCTTCCTAATATTTTTCTGGAGCGTTTTGGTGAGGACGCTTCGTACCTTCTGCCGCCTGGATCACGCTGACCTCCAGCCCCTTGAACGTTTTGCTGGCCAGCTCCTCGAGCGCGCACAGCGGCGACGACGGAGTGCTGATCCCGTTCCTCGCCGAGTTGGAGCCCGTGACTTTCTCCAGCACCCTGGGCGGACAGATGCTGGCCACGGATTTCTTCACGGAGGGTTTGTTCAGAATATCCTCGATGCTGAACGGCGTCAGCGGCTTGTTGGAGTTGGCCGGCGGCGGCAGCTGGTCCAGGGGAGCGCGCCTCCGCTCCTCGCCGCCGGACTGCAGCACAGAGCCTGCCTTCATGTCTTTACTGGAGGTCATCGAAGTCCCGAACGATCGCTGCCCTCAGAAAGTTGATAATTTCATTCAAGAGGCGGATTAAAAACCCACTTTTTAACTCGGGGGCAGCTGGATTCCAACTCTTGGAGTCAAACGCAGCAACTTAGCTCGCCTGAGATCCTCCCTCCAAAACCACCATGCTTTAGGCGTGGGCAGCCGCGCCGAGCGCCCCGGTTCCTCTGCCAAGCTCCATGAAGATGTTTAGAAAGTGGCCGACAGGAGGAGGGTGAACCCCTGCAGGGAGCGGAGGAGGAAAAAAAAGCTTTCTCAGGCTCGAAGATGAAGAAAGCGACTGCTAACGACTTGTTGTTGATTGGGCGAAGTTCAATTAGAGAAACTCTACACCACTTGGTGACCCGCTGCATGCGTCTTAAAGGGCCGGAGCAGAGGAACTAATTGGACGTGGGGAAAAGGAGGAGTCTGCTTCTGCCTCGAAATGTTTATGCATCTGTTTCTCTCTGCTGGGGTGTCCCTTCAGAAAGGGAGAGTTGATCATTTAAGTGACTGCCAACAGCGTCTTTGTTTTGATATATATATATATATATATATGTTACATATATAAAGTAGTTAAAAAAACAACAAGAACAACAGGGTCTGCAGAACTGAGAGTCATTTAGTTACGCGTAATTACGCACGCAGCGTTTTGCGTAATGAGCACATTGTTGGCACCGTGTTGCACACAACAAACATTTATACAGAGCTGGTTTCCAACAAAACATAAATGTTCCATGTTTCAATTTAAGAAGCATCTAATCGGACAATAACGTTTTAATTCTGTTTGCTGTTTTCACGTTGCTCGTCTGTGTTTTGTTTATACCGTTTTAACGTAAGCACCATAAATTACCATGTACTGTTGGTGCAGTGACAATAAAAAAAAATGTAATTTTTGTTTCATTTTTGAATTAAAAATAATAGCATGAATTTGGAGTGTAATAGTTTAATGTTGGGTACAGTGAAATGTTGGTAATAGTCGTTTGATTTAAATCTGTGCTATAACAAATTGCCCCTCGGTGCCACAATAAAGAGAAAGTATGGCAAGCAGTTGTATCATGTAATCTGGACTTGTAAAGTATTGTGACGAGCCATACTTTTAAATAATATCCCTCACACTGAACCTCATTTGATCACACTGTCATGATTGAGTGTTTCACATTTTATTTGGAGTCCTCAGGGCTCCATGGGATTTATTTGTCTAAATAAAGGTTGAATGAATGACTTCAAAAAATGGTTCCAACATTTGAAGCAAACACATTATTTTTTTGTCATATTTTGTTAGGATATACATTGAACTTATCTGATGCATGGCCTGCGTGTTACTGTTTAAAGTTCAGACTGGGTGAAAACACTATTCAGTTCAATTCAATTCAATTCAACCTTTATTTAGACAGGTAATCCCATTGAGCCTTGAGGACTCATTTACAAGATTCATTTTACAAGATTCATTTACTATTACTAAATTACCAGTTGACTTACTGGTAATTTAATATAATGTTGCATCTGGGCTACCGTAGATGAATCCCCAATAAGAAGGGGATATTTATTTTTGGGGCTTCTGGGAGAGTTATTGTCTATAAAAAAAAAGACAATAAATATAACAATACAATTTTTAATTTAGTGTTTGTTTCCGTTTCTTGTTGGCCTGAAACATACTGAACTGCGACCCCCATATACTGATGTAATGCAGTGATTCGGGGTGGGAGGGGTGGTGGTGGTGGTGGGGGGGGGCTTAACACTGGAAATTAAAAACTTGCCAATGCCACAATATATTTTGTACATGTTGTACAATTTTTGAAGAACACTCACACGTCCACAGAACTTTAATCAATCTTAGCTCGCTGATTTAGAACTTGCAACCCACTCTTTTAAATTTTAAAATGTCCACCCCTCTGGATGGGGCAGAATTTCCTGTTCAAGGCCACCACAAGATGCTCCAGGTGAAGTGTATTTATTTCATCCTGATGCTGATCAATAATCCAGGTAGAAAAATCTGAAAGAGTTTAGTCAGGTCCTCTGGACGTTCAAAAATGTATTTATTTCATTAGCAGATTTAAGTTACAATAAATATTAATTTCCAGCTGGAACCTCAAATGAAATCTTTGCCACCATCAATAAAAGTCTAGATGCGCCACTGCCGAGGTTCTGACAGAACCGTGACTTCTGGGCTCAGTTACACCTCATGTTGTGTTTATTTCAGTAACTGTTTACCTGAAAATTAATTAAAGGATAAAGCCCACCTTATTTTAATCATGATTATTTTTAAACGAAACAAAGCATCAAAATGATTAATTATCAGTTTTCTTATTATTGTTGCTGCTATATTTTTTGTTCTCTTTTTTTTATTAATTCTTTTATT
>NC_056501.1:4798158-4859954 GCF_014905685.2 Nematolebias whitei | reverse complement strand
GGGGGGTGGGGGGGGGGTGTAGCCACCGTGGAGAGCCTCGTGCCAGCAGCAGCATATGGTGACTTTGGTTTAGGGACAGAGTTGTAAAACAGCAGGAAATTCTATTATCCGCCGCGGAGGTTCAGCCTTTGTAGCTGCTTTGGATTCATATTTGTCCATAACGAGCGCGCGCTGGCTGGTGGGGGATAAATCCAGTTAGAGGCTTGGACAGAAAAACGAGTCGATTTTAGAACCAAAAAAAAAAACCTCCTGGAAGATAAAACTGACATTAATATCGAGGTGAAGGTAATTTAACTCGACATTTCTCAGGCTTGAATTTCTCATCAGGAGGGAAATGAAGTCAGTTTCAGAAAGTGGAGCTAAAGAAAGTAAGTCGAATTTTGTTCTTGCTTCATTAATAAATAAGGTTTTACAATGGCCGACCTGTTCCTTTTCCATATGTTTTATGGAGCGTATTTTCACGCCTTCATCACGAGCAAAGAAAACAAACCGACATGTTGTAATCTACAGTTCTGACCGATCGGAACCGGAACCGGCTGCTCAACGGAATTATTATTTTAATGCTTAAAGCTGCGGTTCCGTTAAAACTGGTCGCGAGCGCTGGTCTGAGGGTGTTTCTCTGTTTCGGCCTAATTGAAACGTTAATTAGAAGCAGAGAAGTCGGCACCATCAATCATCAGCTCGTGGAGGTTTTAATTGGATGATTCGTTTCGCTCTTACCTCCCGCCAACCCCCCCGCTCCAAAAACACGCTGCGTGATTTCAGAGTGACTTTCATCTGGATTTCTCTCTCTTTATGACAGAACGGCTTTAATTTGCGTTCGGCTCTTCCAGTCCAAGAGGCCAAGTGTCTCTGGATGGAGCGGAGCAGCCGCCCCCTCATCAGCCATGACTGAATTCACAGGAGAAACGTTTCAAGCAGCAACAATAATCCTGAAATGTTGGCTCATTTGTCTCAGAGCTCTCAGATAATTATTACCCCCCCCCCCCCACACACACACACACACACACACCACCACCCCTGAGGAGAGAGAGAGGGAAAAGCTGCTTATGAAACAATTTGGGAAATAACCTTTAAAATTTTTAATAAAGCACAACAACATATAATAAACTGAAAACCAAAATAAAGTTTAACTCAAATAACACTTTTCTGGCGCTGTTTTAGTTTCAGTTGAAGCAAAATATATATATATTTTTTAAATCTTGCAAATTATAAAATATTGGTAATTTTAAGGTTTCAGTTGTTCTCCAAAATATAAAAATAAATATGAAATAATTCAGAAACATATTGACACAGGTTTAAAGGGAATGCGCAGCTATTTTATCTGTATTTATGTGATTTCGTTACTAAAACAATACCAGTAGTTTTTTCATCATCGGACGCGCGTGTGGCGCGTAAAGAGCGCATCTCTCTCTCTCCGTGTTTTCTGACAGCAAACAGCTGGAAACGCCTCTCAGTCCACCCTGATCCACACCCAGGCTGCTGTGGGTGTGTTTGCTTCCACGCTGGAGCGGCCTGTCTCCATCATGGTTTCCACTGGAAAACAGGCGGAGGAGCGCAGAAAAGACGCGGCTGCTGATGAGCTGGATCACACGTGACACTCCACGCCTTCCTCTTACATAATTTTCCTCTCAGAAGCTTCTAATAAAAATAACATTTTTATTAATCAGTGCACAGAATACTTATAAGCAGTCAAATTAAGATCAAACACAATATGCTGGGTGGATTTGGCCTGTGCGTAAAGGTTTGGGCATCCTTTAACTCGTCACACCTGTTTACCCCAGAGTGTGCGCGCGCACTTCCCCCTTTCTCCGTCCAGATCACGTCCTTGTTGATGTCACGAGGAGATCGCGTTCTTTCCAAACCCCTCTCAAACACTTTTGAGGTCATTTAATCCACGGACGCGCGCAGGTGTCCGTCTTCATGACAGCTCCTCTCGGTTTGGAGGCTCACGCGTCCTCCACGTGGCTACACGTCGTCCATCCTTATTGGTTATCACAGAACTGTGCATGCGAGACTGCGCGCGGCCTCATTCCTGCAGGGTTCGGTTGTGTCTCTGTCAGTTTTAATTCTGTGAGTCAAAAGCTGCTGATTGGGTTCCTGAGCAGCTTCAGAGGAGCAGCGTGCGCCTCATGGTGCGGGCTCGATTTGCATTTTTAAATCTAAAACTTTATTTTGAAACAAATTCAATGAGATTATTAATCTGCTTTATCAGTGTGGACATGTTGATTTTTAACTGATTCCATATTCTCTTCTCCTCTCTGGCATTTTAATTGCAACTGAATCTCATTTTGATTATTTATAGACAGTTTGTCCATTTATTTATGAAGCACTTTTAAAGTTGGACAAAAGTCAAAGAAGCAATTCACAAACCCACGTGCTTTAATGATCAAATTATGGGAACATTGTTGTTTGAAAATTTAAAGCATAAAAATAATCCCAATTGAATTAATGAGAATGGTTATTTAATGTTATTAAATGATCAGAATACAAGGGAGCACAACACCAAAAGGTTAAAAAGTCCAAATCTCTGCTGAATGTGTTTCTGTCCCAAAGTATAAGCTCTGATCATGTTTCATTTATTTATTTTATTTGACCAGTCTGTCAATGTAAATGAAAACTGCAGTTACAGTAAAAGCTATTATCATTATTTGGTTTCTGTTTTTCTGTCTGAAACATCTGACTCTTTTTATTTATTTATTTCTTATCTCAGATTGTAAAATAAAAGTCCATTTCCGTATAAACTCATTTAGTTTTTCTATTTAAAAGTACTGAAGACTGTAATCCCAGTTTGTGGTATTTAAAATGATTGCCTTATGGTTTCAAACCAGTTCAGGTTTCTGCTCAGACTTCAACTGAATTTTAGATCGATCAAAATCAGGAACAAACAAAACAACCCAATCACTTCTTAATAAACGAATGTCGTCCTGTCACAGGCAGCGTTGGTTACTTTCAGTGTTCAGAAGTGGGTCACGCCGGTTTAGAGCTGCTGTTTTATGATTGATGACGAGATCAGAGCACCATGAGCGCAACACGCCTGCTGCTTTTAACACGTCTCTGACATGAAAGTAGCATCATTTCCACTCACGAGAGCCCCAAACACACACACTGTCCAAACCTGGACACCTCGGATCATAAAGTAGCTTCGTTTTATTCCATGTTGCCCCCTCCGGCCTCCGAGCCCCTCTGAGGACTGTGGTCGTCTGAAATGACCCACTGGGGCACATTTTAAAGAAGGATGGAGCTTTAGTGAAGTTTCAGCAGTACGAGTGAATGTTTCTGCTGTTTAACTCCTGACTGCCTTCATTATTGTGTAATTAGCCCACAGACCGGCGGTTGGTGGAACCTGATCCTGCAGGCGTTAGATTTATAGTGTTGGTGTCCGTGGCTCAATGCCAACTAATTAAAGACGTGCGATTAATACGACCACTGACACCACCGTGCTCCTAAAATAACACTTGGATAATTAGTTTGCAATTATTGAGATTAAAGAGATGAAAATTGCTCAAACCACCTTGCATGTTAATGATGTGTTTCTATGTGAAATTACAGTATTCTTGGTTGGTCAATGAGAAAATAATCAATAAATCAGGATTTTATGAATCCCACAAATAGAGGCTTTTAGCCTAAATGAACAATTTGGTCTTTTTGTCATAATTAACCACAACCATCTAATTTAAAAACTAAACATTGCTTTGACATCGCCGTTAATTTACACTTTGACCTGATTTTAATTTAGCATATGTCCGCTCACGTTCGTGCACGTGTCCGCGCACAGTGCAGTTGTTCAGATCTATTTATAGGCGCTGAAGGAACTCTGCTGAGCTGAACCTGAGCTCAGCAGGCTGAAGGAGGAACGACAGCAACGTGAAAAGTTTCACACCGAAGCTAAATTATCTCCATCCAAACGGCAACAAATCTTATATTTTATTATTAGTTAGTATTATTATCACAAAAAACAAAGATTATACCCAAAGTCACCCAATAAATGTAAAAGTTTGGTGTAGTGAAATCCTGAAGTTGTTGTATTTCAGAGTAGGGGACTGCCTGAAGGCAGCCATGTTTTATTATCCACCTGAAAAGGAGCTTTAACTTTAATGCGGCCCGGACCTCAACATGTCCCCCCCACAAATGGATCGGCTCAGCGCCGTGATGTGCGCTTTTACTTTTATTGACGTTATTAACGTTAACGTTTTATTAACGTTGTTTTAGTAACGTTACCATGGTGATATGATTTGCAAACAAAGATGCCATGTTTCTCAGTGAAAGACACTGGATCTTGTAACAGCCACAGTGAGGTCACATGACCTCGAGTGGAGAGGTCCCTGAACAAAACACCGGTGAACTTTTTGGAGCCATTTTGGTTCAAGATGGCTGCCACAGCTACCGCAGAAAACTCAAAATTGACTTTAACTCGGTCATTCTTTGAGATATTGAGCTGTAATTTGGTATGGTTGTAGCTGAGAGAGAGTTGTTAAACATTCCTGATGCAAATCAAAAATCCAAGTCCAAATCCAAATCAGCAGTTTTTAGAGATATTAAACTGAAATTTGGTGGTAGCTGAGAGCAATGCCCGAAAAAGGTTGATTTTAAGTTAAAAAAAGTTCAAGATGGCCACCAAAGTTAAATTTAAATGGTTATTTTTACACATATAGAGCTGAAATACAGAGATGAAAACATCCCCCATCATATAATGAACCCAAATAAAGACAGCCGTAGCTTAAAAAAAAAAAAGACCATAACTCAAAGATTTTTTTTGCCACGTTGAGCTGAAATTTGGTGTGATGGTAGCTGAACGCGAACCCCAACACAAAATGTCAAATCCAAATTTAAAAATGGCCGCCACGTGGCAGGCCCCGTCAACGTTTCTCCAGGAACTTTCTAGTTAGTTCTTTTATTCTCAGATTATTTTATGTCTGTCCTTTAATTCCTCCATTTACTCCGAGTTTAGTGCGTCAAAGTTATTTCTGATTTCTCTTCGTTCGCTCAGCCGTCCCTGAAGAAGTCTTCAGGTGACCTTCAAGCTGCACACCTTTCTAATATGAGCCAGTTTTTATACAGAGCTACAAATATAATCTTATTTATGTACATTTTGTTTATTACTGTGTGGAAAATAACAGCACCGTGTTGCTTTAAAGATTTGATGTGACAGATTTGTAAGTTTAAAACTGTAAATTGATGTTTAAGAAGTCTCTCTCCCAGCCGAGTGCACACACACGTGCACGTGCACGTTCAGTAATAACCAGACAGTGATTCCTGCATGTTCTCTTTCATTATTCCTGCTACACTGACAGAACTGAAATTGTTTGTTGCAATTACAGTGTGAAATATGGCCGTGACATTTTCTCTGGAGAAAACAAAATAAAATAAATGTTCCATCTTTATGACCTGTTGTTTGTACAACCATTCCAGGATTTTGTTAAACGCACCAGTTTTTTTCATTAGCAGAGAGTGAGAGGACAATACAAACATCAATAAGGCTGTAACCCCCCCACATCTTTAGTTTCTGCTATGAGAGAAAACAGCATGGACTCCGAGCGGGACTGTTGAGGTTTATCTTCTCATGTCACGGCACACATCTTGGCAAATGAAGACAAATCCACGTGTGAGCACACCAAGTTCCAGGGGAGCCTTCAACAAATTAATCACTTGCAATTCTATCCTTGTCCACTTGGGCGCCGGTCGGGTCCCTGATGCAGCATCCGCCGCGTAATGAGGGCCACATCGTTGGATTCTTGCAGGCCGAGGTTGCTCCTCGAAACGAGAGAAAACAAACGAGCGAGTGAAGCCATCTCTCTGGAGGCGCGTCGTTTTCTCGAGATGGTGTGGCGCCTCGACCTCCAAGATCACCCCTCCACCAAGTCTTCCTCTCCCACTGCACATCAGGATTTCATTAAATGGTGAGCTGCACCCCCCCCCCCCCCCCCCCCCCTCAATTCACTTCACTCCATCATCACCAGCACCCCCTCTTTCCCCTTTATGCTCTCTCCTGCGCCACTTTTCTCCCAAACCAAATGAGGAAATGGCTCGTCTGGTTGCTGACAGACCCCGAGTTGGGCCGTAAAGATAAATGACCCAAAGTATTAAAGTTTAACACGTTGACAAAACCCACCTGATCTGTGGGATTAATGCAACAAAAAATCCATCTGTGGGAAGAAAGGAGGGGGAAAGTGGGGGTTTGCTTTGGGGCAGCGATGAGGACTCCGGGCACCCTGGAGGTCAAACAGCGTTTCAGATTAGGCCTTTTCCAAGACTCAGAGGACGACTCAGTGGAGATGGTGTCTGTGGCTTAAAAGATTAATAATAAAAAATAAATACAATACACAAAACACCTACAACACGTGCACGCTTTAGAAACAGAAACAACAAAGCCTGGCTTTGGTTAAAATCACATTTATATTCTGACAGCGTGCCGAGCTGCGGTCCAATCACAACAAGGAGTTAACAGAATGTTGGACATCGAGCTGCGAATAGAAAAATCAGCCAGAACACCGAGCCGCTCAAATTAAGTTTAAGTTTTTACCCTTTATGAAATATATTTTCACACACTTCTCAGACTTTAACTCCAGTTACACGTGGCAGCACGATGGATTAGTGGTTAGCACTGTTGCCTCACAGCAAGAAAGGAACTGGGTTCAATCCCGGGTTGATCCTCGGGTCGTTCCGTGTGGCGTGCTCCAGTTTTCATTGGGAGGTGTTTGATTCTCACATATAAGCTGTATAGCTTACAAATTTAATTCAACTTTTGGAATTAGTCCGTCATGCGCTCAACTCTTAAACTTATTCTTTATTAATTGAAAAAAGAAACGAGAGTACAGGCAGGAATTGTCTGAAAGCAGCTTATATTCAAACCTGATAACATCAACCCTTATTATTTATTACTGGTCATGTGTCGAGGTATCTAGAGCATTTTTAAACATACATGAAGATTTTTGATCCATTTATTAGAATGCAAATAAGATTATCTGGCCTTTAAAGAGACACTCGAGTACAGAATAGTTGTGAATGTGCTCATTGCCTCATCATTCTTTCCCTGACCAAAAAAAAATCAGCGATCCCCGAGAGGAAATAAGGTGATGAAGCTCGTGTTCTCTTGTGCTTAAAGTTAATTTTGATGAAGGTGAAAGCACTAATTTATCTGCAGCCTGTTAATTGCAGAGGACAAGGACATGGTGGGAAGATTTCAGAACCAAAGCACGCGGTGGTGAATGTTTATTTAGTTTTACTTGTGAAAATTACTATGGAAGTAAGATTTGACTTAAATTTAGTAATGAAGCGAATATAAATTAAAAAACAAAAGTACTTTATTTTTCTGACTGGGACTTCATTTGAGCTAAAGACATCGACATGCATCAATAAAAGCAAAGCACAAAACACAAGCAGTTTATAAAGTGGCCATATCCATCCATCCATCCATCCTCTTCTGCTTATTTCAGATTTGGGTCTCGGGAGTAGCAGCTTGAGCAGGGAGGTCCAGACATCTCTCTCCACAGCCTCTTCCAGTTCTTCTAGGAGGACTCCAAGGTGTTCCCAGGCCAACCGAGAGATGTAGCCTCTCCAGCGTGTCCTGGGTCTTCCTTGGGGTCCCCTCCCAGTCAGATATGCCCAAAGCACCTCCCAGGGAGCATCCTTACCAGACGCCCAAACCAACTCAACTGGCTCCTCTGGATGTGGAGAAGCAGTGGTTCTACTCTGAGTCTCTCCTGATAACTGAACTTCTCACCCTGTCTCTAAGGGAGAGTCCAGCTACCCTGCATAGGAAACTCATTTCAACCTCCTGTATCCATGATCTCATTCTTTCAGTCTCTACCCAGAGTTCATGACCAGAGGTGAGGGGAGGAACATAGACTGACCAGTAAACAGAGAGCTTTGCCTTACAGCTCAGCTCTCTTCACCACAATGGACCGGCACAGAATCTGCAGTACTGCACATGCTGCACCAATTCATCTGTCAACCTCATGCTCCATTCTTCCCTCACTTGTGAACAAAACTCTGAGATACTTGAACTCCTCCACTTGAGGCAGAACCTCACCCTCAATCTGAAGAGAACAATCCACCTGTTTCTGACTGAGGACCACGGCCTCAGATGTGGAGGTGCTGATTCACACTCGGCTGCGAACCGCTCCAGTGAGAGCTGGAGATCACGGCACGATGACGCCAACAGGACCACATCATCTGCAAAGAGCAGAGAAGGAATTCTGAGGCCACTGAACCGGACTCCCTCCACCCTCTGGCTGCACCGAGAAATTCTGTCCATAAAAGTTATGAACAGAATCTGTGACAACGGGCAGCCCTGGCAGAGACCAGCTCCCACCCTGAAGGGGTCCGACTTACTACCAGCAATGTGAACCAAACTCTTGCACTGCTTGCATAGGGTCCGAACAGCCCATAGCAACGAGCCCCCAATCCCGTACTCATGGAGCAACCCCCCCCACCACCACCACACACACACACACACACAGTGTGGGGTGTGCACATGAGTTCAAGTCAAGTTTTTTTGCCATTCGCATCACATGTGGTACACGAGGTGGAACAAAACTGTGTACTCAAGGTCTCAGTTACACCCAAAATAGCAAAAATATCAAGTATAAAAAGAAACATTATACAAAGATCCAAGATATCTGCTAAACAAATGCCAAATGTTGCGCTAAAAGGTCCAAGATATATGCTAAATGTTAATAATGTAAAACAATATGGTGCATCAACAGCAGTCCGAACATGAGCATGAATACCGTCACATATATTAGGGAACTATATGATCAACTTGTTAACACATATATTGTTTACATATCAAACTTTATAGAATTTACTACTTTTTTTACTACTAGAATTTAAAACTCTGGAAGATTCCCCAAACAATAAATGAGTTCAAGGTGACGATGGATGTACTCTACAGAGAAAACTCTTTTTTTATTCATTGACTCTTTCATTCAATCCATTTCTAATTTGATGCTTTTGTGCTAATGAATAAGGCGTCCATATTGTTTCCGTAGAAGGCAAAGTCCAATAACTTCTTTGACGCTTCAGATTAAGATTTTCTAGGAGCAAACTTCAAAATCACAAATGTTACAGTAGTTAAAAAAAGAACTTGCATTTTGTTTTTTTGCTTCAAAAAGCACTTATTAATCACAGTAACACTTCAAAATTGTTTAGCTTGATGTAAGCATGTCTGGTTGTCCCTAACACATTTTTGTTATTTGCACCGCACACATTTGTAGCAACTTAAACAATGTTAGATAACACTCCTGCAAAAGCTTTTCTCCTCAGATTGCTTTAAATGAATCGTCCCATTCGTTATGGGACTTTTTTGTCTCTACCCTTTGAGACCAAACTGTCCAATAGGCCAGGATAACCACGTTGGACGCATTTGACCTTCGAGACGTGAAGTGGCATGAGAAATCTTCATGGTGCCATGTTCTCTCAGGAGTGGCAGTACCTTGGAAAACTCTTGTCACTCGGTACAGTTGTCGCTGCTCTGACTAATAAAACCTGACACTGGATGCAGAGAAAGCTGTTTATAACCCTGCAGAAACAACCCTGCTGCGGCGTCTGGGCAGAAGCTGATCAAACACAAACTAAAAGACAGTGTTCTGTCTCAAAAGGGCTTTTTCTTCTTAAAAGCATGAAGTGCTCATACCACAAAACAAGCAGCTGTTGGATTTAAAGACAAGATCGAGCATATAGGCTGCTGTCACTGAACGGTGCAAACCAACTCGTTACGACTCCTCACAGACACCGAGCACAGAATGAGCCGTACGCTGGTGACGCCGACACTAAACCATTTGAAATAGTGAATGTTTGTAGTTTTTGAGATGAGTGTTTTGCTGGACTGGAATAAAACAGGCAATGCAATTAAACCTTAGTGTTTTTTTACTGCAACATATTCAAGTAAGTAAGTAAGTAAGTAAGTAAGCCAGCCACCGTCGTCCAGCTCGCCTGGAGCAACCGTCAAATCAGCTTCATTTTGCAGCGCTGCCCCGGTGAAATGCAGCTGATTTGACCATTAAAATGCATTTATTAAGTAAAAGTTAGACTGAGACACACCTTTATTATAATTTTGAGCAAACAAATAATTGTTTTTATAAGTTAATCTTGTTAAATTCTTGTTAAAGTCCTCCCGTGCATGCTCCCGCGGCCGCCATTTGGCAGCCAATCGATTTTTGGCACAACACCGGCCCACATTTCTGGGTTGTCAGCGGTGACACATAATAGATGCAACATATTTATGTATTTTTCCACTTTATTAGACATATTTGGACTGATGCGACTTATAGGACGGTGCGGTGTGTACGGTGGAAAATATGGTATTTCCAATTCCCCCTCTTTGCTCCATGATGGGGGACAATGAAGAGTTGTTACTTAATTTTGAAAACCACACGTCTAAATGACTTACGCTGCTTTTATTGGATTTATCAGTTCACTCCAAGTTGAAGACTTCGCATTATTTATGGTTAATCCCAGAGAGAAAACACGTTCGTCTCAGATTAGAGTCCCAGCGGTGACAACAGATGTAAAAAGGATTTGTTGTACCTCTTGGTGTTTGTGTTGCCTTTCTGGACCCCCACAGGGATGGATGTACTCACACAGGACAATCTGACTGCCAGGAAATACAGCAACTTTCAAAGAAAATGTAAATGAATGCATTCCAGTGATTAGTATGCTTGTCTGACATGTGCACAGCGCTGATCCAAGAACCACAGCTCAAAGCAGCAGGATTAAACAAACTGTAAGAATTATTGGGAAACACTTTGCTTTTTGGCACAAGTGGGACGCGCCTTCACCGAATTATGAATGTGTTCACATTAGTGAAATACAAGCTCGTAGTGAGGAGCCCTGAACATGTTCAAATCTGTTAAATCATTATTATTAGTTCCCTATTATTCTTTAAAAAGGTTTAAATTAAATTTCTCAGCTTGGGTGACATTTCTTTTACCTCTGAAGTATTCAAATAGTGATAAAAAAAAAAGGTTAATTTGTAACCAGAAGATAATGGAAACCATCTTTTTTATTGTTAGGAAACTGTAGAGTTGTTGGAGTTGGTGGTGTAACAAAAACAAAAATATAAATGAGAATCAAATTTGGGATCAACTTTTACAAAACCATCAATTTATCCCACAAAACAAATGAATTGGTGCAACAAATCGTAAAAAGACAACAGATTTTCTGAAAAACACTTCAACACTGAACGACTGCATTCTTTTGGCTTTCTGTGCGTCTCAAATGATGGTTTTGTAATGAACGGGGAAACAGGAAAAAAAATGTCAAAAAGAAGAGAAAGGTCAGGAAACATAAATATTAGGGGAGTGAAAACACTAAGCGAGGTCTTGGCTCAATCTGCGTCCATAATTTAAGTGTGTTGCAGAAGTTCATAAATATTAAGAAGAAGGGCTCACACTCCGTCGCAGCCATGAGCAATGAATCCACGGAGAAAACCTCCTGCAGATCCCGGGTGTCTAAGCTTTTGTGCCTGCGCTTAATTTTTCTTTTCCAAACCAGACTAAGATGGATGCTGACCCCTAAAGAGCCAAACTGTTTGTTATAATTCAGGACACGAGCAGCAAAGAGCTCAGAGTCAGCCTGTGGGTGCGTTTCTGCTTTCTCATTATGCACAACACGCTGATTAATGCATAAATAGACTTTCAAACTTAGATTGATACAGATTTTCAAAGTAATAATATTAATTTACAGACTCTGATTAGACTTTTAAAGGAATCAATTCATAAAACTACTTCACATCTAAAGACCTCAGAAAACACTGACACCAGTAAAAGTAGTGTATCTTGAAGGAATCACCCGCTGCCCTGCATGAATCTGACAAGCAAAGACGTCATGCATTCTGTTTGCACACAAAGTAAGTGTTGGGGATGACTCTCAGCTATTACCACAGAAGATTTTAGCTCATTATGTCCAAAAAAGTAACAATCTGCGCTGAAGGTTGAACCCAGATGCAGACAGACACGGGGAAACAATAAAGAGAATGTATTTATTAACAAAAAACTTTAAACAAAAAGCTAACAAAGCAGCAAAACTCAAACAAAAAAACAGTAGTACAGGGAGACACAGAGGAAATGGAGCATATAGGCTTGGAAGCACAATCCACGGACAAGGAGGAAACACAGACACTGAACTTAAAGAGACACTAACAAGACACCCTGAGGAACCCCTGGGGAAAGACGACAAGGAACAGGTGAGAGAGGCAGGAGCTGGAGCTGGCTACACGAGGAGCGAAACAGCGGGAAAACTGGAAACGGGAAAAACAGACTCAGAAACTAAAGACACAAAAGCTTCAGACAGGACAAAATGTCTCATTTCTGGACCCTGTTCTGTCCGCTGGTTCCAGAACCATTTCTTAGATATAAAGATCTTCGTTCCGAAACATGGTGAGGCACCCCACAAATATTAATGAATTATATTGTAATTTAACGGAGAGGCCAAAGTGGAGGTGCATTTAAAACATTTGCAAAAAGGTAGACTGCGACAAAAAGAAGACAACAAAAGGAAAAGAGCCGAGCGCCGTGAGAAGAGAGCTCAGAAAGACAGGAATTAATGAACTGTGCTCAACCGATGGACTTTCACCAGAAACATTTACATCCAAATTTATAGTCATATAAATATATAAATACATATAACTCTTATAAATTACATTTTGACATGTATCGAGTTTTAGGCAATAAATTATGTTAGCTAAGGTTGATTAGTTGTCTTGATTTGGGTTAACTCTAAAAGTTAATCAGTAGATGTTCACCCTCTAGGAGGAAAGATTAAAAAAACACGTTAAGATAGAAATAATTACAAACACAAAATATCCATTTGTATTCATTAGTAAATGTTCATTTGATGAAATGAGGTAAATTTGTCATCCAGTAGTTTAAGTCTATAGCAGCATAACTAAGGGAAAGGTCAGGAAACCCAAGCCAACCCTAACTATAGGATTTATCAAAAAGGAAATACTTGAGTCCAGTTTTAAAACTGGACAATGTGTCAGCCTCACGGACAGAAACTGGAAGTTGGTTCCACAAGAGAGGAGCCTGAGAACTGAAAGATCGTCCTCCCGTTCTGCTTCTGGAAACTCTAGAAACCGTGAGTAAGCCCGCAGTCTGAGAGCAAAGTGCTCTGTTAGGAAAATATGGAACAATAAGGTGTGTAGCCGATCGAAGCAGAAGGCTGCTTGTCCTGAGTCTGGTTCTGCTGGAGGTTTCTAGGGAGTTTTTCTTTCCACTGTCTCCTTTCTACTGCGGCGAACTGAAGCCTCAGCACATCTGCTGGTTTCCTTCCTTCCTTAGACAGATAACTTTTACTAATTGACATTTATAATGTATGTCCATGTTTCTGTTCTGTGCCCTGAGACGACTTCTGTTGTGACTTGGTGCTTTAAAAATTATCAATAAACTGAATTTAATTGAGTTTATAAAAGTTTCATTATAATCCGTCCAGTGGCTCATGAGATATTTTGCTGAAAGTCAGATGCGCATCTTTTATGTCATTTGGCAAAAATGATGACAATAATGCACAGATGTAAACACGAGGAAGAGAAGAACAAACTAATCTGATGTTTCATCTGCTCATTTAAAACACTAAATACTTTTCTATCCCGAAACTTTTTCTCACTTCATGATGTTCACAAGACTTTTATTTTAATCTTTTAATCACATATTTACATTTTCCTCTTCAAAGGAACAATACTGTTTAACCATCTAATTTATTCCAGGCCAAACTGTGTTAAATCTGTCTAATATTTTACAGCCAGGAGAAGACGGCACTTCTCTGGATATTTGTGTGCATGAGAAGGAGCAGGTCTGAAATGAGGAAAGGAAACATGAAATGGCAGAGCTGTTAAAGTTGAGACTGCGCAGAGGAGGAAGAGGAGGAAACGACAATCACGTTGGGAGTCCCAGAGTTCTTGTTAGAGTCGCAGCCTGCAAGTTACGCAGTTACGTCTGACCTCTCACAACTTGGCATATGTTGGGTTTTTTTAATGCTTATGACTTCAAACCTTTTGTAAAAACGATGGTGAAAACAGTTTAACAGCAGCAGTTTTTGACCATTTAATTAAAAAAAACAATATGTCACCATATTAAATACAACAAATCACTCAAAATACAACAGAACCATATATTGATTTAATGTTTACTGTCCTAAAATGTAAAAAAAACCAAAAAAAACATTTTACCATAAAAAATACTCTAAAGTAAAGTTTATGGTAAAATGATGTCTTTCAACTAAATACCTTAAATAACAGTATTATTCTGCGTACTTTATGACATAACAGCAGTGCACATTTATATTTATATTAACAAAACGTATGTTATTCAGTAAACATACCTTTTAGATGTAAAAACATGGTTGTTTTAAAGTAATCTAACTATGTGAGAATATCTTTAAAAATACTTTAATTTAAAAAATATATTTTATTTTAAACAAACCACAAAAAGGAAAATGTGTATTTTTTTTTTAAAGCTACCTTATTATGTCTGAACATCCGTCCCATTCAAACATGTGTCCAGATGTGGAAGCATACTTAACATTCAGCACGAGGACAGGAAGCGTGTGTCACATAACTATGCAAAACACATGGATAATTGGGTAATTTGTGAATGAAAATTATGGGAAGTTTATGTGGGACATTTTGATGTGCATGCATGTGTACGTGCACATATTCAACGTGAGTTTTAACCTCGAAATGAACGCTTCGTGTAAAAACTCAAGGTTTTACAGACCAGCAATCAGTTCTGAGCAGATCCTGAAACATTTCAGTGTCGGGTGTTTTCAGGCCCTCAGGAGCGCTTCCAGAACATTTTACAGTTTTCTTTTCTTTTCCAGTCTCGGTGACTTTCAAAACAATAAAGTAAAAAAGGGGGAGGACAAACATTATAAACACTCAGGCACATCAGTCAACTCGGTGTCCCATTTTGCTTCCAGAGGATCGACCGTCTGTGTGCAGCATCCGTGACACACCCCTCAGTGACCGCGGCCGCCATAAGCAGCCGCAGACGAAACGATATGGAGATTATCGGGACAAAAAGCCTCCCAGCTTGTCACAGGATGCAGAGCGTATTGTACATCCACATGTATTGAACACAAACCTGTCACCGTCTGTGACAGCCCCATTCATCACACACAAAGCCAATCCTGTCAGCGGCACAATGTGCCCCTCCTCCCTGCCCACCTCTAAGTGACAGCATTGAAATGAACACGAGGACACCCGGGCATATATTGAAATGATTTGTTTTTCCGCCTCCCACTGAAGCCAATTTCCAGAGGCTAATAAACCTGGGAATTGTTTTTGCCTGAGTAAAGAGATGGCTGTGAATCATCATGAGGTCCAACAGGAAACTGTCACTTTCGTGGACCAATCTGTTGTTTCAGATCTAAAAGAATGAATTTTTTAATTTTCATTAAACAGCATTAAACTCTTTTCAAAGGAATGAGAGCAAACGTTATCAGCTGAGATAGATGCTAAAAAGAGTATTGCATCAAACACAGAGCTCACGAAGATTATAACGTTTGTAGAATAAATAAATTAGTGAGTGTTAAGGCGTGCATGACCTTTTAACACGTGGGAGTGGAAAAAAGAAACGCACGGCGAACGTTCACAACAGTTTGTGCTATGGTCAGAATTAAAACTGGAAAATCTCTGGAGGTAAAGTGAAAATAAAATTGTTTAACAAATAATAAAATTAAGTCCCAAATGAGGCAGAATGCTTTCAGCTTTGTTTTCAACACCTAAATATTCAACTCGACAGTTTATTGGCCTGGATCATCATTAACCTTGTTAATGCTCATGCTCAACTTGAGTATTTTGCAATGCATTGTGGTCTAAGTAGTTTGATTTTTTTTAACTTCTGGAAACACATTTAGTCTAAAAAATGTTTATATCTAACTCTGTTTCAGCCGCTTTGCACTCGTTCAGACATCGGGCACGTGCTCATAGTCACCGTACAACTAGAGTTAAATAAAAAGCTTCTGAGTTCGTGTCTGGAGCTTTTATTGGCTGGTCATGGAGATGGGTGGGCACAAAGAACAGCAGAACTATTTGCAATAATCTAATATATATGTATATAATTTGTAATAAACATTTTATATTCTAGAAGTGGAAAAACCACCATATTTAGCAACATTAAACTTTGCTCCACAGACTCAAGTCAAGATGAGAACGTTGTCAAACGGTTCTGCTTCTCTGTCCACTCGTTTTTATTCTTGGCCTTTTTGTTGACAGGTTTTTGTAACTGCCTCCTAAAGGTAGCATCACTGCCATCTTCTGGATTCAGCGACGTCTTTGAATTCTCCTTTCTGTGTCCACATCTCAGTATTTTTAGGTTTGTTCAGTTCCTAATTTACTGAATATTTGATTTCCAATTAAACGAACACCAGCTTTTATTAAAACATCATGTTAACATGTGACACCAACATGCAGGAAAATCATCATTAGTTGCATCATTTCTGAACTGGAGAAGTTTTGTGTCAGTTTGAACGTTGGACACATTGGACATTGTGTTTTTATTTAAAAAAAAAAAAATCATTTATAAGGAGTTTGAATTGCAGCAGAGCTTTTCACTTTGAGTTAATCAGAAACAATTTGTAATTTTAGAGTTAAAAAAAAACAATAAAAATTAATGCTTTAATCTTGGGTCTTAACACTTTAGTTAAAATGTTTGTCCTGTGGACTCAATCAACATTTTAAATGATTTATTTGAATCTAAACCACAATCAGTTCCTTGAACTTGAACAAGCAGATTAGGCGAAGAGTAATTTCAAATTTGGATTATCTGTCTCCAAGAGATACATTTTCTGTTTGTTTTTCCTGAAATTAATCATATCTTTTAATCTTCTAACCTCAACTCAGTGGCTTTGGTTCACGTGTGAAATAAAACAGAACCAAAACAGATAAGAAAGACAGCAGCAGCAGGACTTACAAAGAACAATGAACATGAAACAAGAGGAGAAGATGCTGGGGTAGCTTCTCAGACATCCACGGCAAACTAAAAACTAAAACCAGTGGGACCTATCTTCTCCAGAAGACGTTTCTCTTCCCATCAGGAGGCGTTCTCAGTTCAAACTGGAACAGCCTCGCCACTCTCGGGCCTGTGTTCATGTGCGAGCAGTTTCCTCAGGAGCAGGGCTTTGTGTAATCGAGTGTTTGTCTCCTGAGTCAGCGGTGCCTCAGTAATTATCCATAGATCCAGAGCAGAGGAGCTCTGCAGCGCTGACGGAAGGAGCATCATTTCCCGAGTGTTCTCAGGAACTGCAGACTGCAATAACGCCACTCAGCAGGCCCATCAACTTGATCCACATCGCATTTTCAGCCAGTAACAAACACCTAACCTGTTTAGTCTGTAAACAACAGCAGCGAGCTAATAAAAGGACTCATTGCTGTGTGTGGATGTAATCCAATGAAGTGCCTTCTTAAATCACGCCTCTTGTACTGTAAGCAATATTGGGTAAAGAAACGCTGGTCCCAGAATGTCTTTGATGAACATAATGAGACTTTTCAATAACAAATACATAAAGAATTTATGAACTCGGTCAGAACTTGAATTACTGCTGTCTGCCAAAATGTTTACTTCACTTTGTGTCACTGTTTGGTGAATCTGCAATCCTCTGAAATCTCTCAAGGCCGGCTGCACCGATGATGACTTCCAAACTTCATCACATGGGCTGATGTGACATCCTGTTGACATCTGAGCGTCACCATCGCATGTCCTGAAGCTGTCACATCTGCAGGGATCTGACAGATTCTGGAGGGCTCCCTGCTGAGTGGCACGCCACTGGATAAAATGTGACCGCTGACTGTTATTGCTTGTATTCGTTTCAAGTTATAGGGCGTATCGTATTTAAGATAATCTTGTTTTCGTGCATCATTTACAGTCCATTTTACCAACTCAGCACCAGTTATAAAAACTCATCTAAAACGCTGCAAAAATGAGTCAAATGATGTTTTTTTTTTAGCTGAATAACCTGTAAAATAGTAGCACTGTCCAGGTTTTTCCTTACTTTTATAGAAATAAAATAAATGTTGAAAATAAAAAGGCGACATATTGGACTGGATACAAATCTTCTTTATCTGACTTTCAGTTTAGTTTCAGCTTACAGCAGATTTAACCATAAAGTTGGATTATTTTTCATCCACCCCTTTGAACAAATAATTCTACAGCCGTAGTGATCCAAATGAAATATTCATGAAGGTTGAATGCTCACACACACATCACCAGAAAATATGTTTCCCTCTCCGTGAGGTGTTTTGCTTTTTATAAGCCCACTCTTCGTAAAGACTAGATCAGTTTGTAAACCTTTTGAAACTTGGAGCTTTTGATTATTTTGATAACGACAATCATTTTGCTCGTTTACAACCCCAAACCTGCCCAGTGACACCATGAAGGAATTTTATTTTACCCAATAAAACCACATAACACAACATCAATAAGAAAAGTTGTTTCAATTAGTTTTATTGAATCTGAAAAAATGTTTAGACCAAAATAAAAAAGATAATGTACACATATCACAGATGTTTTAAGCAACTTACTAAATCAATATCTCAAATTCAATTCAGTTTATTTCTATAGCTCCAAGTCCCAAAAGAAGTTGGACAAAGTATAAAAACATCCACATACATTATAAAAGACAATTAGTAAAGTTATCTATCAAAGGAAGCAGCAGCTTGTGTTGAATCTTCACTTTATCACAGTCTCCCATCCTGAACAAACGTAAAGGAGACAGTGGAAAGGAAAAACTCCCTTCAACAGGAAGAAACCTCCAGCAGAACCAGGCTCAGGACGAACGTCCATCTGCTTCAACCAGATGGATTCGAGAGGACAGGAAGTAGAAACAGACAGAATGACATTTATTAGCTAAATGGAAATTATTCCTAAGATGCTCAGGTCCAAAAACTAAAACATCAGTCTTGTCTGAGTTTAAAAGCAGAACATTTTGGGTCATCCAGGTTTTTATGTCTTTAAGACAGGCTTGTAGTCTAAGTAGCTGATTGAATTTATTGGGTTTCAAGGACAAATATAACTGTGTATCATCAGCATAACAATGACAATTTATTCCATGCTGTTTAATAATATTATCTAATGGAAGCATATATAAAGTAAAGAGTAGTGGTCTGAGCACAAAGCCCTGAGGAACTCCATGACTAAATTTGGTGTATGAAGAAGTTCAGTTGAAAGCAGGTCTCTCTTGTAAACGAGTGGTTCAATGGGACTAACCAGTGTAGATAAAGGTTGAATGAATTATTTACATTTACAAACTGGAATCTACCAAATAAATATGATTTAAACCATTTTAGAGCTGTTCCTGTAATCCCAATTTCATATTCGTCTCTGTAAAAAATATTGTGATCAACTACTTCAGATCTTTAATAAGCTTTTTTTAACAAACTGTTCTCAAGCATGTATCATTCAGTTCCTGATTACGTTCTCTCTTGTTCATTTGCAAACAGTTTTAGTTCTTATTTTAAAGTGTCACCTTTAGGATAATTTTAATGAGTCTTTTTTCATTAAGTGTTTTTATTCTTCGTGTAATGAGCCAATGGTGGTTGGCTGGTGTGAACGTGAGGGCAGCCTGCAGTTACAAAAAGTTGTGTTTATTAGTTAAACAGAAAAAGTACATAAGACTGCAACGGGACAAGACACATCATGACCTGACAAAGGTCAGGTCACTACAAGGAGCTTACCACATAAAGCCTAAATTGTGACACATCACTCATGACATAGTAAAGAAAATATGCAAAAAAAAAAAAAATTAATCCTTGTCATATTATTTTAAAGTTCAAAAGCAAATCTTGTCACTTGAAATGCTTGGTGACGTTGTGAGTGCAAAATCAAATCTGGGGCCGTGTTTATACCACACACTGTAGAAAAGAGAAAGCATCTGAAAGGTCTTTGGTTTCAGTCCGAACTGTTGCCATGAACAGCTCATCCATCCATCCATTATCTTTACCCGTTTATTCCATTTTGGGTCACGGGGGTCGCTGGTGCCCATGTCTAGCAATCACTGTGCGAGGGGCGGGGGACACCCTGGACGGGTCGCAAGTCCATCACAGGGACACATAGAGACAAACGAGACAAACAAACATTCACTCTCTCACTCACACCTAGGGACAATTTAGAGTTACCAATCAGCCTAACATGCATGTTTTTGGTCTGTGGGAGGAAACCGAAGTACCCGGAGAAAACCCACGCATGCACGGAGAGAACATGCAAACTCTACCCAGAAAGGTCCCTGGACCGGGGTTTGAACCAAGGACCTGCTCGCTGAGAGGCAGCAGCTCTACCAGTTGCGCCACCGTGCTGCCGCCATGAACAGCTCTTTTGTTTAAAAATCTGTGCTGACAAAAGATGAAACTGTCCCCTCAACCTGTGGAGAGCTCGAAATGTGTCATCTCATGAAGTTTTGGGGTTTTGTTTTGCTACAACTTCTGGTTCCGTTACGCGCCACAGATTTAGGGGGAACCACGAGGATAAAACTCCAGACTCCGATGCTGCTTTTGTCTTAAATTTTTTTTTCCCAACTTTAAACTCTTTTGTCTTTGATGAAGACGGTTGCCTTTACCCTCCCTCCCTCCCTCCTGCTTTTTGCTCTCTTGTCCTGTCAACTTCCTCAGAGCCTCTCTTTACACATCTTCTGAATAGAATATTATTATGGATTTGGTCAGCTGGTCCCTCAACACAATTGATTTTTTTTTTCCCACCAGATGACAGGGTGCTGGAGAGCCCTCATGCCCTGAACAAACCCTCGCAGCTGGGTATGTCATGGATTCCTAGGGTCAGTGGAAGATGATATGCCTATCTGTTCTGTCCGTGGATGACGTAAAAGATGTGTATTGGATTTATGATAACAGGAATTCTGCTCGTTGGAATCAGTGGATACCTTGGATATCAACAAATTAGGAAGACGTCGGCAGCACTTTCAGCCATGGTAAAGCTGCCAGCCTTATGTGAAGGATTAATTCGTGCCTCGAGCTCTCACACTCATATGCTTAACGAGCTCAACCGCAAGCTGGACGCGATTTCTGAGAATCGTAGGCCACTTGCGGCTCCTGGAACTCACCAGCATGAAGGTTTCGATCTTGGAGAATGCTAATCGAGCACAGACCGGGCGGAATGTCCACAAATCTGGCTGTTTGGATTCACCATTGAGTAGAACTGGAAGTCAGACAGAAAATAGAGTCTGGCGGCCCAAAACAATTGTTGTTTATCTGAATTTGGCCTCCCCGCTGGACTTGGACAGGCCAACGAGGACATCTGTGGCCTTATCAGAACCATGATGCTGATAGACACTGTACCATCTTATCAGAACTTTGGAACTTTCTGGAGTATTTATTGATAACTCACCGGCTTTGTCGACCTCTATGCATAAATGTATTATGATGTCATTGTATGTTGCCGTTTATGTTGCGAGGTCTTTTTTTATTTTCCACACTGTTTCCCGGCCAGGACATGGTGTGAGACATTAATTTTTTTGGCTTCCTCCGTCCTCGTGTTTTCTTTTTCCCATCTGCCTGTATGTTGTATGTAACAGGTCTCTCTTGTAAACGAGTCTTTGAGGCTCAATGGGAACTAACCTGTATAAATAAAGGTCTGAGAATAATAATAATATAAAGATGAACAAAGATTCACAGTATATGAGAACTTTAAGTTAAAACATACTCACGTTGAGCTTCAAAGACAATTAAGAACATCATCATACAAATTCAGGAATTTAGGGTTTGATTTGTTTCATTAGGCTGGATCATGTTACGGTTTTAAACAGCAGTGCCCACTTTCTTTTTGTTATAATGAATTAAAAAAAAAACGTCAGACATAAAGTTCTGATCATGGTTAAAATCACAATAATCATTCAATCGATCTTACAACTGAGAACACATGACTTGTTTTATATCTTGTGTTTTCAATCCATTCCTGCTTTAAATCTGTGAAGTGTGTTGTGCTCAGCTTCTCCCCGTGGTTTCTACAGAAAACAGCACAGCTTCTTTATACACTGCTGACCGCAGACATCCACAGTGGAGCGAGCTCATTTGGAAGTCAGTGCACTTTTCCCTGGTGAGCACACCTCCTGCCCTTCCCCCTTGTGCTTTTATTTTTAATTAACCTCTCAAAGATACTCTGTTGTTGCTTCCCGTGTCTGTGCCAGCGAGGTTAATTATTTCACCAGTTCAGGGAGGCGCTGAAGGACAGATCAATGCACCTCAATTCCCTGCGCCTCCAGTTCAGTCTCACTTGCCGGACGGCGGTGAAAAGGAGCGGAGGCCGACACTGATTGTGTAGCTGTGGACGTCGTCCCTCCAGCACTGGCAGCACTCTGCATGCCAAAAGACACGCGTATAACACATACGTGACTTATTTACATGAGAATTCACACTCAAAACAAATGCACACACACACACAATGTGAAAATAACCGTGCGTATATGACGCTAGACAGTGGAAAAGTGTTAATGTCGGCCATTTTCCCCACTTTGCTCCAGATGCCTTTTTGTGGCGAAGCCCTGTTTAAAAACGAGCCATTAAAAGTAAAAGCAGTAAACCCGTTCTGAAGTACTAACTGACAAACAAGAGCCTAATACCAGCTCAAGGGAAATTTGAGGAAACTCACAGAACATGATATATGAAACTCCCGTTTGAAACCATTTTGGTGCATTTATATATTTTATAATTTTCTTATTTTTATTCATTAAGAGTTTTTTTTCTTGTTCAATTAGATCTAGGCTTGATCAATATATGGTTAAGTTTAGAAATAAAATAAGAGTTCATAACAAATATCCTTGTTCATCAGATAATTATACAGAAATACACAGTTTCAATGCAACATTTACATTAAAAATGATGCTAATGACTCGTTTACAGATAGATTTGTGTCAGATATGCTACCATAGGAGGACTAATGAACACATTCTTCATACTGACTGTTTCAATGCAAAGTAAACCTTCACACAACCAATACTACAACATTATTTCAATGCAACCTTTATTTATACAGGCTAGTCTCATTGAGCCTCGAGGACTCATTTACAACAGATGGGGTCATGTGTCTACCTCTGCTGTCAATCGAGGACGCCAAAATTGAATATAATTGGAGTTTATGATAACTGGTTTCCTGCTTTTGGAATAGTCTGGATCCTGGTTTATCAACGTACAAAGAAGACGGCCGCAGCTAATTTGGCCTGGTCAGGCTGTTTCCTATGTGAAGGTTTGGTTTGTGCTTTGAGGACTCAAAATCAGCTGATTTATGAGCTAAACCGTAAGATTGAAGTGATTTGAATCACAGGCCACCTGCGGCTTTGAGACTCACCAGCATGAAAACAACCTAGAAGAGGCTCGTAAGCACGGACCAGTAGAATGCGCCCTAATCTGGCCATTTCAGACCTTGGAAGTATCAGTACAGACTCAAAGGCTGACGGAAAAATAGTCTGCCTGAATAAATCAACAATAGTGGATTATCTGAATCTGACTCCCCAGTTGGCCTGAAAACAGGCCAACTTATCAATTTCTCCTGGGAAATGTGTAAAATGAGGAAAAGCTTTGTCTATCGCAACCCCCCCCCCCCCCCCACACACACACACACACACACCATCCTCTGTGAAGGCTTATCAGAACTGTGCCGGCTGACCATCATCTTATCAGGACAGTGGACTATCTGTTAGTGCTTCGTGGACCGCCTCGTCGTTAAATGCATATGTAACGTGTTCATAAACGTGTTCAGAGTTTTTTAATGTCTTAAATCATGTCCCGTTAGGACAAGGTGTGAAGAGATGTTTTTTGAAATGCCACTATCCTCTCCTCATGTCTTTGTCCCTTTTTCTATCCAAAAAATTTATTCTGAAAAGGATAAGGCGGCCGTGTTTATAGCAGCAGCTACGTGCACTCCGCCCATCTTTTGGAGAACTGTACGGACATATTCTCTTTGTATCTCGGTGCAATGATACTAAACCTTAGTCTGACTCTGATTCTGATTATTGCATAGTGTTTACTTGGATTGTTGAGCATGAACTTTGCTGAGCTTGGATCGACTGAATCTGTTTTCGCCTAATTTGTAATTAAATACATTAGTTTGAAAATTAATTTCACTAAATTGAAACTGAATTTCGTTGTGTTGAAAATTCAGTTTGACTTCTTTCATTTTCCATCCCAGAATTCAATTTCCGTTCCGAAAACGTTAGTGAGACTTCCTTCATGGAAATGTAGGCGTGCGGTTCAGTATCAAGGAGTTGGTAAAACAACAGAGTGGATGAAATCCAACGTAAAACACCAAAAAAGAAAAATAACTTTCTTTCTTTATTTTGTTTAATTAATTGCAAATTACGCAAATATCTGATGGCACAAGTTTCTGCCCATACAAAACCAATTTATCACTTAGTGACACAGAGTTTTTTCATTTATAGTTTATTTTATTTGACTGTTGTGTCTCAGTTTTGTCTGAGCAGGCGTTACGAGAGTCTGTTTTACTGAAACCCTGCAGGTTTCTGGATTTAACCAAGCGGAAAACAAAAGTAAAAATTAAATCTTATCATTATGTTTCAGTCATGATCTGTTAATGGTGGTTTGTGATTCCTCTGTTGGAGTTGTTTCCCCTGTTGTTCATTTTATTTGTGTGTTTCTTGTGCCACCATTACTTTCCCCTCAGCTCTTTTCCTCAGTCATACTCTTCATCTCACACCTGTTCCTCGTTCTCATCAGTCTCAGCTGCAGCTGCTTACCTCATCACCCCAAGCACTAAAAACTCCAAACTTTTATTCTGTTGTCATTCTGTACTTTTCCACTAGATCCTCATAATTGTTTTAATTTACTCCTCCTTTTGCTTTTAATTAATATCTTGATCAAGTTCTTTGTGTCAGTCTGTGGTCTTGATTCTTCAAACCTCACCAGTCCTAACCGTTTTATACTCTGCTCACTTTTACTACAGATGCTGTGAGTCTGTTTTCCTTTTATTGGACACATTGGACACTGTTTACTCATTTACACATTTAGTGAAGAGGTCATTGACTTTATGTCAGACTGAACGTTTATTTTTAAAATGATATTGATCCAGAGGTAATATTGAACACTTTGGGGGAAACAAGCCAATGAAAAGTCTCATTGATGAGGAGTTGTGTTACATTGGTTTGAATGTTTTACTTAAAAAAGGTTCACAGAAAACTGCTTTTTGCACTTCATGACAAAATATTAAAATACTAGTGAGTAAAACTAAAGTAAGTTGAGCGAGTTGAGAAACGTCATTCCTCTTGGTTTTGAACGGCTCAGAATGAATCTGAAGCTCTGTGTTCCCCATTTGGACACGAATAGCCATGAGATGCAGTGAAACGTTGTGTGATAGAGCCATTAAAACTCCAGCGCTAACTTGGCCTGCTGACAGGAGCAAAGGAGCTCCCTGCTGCGCTCCTCTCAGCAGGCCTCCGTGACTATCTGTGAAACATTTACTCTTCGACTCACAGAAAGCCCTTCCATCTCTCCTCTTCGTCCTTTCATCCTGACTTGATATGTAGCAGAACTCAGAGGGAAGATGGAGTGGACGCACATAATCAGAGCCGGGCCTTTCCCCCTATTGTGTCTCCATCAAGCCAAGAGCAGGACCATCAGCACCAATCTCTGCTCGTGAACGTCTTTGCAACATCAAAACTGACCGACCGTGGGGAGCCGGGACATGAAAACCAGCACATTCTCCGTGCTGCACGCATGCAGCAGTTTGAACCAACCACTTGCTGGGTTCTGCTCACATTTGGATGTCTCTATCTGTGGAAAATTTACCCCTTCCCCACCTTAACAGCCCAGTCCTGCTCCCCTGCCTCCAGCTAACGCAGAGATGGCAGCCAGAGTGCATCAATCACTGCACGCCAGGGGGATGACATCATGGTGAATTGGCGGGGCTATCTAAGCGGGAACAGGGAGTTTTTCAGAGGGCTAACAGAGATAAATCGAAGTCTTCCAGGTTCCATCCTTCTCTGTAAAAAAAAAAAAGGATCTAAAGGCTACATGTCTGACTCGAAGACTTCAGCTTTCTGTCCCGTTTCTTTTCTGTCATTCATCACCACAACTTTGTTGCTCTACTTGCTCTGCAGCTTGTTTTTGTCTTATCAGTCTTAAAGTTTAATGCAGCCGATTTCTGCTGAATGCAACATGAAACTCTGAAGACCACCATGCCTCACAAACGTTCGCTAACTCACTAAAAGGAAGTAAAACTTAAATGTTAAAGCAGTTTCTTGGGCGTAGATGAATATAGCAAGCTAAAATGTGCATGTCTGTGAGGAAAGTTATTTACATTGTTTAATATTTAGATCCTAAAAACACAAGATTAACACATTTAATGCTTAAACTAATGTAGCGTTATAACCTTTTAAACAAAACACTGATGACTGACAGAAGAGAAACCGATATGGGAGAGGAAATCTGGTTTTGCTTTCGCCTCTTGTCCCTCTTCTGGCCTGTGAGAGCCAATAAATCCCACATCTAGAGCTATTAGATTGACAGAGCCGAGCACCGTTTGATGTTAAGTTGTCTGAGATAGGCCTCCGTGCATTCCAGGGGCCAAATGCAGCTCGGCTGTCATCAGCAGGCCTCCCTTTTGGACATCACGGCATGCACGTCAGCGATCTGCGCCTTCGACAATCACGTGTGTGAGATAATTCTTATCTTTTCACCTTTTCACCTGCACCAAGACACTGCGAGCGTGCACAATCAGCGTGGTTAAGATACCGCCAAGACACTTCAGTTCGAGTTGTTGAAGGGAAATTCATTGAATGAATTTAAAAGGAAAAGAAAACGGACTTTAAGGTGTTTCAAGCCACCGCTGAATCATATCCTGCAAGTCTGTGTGGCTGATGTATGAGCTAAAAATGTTAAAGAGTAAAAAAAAGGTATAGAAAAGATAAATCTGTGGTAACTGAACACGTGAGTGTAATCGTTATCTTAGTGGATACGTTTTAAAATTTCTGCAGAAAAGCCTCATAAGTGGGAAGCCTAATTCGGTGCTTCCAACTTCTTGTCCAACCTGGACAGCATTCAGGATAATAAATTACCCTCTCAAGTACGCCGCCGAGGTTTTAAAGCGCAGGGATGAGGCCAAGGGAAAAGGGAAAATTGTGTGACCTGCCGACCTGCAAACTCTTAACCCCTGGCCCGAGTCCTGGGCACCTCCCAGAGAGCTCTCAAAAAGGCTGGAGTCAAACTTTACATTTGGACTCTGTCTCTGCGACCCTTGTGTGTGCCGTCACCCCAGGTGCTCGCTGTTTCTCTTCATTTTAATACACCTACGAGGGGAGCGGGGGAGAGCTACTGAGGATGAATAGGCTTGATGATTAAAATTAAACACACCCCCTAGGAATTTCTTGCTGATTCTCATTATTTCTGCATTATTTTTGTTCCTCTTTCCCTCCTCCCTTCCTTTCCTCTGCATGAGCCGAGCACTGTGGAGGCAGCGAATGAGTAAAAGACACGTTGACAAGAGGGTGCTAAGTGGATTTGAGTTATGGGCAGTTGGGTGATGTGTTTGTTTAACCATCTGGTAGCAACTCCCTCATTTTTTGTGATGAAGTGCCAGCGGAGGGACGGAGTCCAGTCCCAGTATTGATGCATACAGACGCAGATGCTGTTGATTTGACAGGGTCAAGTTAGATTTAAAGTAGACGACATGTGCATCGCCCAGGATGAGCTCAATTCTAACACTGTACTGTGATTTGTCAAACACAAAACATGTTGTATCTTTTTGAAGCTGTCCATTCTACCTTTTTATTCAAGTTCAAGGTGTGTCAATGTATAAGTAGCTGTTTGGATTCATTGGATTTCATGGACAAATAAAACTGTGTATCATCAGCATAACAAGTTATCCCACGCTGTTTAATAACTTTACCTAATGGGAGCATAAAGAATATTCAAGTTCAAGGTGTGTAAATGTAGAAGGAGCTGAAAAAAGCTCTTCTAATGTTTGACCGGTGGATCTTCCTCAGTTTTCTACATCTTCCTCAAGGTGTTTGGCAAGTGGTGAGTTTGGCTGCCTTCGAATGAAGAGAGCATGAACGGGAAAGGTTTGAGTTCGGCATTTCTTCATGAAAACAAACATGGATTTCTTTAAATTGGTTGATTTATTGTGTCTGAAGCAACATAACATGTATACATATCTGCGTCTGACTATGAACGTATTTTTTAATAACAGACAGAAAAACCATGGCAAATCCCAGTTATCAGTTTTGAAGTTTCCTCCTATTCAACCTGGTGCATCATGGGACTTTTGTGCAGACCGTGTTGAAGATTTTCTTCATTCTCAGCAATTACACACGAGGTGGCGGTAACCAAATTAGGCGCCTCTTATTGACGCGGTGACATGGAGTTCTGAAGTAATTACTCTGCCTTTTAATAACAACGCCCAGCAAAGTCACTTTTTAATCTCAACCTCCTGAATTATTAAGCAGCTGTTTCTCCTTTGTTGCTGCTCAATCATTTCCTCTGCTCAGGGGCAAACAGCCCAGCAGACGTGCATAAAACTCTCTGACAGAAACTTCCCCTTAATTAATGCTGGAAAATTAAACAACAAAAATATAATCAGTGTTCTCAAAACTGGTGTCAAACAAGTGCTCATTATTCGCATTTAAAGGAAAAAATATATCTGGAAACTAATACAGTGAACTCTTTCAAGTACCCAACAATTTCCAGTCAGGTCATCGGGACAGTTTCTTTTTTTTTTTTTTTCTGAAACGTTTCACCTTCCATCCAGAAGGCTTCGTCAGTCAAGGAAACACACACAACTGATTCTTCCCCCAAACAGCTTACTCCAAAGTGCAACAAACCAGTTATGTTGGTGCTAAGATGGTCTCTTTGGCACGCCCCCTCCTCTTGTGCCGGCCCTCTTCCTCGTCGACAGTCATGTCAAACTGGTTCAAAACAAAAAATGTCCATGCTCAATAATCCAGGCTGATGAAGCCTTCCGGATGGAAGGTGAAACGTTTCAACAAAATAAAATAAAAAAGAAGCTGTCCAGATGACCTGACTGAAAATTGTTGGATTGTATACCTGGATTATTGAGCATGGACTTTTTTGGTCTTTCAAGTACCATTTGAGTGAGGTTAATATTTTATTGTATAAATGTATTTATTACTTTTGTGTTTTTGTTTTGGTCTGTGCCCACCTTGTTTACTGTTTCTTATCATTTTTTTTCTTCAGTATACTTTATACTATTGCTATTTTTGCAAATTATTGCAATTTTTATATTGTTGCAATTTTTTATACATTTGCAATTTTTGGGTATAACTAGAACCTTGTGTAGCCAATTTTGTTCCACCTCATGTACCACATGTGATGCGAATGACAATAAAGAACCTTGAACCTTAGTTTGCATTTATTAATTCTGTTTTTTGCTTTCCCTGCACACCTGATCCAGCTCTGCTGATCATCACACCTGCCCTGTTTCAATCACTCTCTCAGTTTCTATCGCTCCAGCTGAACCCATCGCTCGTGTTTTAAATTCCATTTATAAGTTCAGTGAGAGCATCACTTCATGATTGTTGCACCTGGTTTTAGGAATCTCATTTTCATATCCTGTTTTTTTAATTCTTCCTCATGCATCTGTTCAAGCTAATCAAGTATCTGTACTTTTGTTCATTAGATGTTGGCTTGTCTGTCGTGTACATATTTTCCTTCTGCTGCTTTACAGATCTTTTTTTGCTGTCTCTTGGCCGGGACATCATTGAAAATAAGAACTAGTTCTCAACTGGCTAACCTGGTTTTGTAAAGCTTTAAGCTTTAATAAATAAATTAAAAATTATATATTATATATCCGACTGTTATTATTCATGTCAAGAGCGGCTGTCATTGAATGTTACACTCTGTTGCTGATGTACAAACATCTGCATGCAGAAAAGACCCCCAGTTATTCCTCTCATCTTGTTTGCATGGACGTCCATCTTCAGGTAGTTTGTCAAAGACTGAAAAAACAAACAAACAAACAAACAGCAAACTCACTTCAAATGTTCACAGTGCAACATAAGAGGGCAGCTAATTACACAAGATCACAATAAACTGCTATTTAAAGTACAATCAACAAAGGTACAAAGTTCTTTATTTGTCAATTTGTGTGCATTCCAATAATCCAGGCACATTGAAATTCTTGTGCAGAGCTCTCTCAGTCAGTCAAAAACACTGAAACACTAAATAAGATAAAAATAAGAACAAAGTGGTTTCTATCTATGCTGTACAGAAAGTAAGCCATGTCACATGACCAGTGAAGTTAGGTAGTGTAGGTTATTATTGCACCTGATCAGTAGTTTAGTTTTGCCATAAGTCTGACGGTGGCAGGGATACAATTATTAAAAGACCTCATACTATGGGCGATGATGCAATTCGCTCTACTGTGTCTCAGGTTAGATGAACATTTGTTGTGTCTGATAAGAGAGCGAGCTGGATGGAGTGAATCCTTGATGATTCCAGCTGCTCTCCTTCAACATCGTTGTTCATACATTGAGTCCATGGAAATAAGTTTTGTCCCTGTGATACCCTCTGCAGTCTTTGACTCTTTGCAGCACCTTCCTTTATGCTTGTGTGGCGATAGCAGACAGTGATACCTGTGGTTAGGATACTCTCTATTAGTCCTCTATAGGCCTGGGTGAGAGGGCACTGGTTCAGACCTGCTTTCCTGAGCAGTAAAGCCTTTGCTGGGCTTTTTTTTTTTTTTTACTGTAGCTGTGGTGTTGAGAAACCATCTCAGGGCCGATGTAACCTGCAGTCCCAAGAATTTATGGCTGTCAGCCCTACCTCAGTCCCTTTAATGATAAGAGGCTGTAATGGGAGAGGGTTCTTCCTGAAGTCCAAAGTGATTTCTTTTGGTCTGAGGTCGTTCTTCTCCATATGTTATAATGTTGTCTACCAGAGTCCTGCACCCTGACTCGTTCCCCTCCTGGATGAGCACCAATATAGAGGCGTCGTCAACATATTTAGCAATGGTGGTGTTGTTCTGGTGGAGACACAGTCATAAGTGTACAGTGTAAAGAGTGTAGGACCGAGGTAACAGCCCTGCGGGGCTCCTGTGCTGATGTGAGTTCATCATTCTCACCACTTGTGGTCTGTCAGGAAGTCCAGGATCCAGTTACAGGTGGGAGTCGGGAAACCAAGGTCTTTTCTGTCAGTTTGCCTGGGCGGATGGTACTGAAAGCTGAACTGTAGTCCAGGAAGAACATTCTGGAAAATGTTCTCTTCTTTCCAGGTGTTGCAGTGTGTGGCGCAGGACTATTGATACCGCATCATCCACTGACGTGTACTCTGTTTGCATGCATTCTTCAAAGTACTCTGCATTCTAACCACCAGGAGTGATAAGCAGTCTTGTTAGAAACACTAAAAATTACAAACGAATAAACTATATTTTATAATAATTACACACTGAATTCCCACTGTGGTGTTCAGAAATCATTTTTCTACAGAAAGTCAAGAACTCAGATAAATTGGGCAGACTGTGAGTTTTGTTTCATTAGTGTGTTTCTCTCTTAGAGCTGGAGTCAGGGTCAGGACATGTAACATCCAGATAACCACCAGCCCGACTGAAGTTCAGGATTTTGTTCGTGAGGAAAAGAAACAGCTCAGTGGGAAAATCCTTTCTGCTCCGTTTTCACTTCCCACTAACACCGAAAGTGACACAAAAGCTAATAAAAGTATATCGTGTCTCCAAAGAGAGCAGCCACAAGTTAGTTAGTGTTGGCAATCACAGCGCATCGACCCTCTGTGAAGTCCAAGACTTTGGATCGATACGTTCTCTAACAGCGCTGAGAGGGGAAGGAAGTGGAAAATCCTGATTTCAGCTTTAGCACCTCATTCTGTTTTCACCTCCTTCATCTTGGAAAAATGTCAGGAGAACAATAAATGTATAAAAGGTCAGCGGCGTACTAACAGACCCTTCCAAGCTTTCATTACATTTGCTGCTGGCTATAGCAGAGGCGCTTGGGCAGGAGTGTTGACATTTGGTTTGTTTTTACACCATGTTGAGTCTCACACAGTTGTAGCTCCTAATAATGTCAGAGAGAAAGATCCCGGGGCAGCTTGGTTGTGTTTACTGCTACTGTGCAGGAAAAGGGAATCACATTATGATTCATATTTCAAACCTTCCATTGGCAGCACAATCAATACTGAGAGAAATGCTTTAAAAGTCAGGTGAAATACCTTTGAGGGTTTACATTCCAGCTTTTCTGACTCATGAATGTTGATTGGTGCAGCTTTGTTCAAATATATTAAGGCCCTCTCTGGTCTTCAAGTCTGTTTTTTATGATTTCGTTCTTGCTTCTCAAAAGTTATCCTGGAAAAACTTGACATTTTTTTTTTTTCTGTAAATGATTCAATACCATGTGATAGCTCCGTTTGAATCAGGTAGCATCTTAAAAAAATAGAAACATGCATGCTTATAAAAATGTTCATGTGAGCAGAAAGAAATGCAATTTATCAACTTTGCTGGCTGTATAAAGACATCAAACCAAGGCTGAAAGAAGAGGGTCTGCAACTTTTTGATGCTTAAACGTGAAGACAGCTTGGAACCAAAAAGACAAATGAGATGATCCACATGTCCGTTCCTTTGAGAAGGTCACACTCCATAACTTATACTCATGTTGTCTTGACTTTTGCGCTATTTTCCACACCTAAAGTCAAAAAGCAAAACGGGCGCAGACAATTTTCCTCTTGAAGATATGCATTTGAGACCTCGGGTGATCTTTGCACCTTGTTTCATCAGCTGATCAAGCGGCTGCATCAAACCACAACGCAGGTTCATAAAATCTGAGCTGCAGTGTGTAAATCATCAATTTGCTTTTAGCTGCAAATCAGGCAGCGTGGAGGAAAAACAGTGGAGCGATTCAGTTGACTCTCCTCTCGGGTCAGAGGTTAATGAATGATTTTTTCTTTCTCCCACCAGGCGTTGCCCGTCTCCTGCGAACTGCACGGTGATAGAAACTCAATTTAGCTGAGATAAATCCCAGTGAGATAACGTGCTGTGATTTAATCAGCAATGAGCTGATTGATGCGGACAAGGTAAAACGTAACCAGCAGGAATTGGTTTATTGATCTTCTGAAAAATCACAATGACTTGCCAAGGATTTAGAGGGTGTTAATGCACTGAAAGCAGTTTAATGGCTTGTGATTAAAGCCCATTACTGGTGAGGTCTTTTAAACTGTAAACACTTAAAAAAAAGCTCTGAGCAAATTGTGGCTTAACAAGCACGCAGACGTCTTTGTTGAAGGTGGTGACGTTTATGAAGAAGAAGAATTCCACTTGAACCGAAGTGATGCAACAGCTTTGAAACCCATTACTGTGTGAAGCTGTCCATGTGTTTGACCTGAACCCAAATCACTCCTTCTAACTCCTGACCCAGAACCCCGCTCACAGTAAACCGCTCAGGCAAAATGAGAGGAGAGACAGAGTTCAGGATAGATTTGATTTCACTCCAGGGCCAGGTGTGGACTTTGTACTTGCCACGAACCGTACCGGCGCTCCAACATTCCCATCCAGGGCTGCATTATTTATACCCACCCTTGGAGACTGCATGACAATGGAACTGTTAATGTCTAAATCAGAAGCACAAGAGATGTCCAGAAAACACTTTCTGCAGCACCTGTTGCCTGAAGAGTGAACCGTTAAAGACTTTTATAGGAGTTGTTGTAAAACTGCAGAATGTGGATCATTTTGTGGTCAAGTTCTGAACTAAAGCTAAGTCAGGTACTAATAAACCAACTAAGTTCCAAATGCAGAGAGCATGCAGAAACATAATTATGATGTGTTATCTTCAGTGCTTCCCATATTTGAAGCTTGCTTTATTGTTTTTTTGCAGAGTCTGGTAGAAGTACTTGAAACATAAAAACAAGTGAAACCTGAAGTATTTCATAATAATCATCTGCATATAGTGAAATAAAGCTATTTCATGTTGGAAGACAGCAACAAGTTCAATTGGACAATGATTCCTGAAACCTGTTTTTTTTTTTTTTACTCAGAATTAAAAACTGCCAAATGGACAGTTTGTGCACTGGAGTTGAAACACTTACAAAGTTCTCCTGGTCATTAGAAAACTAGAAACACCGTTTAAACTCAGTCCCTCACTGCGCTGTGACTGTTGGAGATGAGTTCATGACTAGAACTTAACTTGTGAGAAAACACATGTTCAGTTCCCTGAACTCTGAGGATCTGTGACCAAGTGACCATCAAGTTGTGTGTTTTTGAGAAGCCATGACTTAAATAAATCAGTTTATTTTTACATTTATAGCTTTCAAAACTAAGTTGCGCAAATTGCATTATATCATTACCCCTCTCCACCCATCTCAGTTTGTTTAGAAACTGTTACGTTTCAAAACTAAATGTAAATTTCCTTTACATTTATGTTTTAATCTAATTGAATTTTCTTTCAATATCCAGAAAAGCAGTTTTGCACCATTAAAAAAAATACTGTTTAAAATCATTGTGGTATTTAAACCTGAAAGTGCTTTCTTTCAGAGAAGAAGTCCCATGCACGTATCAGAAACAGCTCTAGTGAAGGGCTTGAAGGGCTGTACTGCCAAAAAAATTGTTGCACAAACTTTTCAAACATGTTCAGAATTAAAGCAACAAGGCTGCAAAACTTTGAGACGTGTGAGGAATTTGAGAACCTCTGCAAACATTGCAAGACATTCTGAACACTCCTTTAAAATGTTGTTCCCAACAAGTCGCTGCCCACTGAGATCGTGCTTCACACGTCACCTCTTCCATGAACAACTTCTGATTTGTCACTTATCATTGTTTTTAATGAATCTTAAACTTTATCACTTAAACGTTCATGCTGGTAAAATTTCTTATGTTGAAATATTTTAGTTAGTTGGGCAAAATTACTTTGTTTGATGATGTCATCAAGTATTGAAAAGATCTCTCCCAAACCAACGAACTTTATATAGTTTATCTCGCGCTTCTTTTCAGGAAGTCACAACCAAAAATTCAACTGGACTCATTTTCTTCCTGCATTTGCAATGTGGGTGGCACGGTGGCTCAGTTGGTAGAGCAGCCGCTTCTCAGCAAGAAGGTCGCTGGATCGAATCCCGGCCGGAGAACTTTCTAGGTGGAGTCTGCATGTTCTCTCCGTGCATGCGTGGGTTTTCTCCGGGTACTCCGGTTTCCTCCCACAGACCAAAAACAGGCATGTTAGTCTGAGTGGTAACTCTAAATTGTCCCTAGAGTAAGTACTGTAATGGTTGTTTGTCTCTGTGTCCCTGTGATGGACTGGAGACCTGTCCTGGTGTCCCTGTGATGGACTGGAGACCTGTCCTGGTGTCCCTGTGATGGACTGGAGACCTGTCCAGGGTGTCCCTGTGATGGACTGAAGACCTGTCCAGGGTGTCCCTGTGATGGACTGGAGACCTGTCCAGGGTGTCCCTGTGATGGACTGGAGACCTGCCCAGGGTGTCCCTGTGATGGACTGGAGACCTGCCCAGGGTGTCCCTGTGATGGACTGCAGACCTGTCCAGGGTGTCCCTGTGATGGACTGGAGACCTGTCCAGGGTGTCCCTGTGATGGACTGGAGACCTGCCCAGGGTGTCCCTGGGATGGACTGGAGACCTGCCCAGGGTGTCCCTGTGATGGACTGCAGACCTGTCCTGGTGTCCCTGTGATGGACTGGAGACCTGCCCAGGGTGTCCCTGTGATGGACTGAAGACCTGTCCAGGGTGTCCCTGTGATGGACTGAAGACCTGTCCAGGGTGTCCCTGTGATGGACTGAAGACCTGTCTAGGGTGTCCCTGTGATGGACTGAAGACCTGTCCAGGGTGTCCCTGTGATGGACTGGAGACCTGTCCTGGTGTCCCCTGCCTCTCTAGTGATTGCTGGATATGAGCACCAGTGACCCCCGCAAACCCAGAAAGGAAGAAGCAGGTAAAGATGATGGATGGATTGAAGTTTGTGATGTTTTTTCTAAATAAACCTCAGGCTGTCTTGGAGTTTCAGAACAAAACTTGTCACTTGTCCTCCTAAACATTTACAGCTGCTTTCAGAAACACGGACAAGCTCAGTATACTGGAGAACAAACACAAACATACCAACCCCCGTGTCCTTGTCCATTCTACATTTTCTGCAGGCTGAAGTGGCTCAGGGGAACTTGATTTCTCACTCGAGCGGTGGGACAGTTGTCCTTTGGGTTAATGGCTCACCAAAGACCTGAATCAAATCCAGATGAAAGCAACCTTAAGGCCCCTCATTTTTCTCCATTAATCCTCCTTGTTTTCCTTAACGTGATCTTTTCACCCTGTTTTTAACTACCTGTCTGTTTGGTAGAAAGGGGCTCATCCAGGGTCCAGGGGACCAATCCCTGTCCTCTGCTCTCAAAGCAGTCCCAGGAGCTCCAAATCAGGCCTCCAGGTTTAATGGCTTTTGTAATGGCAAATTATAAGCCACTACAAGGGTAAGATTAATTGAGAGGTGGTCTCAGGCCATTTCTTAGTTCAGGCTACAGTGTAACTCGAGACATTAGCTACACAGTTTAAAAAAATGTGGACGGCTGCCGACCAAAGGCATCACATAATCATGAACTCTTGTAACATGACATTTTAGAACGCGCTATATTTTGCTTGCCTGGAGGGTCCTCTGTTGTAAAAAAAATCATTATCATTTGTAAAATCCACCCGTTGTTTTGTCAGATTTTCAGTGCTGCCATCATTCCTTTGCTAATGGACTTGCACCGAGTCCCTTACTTCACTCCCAGGATATGCAGTTACATTGTTGAGTTATCCTGGACAGCACAAAACTAAGGATCCAAATCAGCTCTGTAGCAGTAAGAGAAGTGATTCAATATGCAATATATGTTGGAGACAAAGGAAAAACAAGCACAGCCTCAATTTGTCAAAATTACTACAGCAGGTCCCAAGACTGTTCTCATTAGTCTCTGCGGGACACGAAACACAGGCTGCGTTTGGAGTAAAACAACAAGAACAAGAGAAAAGCATTTAAGTAGATAATGATTCCCAACACTACACTCAGAGCAGTCCAATGCTTTTATTTCCCTTCTTTTTTCTCCCTTCAGTGTTTTACTTGGACGGAGAATGTGTAAAATCCTGAAATGGCAACAAAATAAGTTCATGATTATCTTTGGAAACACTCTAATCAGACCTTGTCAAGATACTCATCCGGTTACTTGCATTTGATAAATGAAGTGCTTTCCCTGTGTTTTGATCTGTCTTTTAGCTGAGTTTTCAAACTACAAAATGACTCACGGGAGATTTGTTTCTTGTACACAACGCTGAAAATGTAATGCACATAAGAGAAAAGCACCTTTGCTTGACAATCACAGTAACGGTAAAATTTTGATCTTTCCACATGATTATGAATGTGACATCATGGTGAGCAGGGTGCAAAATACATCAAGAACAAAAAGAACCACAATGCATCACCTCATGCTTTTGAGTCACTCCGCACAGATCAACATTTCTCTTTCATAGAAACTGTCAGTGTTTGCTCCAAACACCATTTGACCTCATTCAAGAATGCAACGCAGCAGACAGAAGAAGGTAAAAGAAAAACACGCACAGAAAGCTTTGCAAACGAAATGGGAGGCCCAAGCGCCTCGCTCATATCTCATCTCTATTAACGGGTTTACGAGTGACCCCAGGGATTCTCGTAAAAGTTTACGTGGAGGTTTCAGTTGGAGTTCTTTTAAAAAGAACGAAAGAAATTGGTTGGTTTATGGTTAGCCTTCAGAATTTTATGGCATGTTTTACTTAAGTTCCCATTTTTACAGATCCTGGTTTCAATTAGTGCAGTAACAGTGGAGGGATCTAAAAATGAGCTGTTCTTTATTCAGAGTAAAAAAATACTGCAAGAAATATATTTATATATAAATATAGAAGAGGTGCTTAATTGACTGTAGATCTCCGAGGACACATTCAGGTCAAACCCAGAGGCATGGGGATAGGATTTTAAGATCTACTTAATGGTTGTTGCCACTGCAGCAACAATGTTGAACTACGACTGGGGAGCAAAAGTAGCTCTGAGAAAAGTGATCTCTTTAAATGAAAACTCCAGTTTAAGTAGCCGCCATCAGTGAAAGTCTGTCTCAGTCCAGTCAGTGAACAGAAGCAGAGGCACCCCGTGTTTTAGAGTTAATTTCACACTTTAACATGTTTACTGTTCAGCTCAGCTTTTTTTAAGTTATATGGAAGAAGTGGGGTCCATCAGTGAGAACAAACACTTAAGTCATGGCTGATGAAAAAAACTTTAATAAAAGTAAATAAGTGAATGATCACAAGTGCTGTCAACTGTTGACCTGTGTGAAATCAGCACATTAAAATATTACCATTTACCTAAATACCACATCAATTTACTTATGAAGCACTTAAAACAGCAACAAGGCCAACCAATGTGCTGTACAATAAAACGAAACAAGCAAAAGACACAGGATAAAATACATAGATCCAAATGGGTAAGAACTAAATGACTAAAATTGTAAAATACAGAGAAGTTAAAATCAACTCAGACAGTGTCAAAAACCAGGGAATAAAAGTGTTTTTAAACGAGACTTAAAAACAGTGATAGAGGGAGCCTGCCTGACATGCAGTTGTAACTCATTCAACAGTTTTGGACCTGCAACAGAGAAGGTTCTGTCACCTCTGAGCTTGAGGGTGCATTCACACCAGCCCTGTTTAGTCGCTTTAATCGAACTCTAGCTCGTTTTCCTAGAAAGTCCGGTTCGTTTAGGGAGGTGTGAACGCGCCATCGAACTCTGTCACGGAACAAAAAGGCGAACTCTGGCCCGGGCTAAAACCCAGGTCTCGGTCCGGTAGAAGCGAACTCCAGCGCGGTTCAAGTACAGTGTGAATGTAAACAGACCGAGCCCCGCTCCGCAGGGTAAACAAACACGCATTGCTCTGACCTTATATGGAGCCATCAGCTGCCTTGTGTGGAAAACAACATTCTCCATGGTCTTCTGTCTCATCTTCTGCTCATGCTGAGTCCATTTTTGAAAAATGACAAAATATAACTCCTAAAACTGCCAAAACTTGATGCCACTTTGTTTTTATTTTTATTTACAGAAGAAGAAGTGTCTTCAGAGGGTTTTGTGTCGTTTCTTTCAGTAGTTCTTGGTGCAGCGCCCCCACAGGCGAGCGGGGGAACAGGTTGGTTCAACAGGTTGACTCGACTGCACAGTGCAGTGTGAATGCAAACGCACCAGCTCAAATGTAAACAAAAGGTCATGAATATTGGTCCCGAACCGAACCGAGTCTACCGGACTATCTGGTGTGAAAACAACCTAAAACAAGTGCCTGGAACCAATAAAAGCATCTGGTCTGCTGACCTCAGAGAGCGCTGTGGGACATATGGCTGCAGCAGATCAGTGAGATAACAGGGGAAGAACTATCCTGATGCATGCTCAATAATCCAGGTAGAAAAATACCCAAAAGTTAAATCTGGTCCTCTGGACATTCAAAAAGAACAAAACAAAACAAAAAAATAAGTTTTGTCTTTCATCCGAAAGACCTCCTTAGTCTGAGGTGCTGTATTCAGCTCAGTCTTATAAATAGCACCTTCTCAGAGTGGATCAACCAGTTTGCTGCTGACAACCAAAACCAGCTGCTCACATGATCAATAAGGACCATCAGCCTAACAATGATTATTAGCACATTGATGGCTGTTTACTATTCACAGGAGGCTGAGTGAAACTAGCAATAACAGCATTGTAAGAGGGGGGCAGTTGAACATGGAGGCCTCCACCCCTGTTTAGTGATGGACGGCACCACAGGAGAAGAACTGCTCAGAGATTTAAAAACATACAGAATGATTTTTAAATTAATTCAAAAGTGAACTGGGAGCCAGTACATGGAGGCCAGAACTGGAGTAATGTGCTCTCTTTTACTTGTACAGGTTCAAAATCAGGCTGCAGCATTTTGAACCAGTTGTAAACGTGCAGTGGAGGTCTGACTGATTCAAAAAAGGAGTGCAAACAACAACAACAACAAAAAATCATGCAGTGGAGTGCATTATCGGATGATCTTGGTGTCTTCAGTCTGCCATCCATCCATCCATCCATCCACTATTTTTACCTGCTATGCCCATTTCAAGTCACAGGGGTCTTTGGTGCTCATATCCAGCAGTCACTGTGCGAGAGGCAGGGGACACCCTGTACAGATCTCCAGTCCATCACAGGGACACACAGAGACAAACAATGATTCACTCTCTTTCTCACCTAGAGACATTTTAGTTACCAATCAGACTAACATGCATGTTTTTGGTCTGTGGGAGGAAACTGGAGTGCCTGGAGAAAACCCACGCATGCACGGAGAGAACATGCAAGCTCCACCCATAAAGGCCCCCAGCCAGAATTTGAACCAGCGACCTTCTGGCTGAGAGGCAACAGCTCTACTAACTGAGCCACCGAGCCGTGATTGCAGTCTGCAATAATAATGAAAAAGTATTAGCCTGTGGGCTCGTTCATGCCTCCCTCAGTGACACAGAGGTATTGCCTGCCTTACTTTATGCTTTTCAGCGCAATTTGTTATATATTGGTATAGAAAAAGACACGTGAAATGTTCTATAAAAATAGTTTATAAAACACAAGTGTCTCCCTCACCTGCCTCTGCCTTAGCAAAGTCCATTTTACAGAACTCGTTACTAGACATGTGAGTGGATGTGAGCTTTTTCTGACAATAGACTTGGCCCGTGTCTTTTTGTGAACAAAACATGTTGGTCCTCTAGGATAGCATTTTGCTCAGTGAGGTTCTCATCATTCCTAATCTCCTCATCTTTCTCCTTTTTGACTCCTTATAGATACAGTATATGACAAATGTTGTAAAGTCAAACATATAGTAAAGTCAAATCATTTGTAAGAGGTTGTCAAAGTGACCACAAGGCTGGAAAAATAATCTAGACCTGCATATAAAACTCAACAGCTGAAATACAAATGCACATGCATCCTACGGACCTCCTGTGTGCCTTTGTGCCATGCTTTAGGAAGGAACTTTAACCATAAGCCAGCGGTTGCTTCCTGCCTGCATGAGCTTTAATAGGCGAGCAGGCCTGCAGCGGATGTGTTCACTCAAGAATGACACTTACAATAGGTGCTTAGTTTTGTCTGAAGGTTATGAAGCAGGTTTCGTTTAATTTCAAGATCTGCATGAAACTAAGTAGGAAAAACCAAGAAATGTATCTGTTAAAAAAATACATTTAAAATGCACAGTTACATCCACTGACATGATTTATTTCTAATGTTTGGTTCACATTATAAATCCCTTTAGCACTGGTCCTGGATGTTAGTCCCTTGCTACTGGCCTGCAGGTCACTAAAAATTCAACCTTGTTTCTTGGTGTTGGTGGATCCCAGTACTCTTGTCTATCTCAATCCAGATGGGAGGCAACAGCTCTGGCTCCGTCATGAGCCGGCAGACTGAATCCAAGAACTGCCTGGCCTCAGGACTTACTGCTGCGTTCAAACTGGAACCCAGAGAGAAATGCAATTCAGGCTGTGTGGCCAAACAGAGAGGACAGCTGGCTGCTAGCAAAGTTTGTTTCTCCGTCCAAGGCCTAGTTGACTACAAGCTCCTTAAAATTGTCAAATAAAAATACTTTGAGACATACAGTAGTTTAATAATGTTTTATAATTTGACATTGTGAATCTGTCTTATCTATCAGAGGAAAAAAAACATCTCTTTTGTACATGTATTAGATTAATATTTAAGATCCTGCATGACATCTAAAGACCCCTTTGTTTTCATAACTATCTCATCTCTTATCTCATCTTATCTTAGCTACAGGAGTGCTCGTGGCTCTTAGAGGAAACAGGAGGAAAAGAAGAGACAGGAGGAGACATAAAGGAGGAAAATAAGAGATTTGTTAATAGCAGCCAATATGTAGCAAGAGACAGAGTTGGGGGAGATATAAGGAGGAAAGGAGAAAAGGAAGGGAAGTGAGGCCTGGCTTTATTATATCCTAATATGCCTTCCATACTCAGCCTGTGAGCAGAAGAGTGGCGAGACAAAATTATATCCCCTCCCCGAGCCGTCTCCCTGTATTAACGTCTCCTCTAGCTCACTGGCTGCGACAGAGACAAATGAGAGCGTTTTTCCAGCAGATCATTCTCATCCGTTACTGCCAGTTCTGTGTGATGGATCATCGGCGCTAAAGCGGGGCAATAGATCAAGGCGTAAAAGAGCCTCTGTAGTGTAGGCTACCCCAGAAGAGCGGAGCTTTACAGATCATCGCCCGTCTAATGCATACGTGGGTTAAGAGTCAGATCCTCTCAGTTGTTGTGGCTCCCCCCCAACGTCCTCCCAAAGCCCATGTCGCGTCTCGTTTTCTTCCCATTAAGGTGAAATGAATGGTTGTAATTGTCCTGTTGACCCCGCAGCATCAGAGGTGTTTTAATGATCTGCTACAACTAATTGAGCAAAATTACCTAAAGCTTTCGTCATGTTTACAGAGTGTGATGTTTATGGAGGGTTCTACTGTCAGGCCTGATATTTAATCTTAGATCCAGTCCTGTAAAATGTGCAGCTTTATTGGTAGATTCCTGTCCTGGTTTGAGCAACAAATTTAGTTAAAAGTTTGCATTGCAAAGGTTTATTTTTACAGATCCCAGGAGGATTGTGGGGCAGCAAAACAAAATGGTTGTTTGATGAAGCAGTGAGTGTTTTAGTTGGCCTCCATCCTTGTGTGAAACGCACAAGCAAATGTTAATCTAGCTTCTTAATGTCCTGATGCATGCTCAGTAATCCAGCAAGGCTGAGTCAGGTCCTCTTGATGGATTCTTCATTGTTGAAACGTTTAGTCTTTAATCCGAAGACTTCTTTGAGGTGCTGCAACAAACTCAGCCTTAGAAACAGCACCTTCTCATCTTAATGCTTAAAATAAATGAAAATCGAATGTAGAACCCAGCCTCACCAGAAAACAAGCAATGCATTTACGTTTTCACAACTTCAGAACATTCTGGGTGTAAAATTGTATTTCCATTCCGTTTTCTGTTGGGCAGCAGTCACATGACGGGGTGGGCACGGTAATCTAGAAGAGAACTGTTCTAATCTCAACAATGAATACATTTCTTGCAGAGCACAGAATGACTTTCAGAAGTTTGCTTAAGAAGTTGAAACTGAGATTTAAAGGTAAAATAAGCTGAACTTTAGAACTTTAGCTAGTTAAAATAATCAAGCTTAAAGCAAAACAACGCAAAACACTAGCTAAAATGTTAATTTATTAAGACACTAGTTAAGAGCTAAAAAAGTAAAATACTAGCTAAATGTGGCAACATGGCAACACACAAAATATAAGCTAAAAGAACAAAAAGACAAGCTAAAAGCTTGAGAATAGCAGGATTAGTCAAAACTAAAAAAAAGAATAGGTAAAAGCAGCAAAATTATAGCTAATGTTATCAAAAGGCTAGCTAAAAACTAAAAGCAGCAAAAGGCTACGTAAATTCTCAAAAGCAGCAGAACGCTAAAATCCTAAAGTAGCATAAGAAGACAAATAGAGCCAGTATGATGAAGCAAATTTCAATCAACGTAATGTTTTTTTTTTTAAATAAACAAAGAGATTTCTGTGTATTGCTTTGAGGAAAATAATTCTTTAAAGTCAAATAATTTGAAGAAAAATATGAACGTTGCAAAGAATAAAAGGCATAGCATGCATCTCCTGAATGAGCTGAAGGTTTTGACTTGAGCGACTAAAACAGCAGAGTATGCAAAAGTAAAGGAAAAAAACCATAAATAATTCATAAAATAAAAACAAGTCACATAATATTGGTACACACAGAGACAACATGTGAAACCCCACAGCTCCTGACGACTTTACCACCACACACACAATGCATGCTGGTTATTTACACCATTTAGTGGTAATTGTGAATAGAAAGGTTACAGAAAAAGCATTGCTGCTGCAGAACTGTTAAGTGTTTAGCTCATGTTTCAATCAGGGCTGGTGAAAAGACAACCCTAAATAGAATACTGCTTCTTTATATGCTGCAAGTAACACGGCGAATTAGCAGCGCCGCACAACATTACAGATTTCAATTAATTCTGATCAGCACAGATGTTGCATCACTCTCACAAGAAGCAGGCTCATTTTTATGCAAATTGAAGCTGTTAGACCAAGGCAGGGATGGTTGGAAACTGTGGAACGGACAAATGACACCCTTAGAAGTGTGCAGGTAACTGTCAGAGGAATGCTCAAGTCTTTCATAAATGCACTTATTGGAGGATTTATTAACAGGAATAATTAGACAAGACACAGTCAAGCTGCTTTAGCTTTGCGTAGCAGTATAGAAATATACCTGGCTAGGGAAATGTTACTTCCTGTTAGATAAGTGGGCGGAGTATAAAAGGAGGCAGAAATGCCTGTTCTGGCAATGGTTTCCTCTTCCTGCTCCCACTACGTGGCTCACAACCCGTGTGGGGTTTGGTTGTGGCTGAGCAGCAGATCGTGTTATGCAGATCGTTCTGGCTTTCGTGGGATGAAGGCCAAGCTTGCTGCTTTCCTCCTCCTCCTGTGTATGTGCGTGTCTGCATGTGTGTGTCAGCAGGTGATTAGTTGAGTCCCAACTCATTGTCAGCTTCAAATTTACTACTGTTGGTGATTTGTTGACTGAATCTTATAGGTCCTTGGCTGAAGATGGAAACACTGCTGCTTTGTCTCCACTGAGGTTACAACTGTTGTCTCTATGGAAGATTACCGGTGTTCTGGCTCTGTGGAGGACCACTGCTGTTTGGGTTCTCCAGATTATTGCACTTAATTCAGATGCCTGTGGCTGCTTCACAGGAATTCTCCACAACAAATTGTTTGTGGCGCGGTCCCTGAGCACTCATGTCAGTGGCGTGTGTAATTAGCCACACACCTGGGTCTGGACTACAACTTTTAAAATTCCTATTTGGTTTGATAAAGTATTTAAACTCTATTTAAAAAGCATGAATACAAATGGAAATTAATAAATTGTTTTTCTAAATTTGCAAACCTGTTTCAGATGTCCTAAGTATTTTTGGAAGATCCACGAACCGTCGTGCCTTGTAAATCGCATAATTTTAATGAGAACCACGCGGCACCACCACATTTGCAATGTTTTATTCTCATTATGTGTTTTAAAGATACTTCCATTGAAAAACTAATAAAATACTGTATTTTCCAGCGTACAAGTCAGTTTTTTGTATAGATTTGTCAGTCCTGAAACTTAAACGCTGAAGCGACTTATATGCGTTTCTTTTTTTCATATTCATAATGCAATTTTTGACTGAGGCTATAGATTTCAAAGAACTGCAACAGCGAGTCCTCCCGTGCACGCTCACTTCACTCAGCTGGTGCAGGCGGAGGAACGCTGAAGAGCTAGCGGCTCAGGCCGTGATGAATGGGTGGCGTTGCACCACCCAGGTGAAATGAAGCTGTTTTGACCATCAAATAAACTCATGATAACCGAATGGGTCAGTAGTGACGCATTGTAAATGTGACTTATATGCCGAAGCAACCTATATGGCAGAAAATATGGTATGCAATGAATGACTCATGAATGTCTGCTGATACCTTTAAGACCCTGACAGGAGCTGAGACAGGAACCCTGAGAACTCACTGAGGTCAAAATGTGTGTCGCTTCGCTCACCCAAACAGGATACGCTTAAAGAACTTCTGCAGACCTCAACAGGCTTTTCTGTAGAAAGTGTCAAAGGAGTCATTTTTCTTGTGGTTTTCTTCATTAGCGTGTGGGAACCAAGGATGCTGTGATGACAGCTACCGTGGCATGGATGGGCCTGAAGAAGTCACCCCATTGTTCAGACTGATACATCATTTAGATGGCTGTGACCTCTTCAGACTACTCTTCCTTCTGTGACTTTGATGTATTAAAGTGCAAAAAAAAAGAAGATGGTTCTGTTTTCTTGTGACAGTTCCTTGTCAGACAATGAAAATTAAATCTCAACCCATGTGAGGTTTACACGTTCTCAGAAATACGTATTAATGGCCCAGTCCTTATTTTGCATATACTGACATTAAATCTCCCAAAAGAGCTTTCGGCTTGTTTTTATGCCTTAAAATCTATTTGACGTTGTATAAAATCTAAAAGTTAGCTTCAAACGTTACACCTCACAGAATTACTGCTTTCCCCTCCAAACGTCCTATTTACGTCTTTTTTCCTTGTCGTCTTTGTGTCCCGTCTTCGCCTAATTCACACGAGCCGTGAGATTCACCACAACAGGTGTAGAGGGCAACGGAGAGGTCACAGCTTTCACATTTGGCTTGCTAAAGACTGGCGACAAGAAACCTGCAGCAAGAAAAGAACGCAAGATACAACAGGGCGTGATTTATCACGTCTGACTCAATTCTGCCGAGACTGGAAGAAAAACGACCTGGAGGGTTCGTAAACACAGTCTGCTGTCAATATTTTAACTGTGCTGCGTCCAGAGTGTCGAGCTCTCTTCAGATTTTTTATACAGACATTCTGAAATGCTCAGCGAGGCCATAAATACCAAGTAAAAACTTAAGAACTGGTTTTATTATGAAGTTAAACCTTGACTTAAATAATACTAACAGCCATTATGAATGTTTTCAAAAGATTCTGCATATGGTGTTTACATGGCCTTATCATGATCTGTAGGTCCTGTTGGACTCAAAGTGCAGACAGAACTCAGGAAGCTCGAAATGTAAATAAAAAAATATTAAAATAACAAAAACAAAAGCTGACGTGGCAGCAAAACGTACTTTTCTTAGATCAGGAGACACGGAGGGGGAACAGAACATTACGCCACAAGGGACAATCCACGAACAGGGGAATAATAACGAAACACAGAATATATAGAGATACTAACGAGGGGAAAAACACAGACACCTGGGGAAGGACAACAGGTGGAAGAGCCAGGAGCTGATCACATGAGAGAGACACTGAGGAGGGCAGGACAGATGACAAGAGACACACAGACTCTCTCAGGCCTCGGGTTAAGTTTAAGTCCTTTTGTATAATTCTTTCAGGACGTCAGGTTTCTAATAATGTGGGATGACTTGCACGTTATTTTACATCTCATCATCCTGTTCTGTAAACGGTCCACACTGGAGTCTGAGGGAGGCCGCAGTTTAATGATAATGTCAATGAGCATGCAAAAAAGAAATCAGCCAAAAATCAGATTGAGCATTAAAACCTGCAGTGTGAATGAAGCCTAAAATTAGCTTATGATGACGTCAAGGTTCATGCTCAGTCATCCAGGTAAAACATCCAACAATGTTCTGTCAGGTCATCTTATGATGAGAAATAATAGATCTGTAGCTGCTTTTGTCAAACCTACATGTTGTACATGTTGTGAATGACTTCAGTTGCTACCATTAAAACAATTAGCTCAAAATCTTTAAAATCAGCTGAGTTATAATAATTTTGGTGTCGGCTGAGCTCGATCAGCTGTGCTAGCCGTCTTTAATAAAGTTGACTCCAAACATACATATAGTGTAGAGTTGCATTCGGGCCCCCCAAAAAAATCCTATCTTACACCCCAGACTGTAGCCATCATTTCCAAACTCAACCCGACCCGACGAATTAACAGTAATTACAGGTCTGAACCCGAAAAAACCCCAACATTTTTAATTAAGCTTTGACTTCTAATATCGTTATTAACGGTTGGTAGACAAGCGCGGCTGAATAAAAGGGGCAGAAGATCGGAGCTGAGGGGGTGTTTGTCCTTTCATGGCCGCCAAAGCGCATTAAACCCCTGCTTCTGCCTGCATTCTGCATTATTCAGACACAGACCCTGCTCTGACATGTCTGCTTTGGGATCTCACCTGTTTGGGTCCGTGCGCATCCGCTGAGTGCAGCGGCTGAATGAACGACTGTTTGGGAGATGGATCGCTGCCTGGCAGTACCAGCAGTCCCATCTGAAGCTTAACTGAACTTTGCTTTAACTTTTTCAAGGCCGGACAGATCACGGTGGAATGACCGTGTGCGGCTGGTGATGGTATGGCAAGCCATGTTGCCGTATAATTGGATCGCGGCTGATGCAATCAAAAGCCCGACACTGACCCGGCCCGCCCATCCAACATATTATCATGGCCTGGCCCATGTTCGAGTCGGTCCGGGCAGGTTTTTGGGCCTGAATTAGAAATGACAGCTCTAATATAGTGATTATTTTCTCCAAGTACCACTTAAACGTCTTCGGAAAATGCTGACACACTCGCTGAAAAAATGTTATAATTTGTCTTTTGGTGTGGGAAATAATTTAGGAGGACTTTTTTTTTGGGACTAAAAAGACAAACTTTTTATCTTCTAAACAAATAAAGCTACACAGATGCTGTTCACATCCACTAAAGCACATCTTTAACCTTCGTGAAAGATAATTAATGCTGATGAGTCACATGAAGCAGATTACAGAATGCTGCGGCCCACAGTTAAACTCCACATCCTCAGCGGGCACGCACACACTGGAAATGAATTAACTTGGCTGCTAAAATGATGAACCTTCCACCACAAAGTGACATTGAAAAATTCATTTGCACACTGTTTGCCAACTGAGCACTCGCATGTCTGGACCTCTTTAATACCCCCTGCAGCGTTTTAACGTCAACCGCCCTTCCGTCAGTGATGGCTGGAAGTAACGTGTGTGTGCTTGAGTGTGTGTGTTGGACAGCAAACGATGGTGGGGAGGTTGGTACCAGAAGGAACAGCCAACCAAATAACTTGGGCTGTCACCGTGGAGCCACCCCACCTCACTGAGGCTACTCTTGCTCCTGTTCCCAAAACAGCAGCATAAGGCTGTCATCGCCCAAAACAAGATGTCGTGTCAAGGCAGGAAAATTACACAATAACGAGCCTCGCTGGAGATTAGCCTAATGAGAAAATCAAAACACAATTTAATTCTTGTCAGCGTCTTTAAATTACCTCTCATCGTGCTACACTGATTAAAAAAAAGGTTGTCACTCAGCCGGCTGGCCACTATAAATAACCCCTGGGCTTTTTGGACCACTGTGGCCCTAATTCATTAGATGCAATTATACATGCAACGCTAACAGACGCACACATACCTGTGCACACATCATGTAACCGCTCTGTTCTTCTATGAAGTTAGTTTATTATTTACGGCTTCAGCAGGCTTTGCTTTTTAAAAAGTGATTTATTTTTAAATGTGAAAATATAGACTATACATTTAAAAAATCAGTCAGCACGATGGTGCAGTTGTAGAACTGCTGCCTCTCAGCAAGCAGGTTGCTGGATCAAATCCCAGCCGGTGGCTTTTCTGAGTGGAGTTTTCAAATTCCATTCATGTTTGGGTTTTTGTTGGAGAAAAATGTTCTCGCTTTATCTCACTTTGAGCATGCATCAGGATATTTATCTCACTTACTCAAAAGGAGCCACACTCAACAGCAGGAGAAAATTTTTAAACTGCATTTACTGGCAAGGTCAGATTTTCAGGACAGGTTACACAGATATACAGAAAGTACACCCATGAAGATGAGTCAGGAGAATCTGCCATGAGCAGTGTGTGCAGCTTGTTTTTATACACTTATGAATTCAGCCAAGCTCACAGACTCAGAGGCATGTTTGAAGAAACAGCTGCACTCTGCAGCATCACCCTGCTCCACATCCAGCTCTTTCTGCCAACCCAAACATATGATTCATGGGCAGAGTTAACATTGTAGTTAAAAACATTCATAACCTTTGACCAAAAATTCCTTAACAGTTTTCTTCAGGAGCGCCAGTTTCCTCCCACAGACCAAAAACATGCATGTTAGGCTGATTGGAAACTCTAACTTGTCCCTAGGTGAGAAAGAGAGTGAATGGTTGTTTGTCTGATTTGTCTCTGTGTCCCTGTGATGGACTGGTGACCTGTCCAGGGTGAACCTGCCTCTCGCACAGTGATAGCTGGATGTGAGCACCAGTGACCCCCGTGACCCAGAAAGGAAGAAGGAGGTAAAAATAATGGATGGATGGATGGATGGATGGATGGAGGGATGGATTTGAAAACTACACCGGACTGTAATAAAGGTCTGGAAACTCAGAATCAGAACTGAAGTTATTCCAACAACTGTATTTAAACACACCTACAGCAATTGCGTTTGGATTTTTATGAACCACTCCTGAAGTAGAGATGCACGATATTATCGCCATGGTATCAGTATCGGTTGATATTAGCATTAAAGTTCAATATCGGACATCGACCATTCCATTAAAATAACTTGCCGATATAAAAGGCGCTGTTTTTACCTGCAGCGGCAGCACAACGCGATGACGTAACGTACGCCTACCCGATTTCACGGCGGAGAGCAAATTTCAAAATGTCGGCAGGGTGAAAGTTTTATTTTTTGTTGGTGAGGATGTTGGATTCTGAAGATTTATGGACTACGTTGAGCCTCGCTGCATCGGAGATATTTTTCCGACGTAACGTTACCCGAGTTACAAGCCGTCATTTCCGACATCATTGAGAAGCTAACAGCCGATAGCACGACTTGTTGGGTGAGTTTTACCACAGACGTTTGGACGTCGTGTTAGCCTCGTTAGCATGATCAGTCTTACGGCACATTGGATAGACAAAAACTTTGAACTTAAAAAGTCTGTCCTTCATGCACAGGAGTGCAGAGGATCCCACACTGCAGCTATAGGAACCTGGAACAAGCCTCCACAGGTGAGACAGCATCGCAGGTGACTAATGCTAATAAATAACATTTAACACTTTTCATTTAATATAAGTAAAAGTGCTTTGCATATCATATGTCTGTTACTGAATATATGTCACCAGCTCTTACAGATGTTGCACAATTTTTGTAGCCAATAATCCTAAATAAGAGGGCTATGCTCTGACAAAGGTACGTATATCGGATATCGGCCAAAAATCCAATATTGTGCATCTCTATCCCGAAGTCATCATTGGATGAACATCTCACACCAACTAAGAAGGTTACTACAGCTAATCGATGCTAATAACCCAAAAATGTCTGTACCTCAGTTAGTTTTACAAATATTGAGCTAAACTTGGCTGTGGCAGTAGTTGAGAGTCATCACCATGACATTTTGGGTGCTAAAAGATCACAAATAATTTTAGGCTTAATTTTCTGAAATGAAATTCAGTAAGCAATGTGCATTCTTTCAACGAAAGCAGGGCCTTTATTTGTGTTGTTTTTGTCCTTTTTGAATACAGTTCTTGCTTTAGAGGAGATGGAAATGCGTTTTACGAATTAATATAAACAAAATGAAAAAACAAGCAAGAACAATCAGCTGTTTTTCCTTTAATAGAATAATAAAATAAAATAAAAACCTAAAAAAAAAATGCAATGATGCACAGATGGTGAACATCAGACAGTCAAGATTTTGGAAATTAGAAAAAAAAATTACCCTTAATTTCTTTTGCCAAAATAAGTTAAATACTAAATTTTCCATATAACAATCTGATTAGCTCTTTCCATGTTGCTTATTTGAACTATCAGTGAAGGATTTTTAAGAACTTCTGAAAAGTTAGATGCTTTGCAACTTCTTGTACATCACTTTACCTGACATAATGAAGACTTTTTTTGTATCGCCATCCCCTGAAGCGCCCCCTTTCATCCCTCCTCCCAGAGAGCGTTTTACCAACACAGCGTCTGCAGTTTGCTTTCTGTTCCAATATCATGGTGGTAATTAACTGGCAAAATGTAAGCTACAGCATGTCAAGGTATGGCCACATCATTATTCCCCAACAACCTGCAAGCATATGGCACCAAATGTTACATTTCACTAATAACCCCTGAGAGCAGCAGCACGAGTGTAGAGGAAAAGGGAAGGTTGGGTTGAGACATCGAGGGCTCAACAATCGAGCTGAGAGCTTTCAACTCACTCTGACAACATGATCAGTTTATAGAGTTCTAAGATGCTTGAAGCTGTTCAGATTAAAATTAAATTTGAGACAATCAAGGGACTAATTTCACTGCACATAGTGATTAATTCTGGTGTTTTTTCTGAAGCAGCATAAAGGTCTGGTTCAGCGTTCTGGAGCACTGCCAAGCTCAAAGACATGGCAACAGGGTGGCATCTGCTTCTGGATTTTCTAAATCTGGTTTTGTATTTTTACCTGTAATATTTTCCATTTTCGGTTGCTCCTATTTTGAATTTTATAGGGAGCCAATGGAGAAAAAAAAAGCTAAAAATATGATTCCTCCAAACTCTCAGAACTCCTGTAGCAGCATTTTTAATTAATTGCAAACATTTTAGAGAGTTTTTTGGATGCCCAGATGATAAAGTATTACAATAATCCATCCTCGAAGAAATAAATGTATGAAACATATTCTCAACAATTTAGTATATAATTGCTGTTCTTTAACTAAATTATAATGAATAAACTAAATACAAATTATGCCAGAGTTCTGATGAGATTTTGGAGATATATTTTTTAAGTTTTTTCAATTGGCTTTCTATAAAATTCAGAATAGAATTGACAATTTTACTTCTAACTTGATAAACCCTTAACAACCAAGCATCATCTTATATTCAATTCAACCTTTATTTGTACAGGTTAGTCTCAATGAGTCTCGAGGACTCTTTTACAAGAGAGACCTGATTTAAACAAAGAATAATGGCAACAGTAAATCATAAAAAGCATATAAAATAAAAAATAAATGGAAGAAAATAATACTAAGAAAACGAAACAAAAACAGTTACATTATAAAGCGATGTAAAATACTACAAACAGGAACATGTCTGCGTTGGGTTTTGCCAGGAACTTAACAGATGTTTAAATCCACTTAGAGATCAAGGTCGAGAGCTTCAGATTTTTTACAAGATATTCCAGGAAACAGGAGCGGAGTAGGAGAAGGACTTTTTATCTAGTTCAGTCCTCACTGAGGGAACACTGCAGGTAATGATGTCCTGAGAGCGCACGCTGTAGCTGCACTCACACAGAGACATGTAGGAGGAGATGTATGAAGGCAGCAGACCAAGGAGTGATTTAAAGATGAAAATGTACCAGTGGGAGAGTCTGTGAAATTAATGATGACCAGTTAACCAGTGAATACTGGGTGCAGTGGTGGGTACGGTAGTTACAGCCAGTTATGAATCTTAGTGCACCATGATAGACAGAGTCCAACATCTGCAGGGTTCTTGTAGGAGCGTTCATGTAAATAATGTCACCGTAGTCATGGGAGGGAAGGAAAGTCACAGTTACAAGGTGTTTCCTAGAGTTCAGCATTAGACAGGATCTGTTTCTGAAAAAGAAACCAGTTTAACTTTCAGTTTCTTTACCAAGTTTTCCACATGAAGCTTAAATCAGAGATGTGAATCGACCAAGATACTCAAATATTTATGAGAATCGACAAACTCAATAGGGACACCATTCAAAGACAAAATAGAAGGAATAACTACTAGAACCAACTTCCTGTTTGAAAACAATCCTTTGGTTTTATCAGCATTTAGCGCCAGTTTGAGATGGAACAAATCTGACTGGATGATGTCAAAAGCAGACTGTAAAAGCTGGAAAACCTTAGCAACTGTTTTAGCTTGACAATAAACAACGGTGTCGTCAGCATAGAAAAGTCCATCCATCCATCCATTATCTTTACCCGTTTATTCCATTTTTGGGTCACGGGGGTCGCTGGTGCCCATGTCCAGCAATTACTGTGCGAGGGGCGGGGTACACCCTGGACGGGTCGCAAGTCCATCACAGGGACACATAGAGACAAACGAGACAAACAACCATTCACTCTCTCACTCACACCTAGGGACAGTTTAGAGTTACCAATCAGCCTAACATGCATGTTTTTGGTCTGTGGGAGGAAACCAGAGTACCCGGAGAAAACCCACGCATGCACGGAGAGAACATGCAAACTCCACCCAGAAAGGCCCCCGGACCGGGGTTTGAACCAGGGACCTGTTCGCTGAGAGGCAGCAGCTCTACCAGTTGCGCCGCATAGAAAAGTTATTATTATTATTATTATTATTATTATTATTATTATCATCATCATTGTTTATTTGACAAGGACAATGCACACAAACATAGAACAGAACAAGTCTGTGGCTCATGCGTTGTACAAAGAGTATATAGCTATAGCTAATTCACAACTCCAGTCCCTGGATGTAAGGATGCATCAGGAATGAACAGACCTAGATTACTTATGTAGAATGTGAAGAGGGTGGGTCCTAAGACTGAACCTTGTGGAACACCATTTTTAGCAGTTAGATAACTTGAAGAAGTACCATTATGTTGAACACATTGCCTCCGATCTGAGATAATTAGAAAACCAACCAATAGCGTGATCTGAGAAACCAATTTCTGAGAGCTTATGACATACGATGTCATGGCTCAGTGTCAAAAGCTTTAGACAGGTCTGAGAAAAGTGCAGCACAATAATCCTTAGCATCCAGTGCTTCAACAACATCATTGAAAACCTTCAGTGAAGCAGTCGTTGTGCTGTGTTGTTTCCTGAAACCAGATTGATGGTGAGGTAAGATGGTGAGGTAAGATATTAAAGATGCATTGCATTTCACTCTCCGACTGCAGGTTTACTTGTGGTTCCTAGAATTTTTAAAAGTAGAATGGGAAGCAGAGCTTTTAGTTCTGAGGCTCCTCACTTGTGGAACCAACTTCCAGTTCCTGATTGTGACACTGTCTACTTTTAAGACCTCCCTTTTTGATAAATTCTATAGTTGGAGTTGGTCTGGGTTTCCAGAGCCATTCTTTAGTTTTCTTGCTATGGACGTAGAATCCTGGAGGACAAAATAAACACTTTTTCTCTCTCTGCTGAAGCACTCGTTCTGTATTTCTATTTGTTTCTTTGGCAACTTGTTCTGATCCATGGTGCTGAAGTTTTATTTTATTTTATTTATGTTAAAAAGATTTTCACTTCACTGTCACCTTCTTGCTACTCAAGATGAGAAAATGAAGAACTGACACAATCTGCCAGCTTCCTTAGATAAATTAATTTCTAATTATTAACATTTCACTGTGTTGTTTGTGAATGTAAAATATAATAAGAGTTTAATTGACTGTATTTAGATTAAAATCTGGATCTGATTTGGATTTGGTTTTCCCTTTCGTACCCTGAGATGATTTTTGTTGTGCATTGGCTTTATATAAATACATTAAATATATTTATATTTTTTATGAAACACCACATGAGAATGATTTGAACTTTAAAATAAAGTTTTTAAAATTGAAGATGTAATTATCCGACTCCAACTGTAACCTGAACGTGTACTCGTGTGGATGTTAGACTGCACTTTAATCGTTAAGTAAAAAGATCAGTACAACAGTTTTGATTTACTGTCCAATCAGAATTTGTTTAAACTTTATTTACAATGTTGGAGGTAATTTGCTTTTTAAATTGTTATTCCAGGTCAATAAATTGACTTCCTGTATGGAAGCCATGTCTGTGCACTTCACAGGTCAAATCTATTCCTTCGTCTGATTGGACGCGTCGCCTGACAAATAAAGTAGCCTGACTCATGATCCTCCCCGCTGCCGACATCTTTCTATGGTTCACCAGGACTTTGATTGCCAGTCTTGAGCAGCCAAGCGGCTAACGCCATTTCCACCTCTTTACGTGCTCCACTGCTCTTCTCGTCATCACTCTCACAGAGCCATATGGCTTGCGGACATGCACCCCCATTTTTCAAATAATTTCTCAAGCGAGAGGACAGCAAGGAGGCACAAGAAAGATGTACACCAGTACAACCCCCCCCCCTCCCCCCACCACCACCACTTTCCACCAGTTTGGAGAATCAAGCAGCTTTGACTGGATAGTTAGGGTTCGCTTGGAGTAATTCTTAACTTTTGCTGAAACCTAAGAAACTAAATGTTGTTTACTTTGATTCCTAATCACAACGGTGCATTAAAAGCTAAAAAAGCTAAAAGAACAACAACAAAATAAACATAAAATCTGGAAAAAGTACGTGCAAAAAAGCACAAATAAATGGACTTTTGCTATTTCAGGAAAAAACATTATAGTGGACTTGTAGTGAAAATTAGTTTCCACTCATTTTCCTTCCATAAATGGGCCTAATTACCCCTATTAACTACATAATTAAAATCAGAATCAGAATGTGCTTTATTATCATTGCGCTGAAGTACAGCGAGATTATGTCCGTACAGTTGTCCAAAAGATGGGTGGAGTGCACGTGGCTGCTGCTCCTAAGAGCGCGGCCCCTTGTTCTTTAGACAGAAAAGGGAAAAGGCCATGAGAAAAGGATAGTGGTATTACAAAAAGGTCTCTTCACACCTTGTCCTTGTTAGGACACAATTTAAGACATCAGAAAACTCAACCAGCAAGCAGCACATTTATAGACACGTTACATATGTATTTGATGACAAGACGGTGAGATCTGTCCATGAAGCACTTCCAGATAGAACAATAGTCCTGATAAGATATTGGTGTCAGCTGGTACAGCTCTGATAAGCGTTCACAGAAGTTCTTGGGGGGGCGCAGGGAATGACTACATCAAAGCTTTCTTAGTTTACACATATCCCAGGAGAAATTTGATGTTGGCCTGCTTCAGGGGCGAACGGGGGAGTCTGATTGTTGTTTTTTGTGCAGGCAGGCTGTTATTCCTCGTCAGCCTTGAGTTCTGTTGGTACTCTTAATCCAAAATGGCCAGATTTGTGGGCTTTCCACTGGCCCGTGCTTGTTAGCTTCCTCCAAGGTTGTTCCCAACATGCTCACGAGTCCCGGTAGCCGCAAGTGGCCTACGATTCTCATAAATCTCTTCCATCTCACTGTTGAGCTCATAAATCGGCTGAATCTGAGAGCTTGAAGCACATAATAATCCTTCACATAAGCATGGTCAAAACTGCTGCCGCCGTCTTCAACCAGCCTTTTAACTCTGTATTAGTTGAACGTTAAAGCTACTCATTGCAATGCCATGAAGACTGGTAAAACTTAAATAATGTAATAAACCATATACTGATAGTTATTGTGCTCATAAGTTAAAAGTTTGTGAGCCAAACTTGTGACTGACTATCACTCATCGTGGGTGTTTCTTTGAAAACAGCCAGACTGAAAAAGGCCACCTGTGGTGACGAGTTTGGCATAAAGAAGTCCATGTTGATGTTCTGGTACAGTTCAGATTTGTTAATCAACATATGCAGATAATAGCACTTTGTCTACATTTAGTGCGTACCTGCATTTCAGATTTTTTTTTAATCAATAAATTTGGAAAATTCCTGAAATTAACTCCTTCAAAACTGTACTGGAGTAGCTCAGGATACAATTTTTATGATTTCAGTTTTCGTTGGGCGTCTAATCAATAATTTCATCCCATTACACAGTACAGCCTAAAAACATCAGCCTTGCCAGTTTTCCAGTACATCCACACGTTTCTGTTTTACCTTCTTTCTCCATAATGTATGCCGTGCATTCCTTAAGTAGCTCCATCTTCCTGAATCCTCAAAGGGCTTTGATGCTGATGGCCTGATGTTGGCAGTGCATGACAGTGCCAGTTGACAACACCCACAATGGATGACAGATGACAGTGGAGGACGGAGTGGCTTGGTGTGTGCGCGTGTGTGAGTGGGGGCTGATTATGAAGATAAGGTGTCTGTGGGAGATCTAGGAACACACCGTCACATTGCCACAACTAAGCGCAAACACATGCAGAGCATTCAGACTTCCACATGCACACACACACGTTCCTCCCAGGCATCATCCCATCTATTTGACACAGTAATTACAGCACACACTGATTCCAATGATGGATGAACTCCCAGTCTGGGATGAGCAGACTCTCCTTCCTCCTGCTCTCTCTTCTCTCGTTTCCCCTTGTGCTCCTCTCCCACCGTCTCACTCTGCATCCTGCAGCCATGATCCTAAAACAGCTTTATTACCTCAGCTATTACCGTACCCGGGTGTGAAAGATGAATCGTATCAACAAATAGTGCGATATAAGCAAACAATTATGGTAGCAAGCTTAATCTGTAAATTCAAGTTTATTTGTCTTCAAAGTAGCTCTCAGAAATTATTTACTGGATGTACCTCTCCAACTGTTTATCTTCTGATGTTAACCCAAATCAAGATGGCCACCAGAGCTAATCTACTGGAACTAACACAGAAATGGCTAAACCTCAGTTGGTTTTACAGACATTGAACTGAAAGATGTTGTGGTAGTAGCTAACAGCCACTCACAGCACGTACTCAGAGCTAAGAGTTTGTGTAGGATCACCTGAGATACTGCAATGTGGGATTATGTATCTTTTTATTTTCAAGGTTTGACCAAAACAGCTATAAATGCATCATTTGTCAATATAATATTACTTTAGTCGTAAACACTGGGAGGTGGTGGGCAATATCAAGGTCAAGGTTTCTTTAGCATATGCATTCCTTTAAAGGAATGATACAGGCCTCCAATGGTTCCCTGTGGTGGAGCAAAGAGGGGGAACTGGAAATATGTCTGTCCGTCCATCTGTCTGTGCATGTTGTGAGCTCAATATGCCCCTTTTGCACCACTCCTACTCCAACTCTGCTCAGCCCTGCTCAGATCAACCTGATATGAACCACTGCGCTTCGGGACGGGTTCTGGAGGCGTGTCCAGAATCCAAAATCCTGCTAATGAACTTTTAATGAACTTTAGTTCACCGAGTGAGAGTCCTGCGACGAGTTAAACTCAAAGCAGTCTGCTCCTCAGATAAATAGTGTTAAATTATTATTTATGAATATGAATGTTTCTGTTAACTTATTTTATATATGAATATTTCTGTTCAGTGCCCTGAGACGACTTCTGTTGAGATTTGGCGCTGTATAAATAAACTGAACTGAATTAAAACTGATGAACCAGATTCTACAAAAACATCTATATTTAAAATTCTATAATTTTTCTTCATCATTTGATGTATTTGCACTTGTGTCTACTTTTGTTGTTCAATTTAGATATGTGGTTTTGTTTCTTGTATACAGATTTTATTCTAGCTTTGATTTAAAGTGTAATTCTTGTTTTGTGATTTGTACATCTCTGTGTTAGAATAAAGTTGAACCAAAGGCTGTGCCCCTTCTTTAAACATGTTTGAAAGAAATATTCCTGAGAGATCCAATAATTTTGTCTTTTTATGATTTTTCAGCGGAGTTAACTTTAATTAACAGATTATTTAATAAAATCAAAGTGAAAACAGGATTTCATGATGTTTATTTATTTTTATTCTTCACTGATAAAAAGAAACATTATTTTTTTATACATAAAATGTAAAAAAAAAAACAAAAAAAAAACATTTCCACCCTCTGTCCCGGTCCTCCAGCCTGCCAGGGGTTGTAATCCGGCCTTTGTGAGCACTTGAGACCGGGGCTCGGGGTCCGGCCTCGCGTGCTTCAACCGGTCGGCAGCTCATATGATCCTCCATGGTGACTCCGCTCGCTCAAATTTTGTCTTCGGTCACCAAACACAAAAAATGTCTGGACTTCAGCATTAAACCCTGTGTTTTCATTATTGTTTTTAAAATCTTAAAAATAGATCAAAATAGATCCAGCCGCTGTTCCGAGTTCCAAGAAATTGCAAATGGAGGATAGATGAAACGTTTCTGAGATCCAGTGATTCCTTCCCCTGACCAGTCAATGTCCTGCATTCACATTTCAGTCCGGAGTCAGCTCGACTCAGCTCCAACAGTCCGACCAGAGAAGCAGGGATGAAAAAAGGTCCCGAATCACCTCGAATCAGCTAAAAAGTACTGTGGAATAGGGATCTTTCCGTGGTGGGCTGAGCAGAGTTGGGGCTGAGTAGAAGCTGTGAACATGTGCATAACCTGTAAAACAAGTGTGGTACCTACATCTATAAGGAAGATCACTATAGGAAATTTGGTTGCCATGTCAAAATCCAAGATGGACACTAAACAGCATACACAACATTTCTCTGTTTGTGCCGGGGGACTGGATCTTTGGGATGAACCAGTCTTTAATGTTTTTGGGGTTTAAAAGCCACTGGGACGTTATGTTTAGAAAATAAACGTCTCAGTTTCTCTGATATTCCCTCAACATACGGAATGACCACTGGTCTGGGTCTGGGTTCCTCCTTTTCACCTGATGGCTGACTGGAGTCCTGTTTGGGTTTCTTCTCTGCTTCCAGGAAGGTCCAGTTAGGATATCCACATTGCTCTAGAGCCTGTCTTGTGTGGGATTTCTCCTTCTGCCTGGCTCCTGAGCTAGTGGGGACGCTGTCTGCTCTGTGGTACAGAGTCCTGATGACTCCTAACTCGTGCTCCAAAGGGTGATGGGAGTCAAACTGCAAATACTGGTCTGTGTGGGTGGGTATGCTTTGGTTAAAAGTAAACTTTTCCTAAAAGATTGGGGTGGCCTACGATTAATCTATGGTGGCCCAGACCACCATTGTCCACCCCCTGGCTCTGTCACTGCGCCTGGTGTTGGATAAAATTGCTCCATCTACTCACCAGGAGCTTTTACTCTGCAAACAAACAAAAACAAAACAATAACTACCTTTTTTTTATGAGCGGTTTAACTACCCACTCGAATATCTTGCATCAAAAACACATAGGTTTATTTGCATTCCCTGTTTAATTCCTGTCCAGAAAAACACTCATCTCTATAACTTCAAACATTCACTGTTCAAATCCCTCAGCAATGGGGCACGTGAATGTAACACTTATTTTAATCTCCTATTACCCTTAACCTTTGTCTTTAACTACCAGCTGTCTGTCCATTCAGGAGGTTGTTTGTAACTCCATGCATGCTCAGATGGGTATGGTTAAAAAAAAAAAAAAAGTTATAATTCATAGCCTGGGTAGAGTGATCCAGAGATCAGATTGCCGCAATAAATATATAGAAAATGAAATCTTCAAAGCTCTCTTTGATAAATAATAAAACCAGAAGCTCAAGATACTTTTTAAAACTGGAGTGATAAATATGCAACAAAAGAAGATGCCTTCACTTCTTTATGGGCATTTCAATACCAAATTTGATAGTGACATCCTCTTAAGTCTTTTTATCTCTAACATTGTGTCTGAGCTGCAATAATATGAGGAGAGGGTGAGGAGCAGGAGGGGGTAACATGGAGAAAAGAGCAGGCTGTCGCCTCAGGAGAAGAGTGAAGTGATGCTAGGAAAAAATGTCTGTACTGCCCATTTACACCCTGGCTGAGAAACCAGCCACCCCTGATGCATCAGAACCTGTCAGAGGGAGAACAGAGACACACGGAGGTCAGAACAAACGGGATGGGCGACCTTCTCGACGACTGCTGATGTCTTTTTCATTAGTTGCCATGAGGCGGGTTGAGGGGGGGTTGGGGGTTGCTGATTTGATTGAATACCCCGGCGAATTGGTCTGAAACACAAGGCAATCGAGGATAATGTCATTGCCCAAACATATTAATGCAAGAGCAATAACACTGTGAACGTGTTAATGTGGGAAAGGTTCAGTGAGGAACTATCTCATTTATGCATTCTGTGATCTATGGAAACGTTAAAGGTAATATCTAAAAAGATAATTAGATTAAAATACTCAGTATAAAATGATCTTCTGGGCTCAAACTACTTGGGTTGTTTTTGATTAATAGTAAAGCTTGTAGTACATCTTCAGAAGCACCTTTTATTTATTTAAACTGTATCATACAACCATTGAAATGACACATTAAAAGCAACATTATAAATTTAGTTAATCATTGTAACAGTAATGCTACACAATGTCAATATAATGCTATAAAACACACACATTTAAAATCATATTTACTTAAGAAACGCTTAAAATGTGCAGTTTTTGAATCATACATTGCAGAATTATAGTGGATTTAAGTACTGTTTTTGAATTGTCTAGATTTTCATCTATCTATCTATCTATCTATCTATCTATCTATCTATCTATCTATCTATCTATCTATCTATCTATCTATCTATCTATCTATCTATCTATCTATCTATCTATCTATCTATCTATCCATCCATCCATCCATCCATCCATCCATCCATCCATCCATCCATCCATCCATCCATCCATCCATCCATCCATCCAT
>NC_056501.1:4795765-4798058 GCF_014905685.2 Nematolebias whitei | reverse complement strand
ATCCATCCATCCATCCATCCATCTATCTATCTATCTATCTATCTAAAATATTAGCAACAACTACTACCAAACCTATGCAGTATTGCATACTTAAAAAAATAATAACAATAATAATAAAAAATAAAATAAATAAATAAATATATATATATTATGATTATGAAATACTGTACATAAGACAGTCTGGCAGCCTCTAAACATGTTTTTAAAATGTTAAAGTAAATAGTACTCAAAAAAGGCCAGTTGCTTGGCACGTTGCACATTTACAAGCATATTTGTGCATTCAAATCGTTACAAACTGTGTTTTTTTTTCAAGTATTTATATATATATATATATATATATATATATATAGACATGTAATGATAATTAAATTTAAAACATAGGTTTGTACAAAAAAGATGAGACTTTAAATTGAAATTTATTCCAAATTTGATGTAATTCTGAAACCACTCTGTGATTTTTTTTACTATGGACTGGAGCTAATGCTATTTTATTTGCAGTGTTTTTGTCTCGTCAGTATTGTAACACAGTTGCAGTCTTGCTTCCATATTAGATGCGTCTTCACTAATGCAGACGCAACAGTTACAGTCTAACGCTCATGGTGTTGTACTTTCTGTCAGTTTAGCCTTCCATCAATCTAACAACAAGCTAATAGTGATTGTCATTCATCTTCGCTCTTAGCACTTTGTAACAATAGTTTGTCGGTTCTCGTATATCCGACGCCTTTTTCCGCCCTGAATTATTGCAAGAGAATGGGGAAAGGCAGCACTTCCACAGAGGATGTGAACATGGGCTGTGGGCACATTGTTGGCCTTGAGTCCCAGCACACTACAGTTGTTCAGGGCGTTTGGTGTGCAGGGGGTCAGTAGTTGGTAGTCTACTTCTGCAGTTTCCTGTTCGCATGGCTTTTAGACCCGCAAGACGCCAGGGACCTGGCCACTGTGAAAGACTATTAGCAGCAGGCGAGTAAATCCCTTCCTGACGTCAGTGACATGCTCAAAAATGAGCTGGTTATTCCACCAGCATAACTTGGTGCCACCTGTTTACACAGAGAGTTAGTTTCTTGCTTTATTTGGCAGCTAAACAAACTGTTAGCTTAATGCTAACAAATAAATAAATGAATATAGTAAAACCTACCCTGTTCTTTAAACTAGACCTGCATTGTTCATATTTAACATAACAGCAACTGTTATGAGTAAGGAAGAAAATAATTTGATGTATTTGGATTTAATTTGACAAATCCCTTTTAAACTGATAAACTCAGGCACACAATTAAAATGACTTATTTGGACTTAGAGAGCTGCTTTCCATGATAACTCATCTTTCTCTGGACAGTGCCAGCTTTGCATAAATCTTCAGAAGAATTGTCATCACCTCAGGAAAGGAAGACATTTTCTTGCCCTGTATCCTTGTCGTGTTTTTACATTAGCATGGCCCCCTATTGTTGTGCAGAGCTGGACGGAGTGGAGCTCTTTGATGCGATAAGTGATTTACTCACCAAGAGGACATAAACAAACGGTTCGTTCAGGATTCAGGGCAGGAAGTTCCCTTCAGCTTCAAACAAGTCCTCTGAAAAACAATAGCCTGAGGTCGGTTCCATGCCCGTTATGTTATTTTATGCCATTGAGCTCGGTGACACATTTGGTAGCACTAAACGGCAAAAACATAACCATTTATTTTTCTTTTTTTAAAATCACTTTCTATTTTACTATCCTGCATTTTTATTTGTGAAGTTTATGTTGTGATTTATGAGTTTTCTATAATCTTGATAAAATTTACCTGAATCCTCTGTTGTCACCAGATCCATTAAATAATTTAGTGCATACAGTAAATTCAAATCAGTCTGCTCTTTCAGGCTTTCATGAGATGTATAAACTGGTTTTATTTATGTAGAAACAAAGTTTCTTTATTACACAAACCCCACAATAATGCACGTGATTGTGCATAATGTTGTGTTTGCCAAAGCAGATGTAAATTCATATTTCTCAATATAAGGCAGTGAGCGATTTGCATTCTTTCAAGGAATGCTAAGACTTTATTTCACATCTGAAAGTCATGATTCTTCCTTTTTATGATTGTTCCTTTTCGTTTGACATGAAATGAGCAGGATGCACAATCATCATGGGTACCTTAAGCACATCTTCCTTTTCTCTGTTTATGGTCACTTCTGGCTTAAAATATTAAGATGTGCTTGCATGCTTAAATCACACACATACACACACACACACACACACACACACACACACAAACATATATATATATATATATATATATATATATATATATATATATATA
>NC_056501.1:4776800-4795665 GCF_014905685.2 Nematolebias whitei | reverse complement strand
CCGAGATAAACGTAATCTCTAAAACCTACTTTCATAAGTTTTTATATGTTAACATGAAGATCTATATATATATATATATATATATATCATGTTGAGTTTTGAGAAAACAATGTCCATAATAACTACTGTATCTCTGTGGAGAACAGTGAGATTTAATTTTATTTATGTAACCTGTTTTCTGCTGTAAACTCTAAAAAAGCTTCTGTAAAAAACATTAAAGTACCTCAAGGCAACATTTTAAAACTTGTGAAAAGCACGTATTACAGATTACATTTATATATGTATGTATTATATCAGGTGCCATGGTTTAATTACAGAGAGCCAATTTCGTCTTTGAATGGGAACATACAATGATGACAACACATAGCACTTTATTTATTTATTTTTTTCATTTACCCTTTATTTATACAGTCTCATTGAGCCACAATAACTCATTTTCAAGATACCTGTTTAGTGAGCAGATGGTGGTTAAGGGCCTTGCTCGGGGGCCCAGAGTGGGGCGAATGTGGGTGGAGGGAGGTGTGGGTGTTCCACCTTTTCCACCCACATTTTGATGTTGATGGTACCGGGAGTTGAACCTGTGACTTTCCGATCACATGCCCACCTTAATCAAAATTCTTTATATTATTTAATGTTAAATCAAAGATTTGATTAAGGTTGCTCAAAAATTCAGCACTTAGTTTTAAAGCTGGTTAGCTGGTTCCCCAAGTTGTTTATTTTAATCCAGGCGTCTAGAAACCTGAAGAGAAAATGGTGCTCCATTTGACCTGGAGAGATATTCTGCTCTAAAATGGTTTAATTCATATTTATTTAACATATTCCAAATTGTAAATGTAAATCATGAATCTTCATCATACACCAACGTTAGTCATGGAGTTCCTCAGGGTTCAGTGCTTGGACCAATACTCTTTACTTTACATGTGCTTCCATTAGGCAAAATTTTAGTTAGCACATGATAATAGTTCACTGTTACGCTGACAATACTCAGTTATATTTATCCATGAAACCTGATGAATCCATTCAGTCACTTAGAATACAAACATGTCTTAGAGACATAAAAACCTGGAAGCATCTTTAATTTTCTTCTTTAAAAATCAGACAAGACTGAGGTCATGGTTTTGGGAACTAAGTACCTTGGGAACCAGTGGTGGGCTGTGTGTTACACTCCACCAAGGCCTTCAACAGTGTCCTGTATGAATTTATCTACCTCCTAATCCCGTTTTAATGACGCCACAGCTACAGAAACCATCAATAATCCATAGCATTGTGGAATAATATGCCACTGCCATCACAGATTCTTCTCTTACTCTTCTCCTGTGACCAGGAACAACTTGCAAAAAGATCTGAAGCTGTCGACTTTGACCCCTCTAAGAGATTTTAAACAATTGTTAAGTTCAATGCAGACATGTTCCTGTTTTTAGTATTTTACACCATTTTATGGCTTGATTTTATTTTTTTTATATCACTACTTTTATTTACTCTATATTTTATTTGCATCTTATGGCTGTTTATTGCTGTCTGTACCTTTGCCATTCATTCAGTCCACTTTTTTTATACAGGTTAGTCACATTGGTCTAAAACAGGTTTCTCTTGAAAATGAGTCCTTGTGTCTCAATGAGACTAACCTTTAGAAATGAAGGTTGAACGAATGAATGAAAAAAAAATTTCTCTCACTAGACAGGGATTCATAAATCAGAGTGTTTCTGTCTAATCTGATACTTCTCGCCATGATTTACCCGTATGAGGATGCTTAGAGTGGGGGCGTGCTCTTTAAATCAGGATCCTGTTGTGTTACAAAGTGAGAAATAATCATTCATTAACTCTTCTGACCCCCAGAGAGGAGAGGTGGGGGCTTCGACCGAGACCCTGTCCACCCTGCAGCTGGGTCAAGACAAGTGACAATGCACATAATGATCTTAAATGGATTAAGTGGCCAAACACGCCCCAGAGTTTCCTTTTCAATTATGGAGCATACTGGTTCATAAAATGGAGATCGGTGTGGATAGCAGAGTCCAGAGGACCCCTGGGGTTTTACGTGATGCACGTGTGTGTTTGTATATGTGTGTGTATGTGTGTGTGAGATATATTTGGTGGCAGCCTTCAGGACATGCACAGATTCACTTTGTTAGTTGTTTCAAAACAGAAGAGAAAGGATGAACACTGTAAGAGAGGGAGGGAGAGCTGGTGTTAGTGTATGTGTGTGTGTGTGTGTCTTTGGCTTGCATGTGCACAAGCTTGGGGGTCTCAGACATGTCATCTCTCAATGGGGTCCCTGAGGTACAGACTTTATTGTCGTAGTGAAGAGCCTGACAGACAAGTTAATCAATCTGGCAATTTGATGTTGCCCATCTCCCTCGTTTCCCCACTTCCTCTCTGCTCACAGTCACATGCATATTGTGTGTGTGGTGTGTGTGTGTGTGTGTGTGTGGGGGGGGCATGCTGGCTTTAGGTGTTAAAAAGCAGGTGTAAATCACCTCCTAGTCATTTCTAACCTGTTCTCACAAAATTAGTAAACAAAGAAAAACTCCTTGCAGTTGGTAAAGGCCCCAGTCATTCGGCTTAAAATGAATCGATCTTGTGCTGAAAAGTGACCGAGTTAAGTTAAACTTTTTTTATTAGTTTGGGCACCATCTTGTGACTTTGATTAAACAGACTTGCAGGGGACAACACATAAATGTTAGTATAATAAACATTATAAGATTATTAGACCAACTTTATTTGACTCATCCAGCAAAGTTTAGTCTGTTCCTCTGGACGGTTTCTTTTCAAAAGAAATCATCCAGAAGACCTGACTTAACTTTGTTGGATTTTTCTACCGGGATTATTGAGCATGAATCAGGATGTTTATTTTACTGTTTTTTTTTTCATTGCAATAGGCTGCTATTTTTATCTGAAAATTACCCATCTGACCAAGCAGACTAAAAGCCTTAGCTCTCCAAGAAAATCTATAAAACTCAGTGATTCCATGTGTGCATGGACCCTCGCTGGTTCTTAAGTACATCTGTGTGGGCTTTCTTGTATATGTGTGTGTGTGTGTGTGCACATTACAATGTCTGCACAGCTCCTTTGCTGCACGCTCGAGTGTTACATGAGCTAAGTGGTTTTTGAAGCGCCACACAGAGTTGACCGCAGCACTGTGCTGTGTTGTGACAGTTTTGATTAATTTGATAATGATGACCTATTGTGGGCACTTTATGCTAAGGTAAGCACAGCTGTCTGCCCGGGTCAAGAGGAGTAGGAGGAGGTTACGATACAAGAGCGTTAACTTTGTTAATAGAGACACGGCCGAAGGGGAGCCTTCAACCAAGGACAGGGATCAATGAAAGACTCTTTTAATGAAATGGACAGTAACCTTGAAGAAGATGTGGGTCATCACACCAACGTTGACAAAGTCTACGATGTGTGTCCTTTTTTTGTTTCCTTTCTTTATGGTCTTATTCTTTATCCTTTTGTTAGATATTTTTCAGTCTTGCTGTATTTTTGCAGCAGAAAGGCCCCGTCCACACAGGAATGTTGCCTTTCCAACACAATCTTTTTCCTGGTAAAGATGACGCCGTTTCTTGGAATGTTTTTATCCACACAGAAACACAGAAATGCACTGTAATAAGTATGCCTGGCCTGTTGGTGGCGCTGTAATGCTGCCACAACAATATAAGAAAAACCCAAAAGAAGACTGGGAGCAGCACTTACAACTGTTCACACAAGAATAAAGCCAAGTATGTCAAGTGCATGTGTAAAACTGAATTATTTTTGAATATAGACAACGTGGAACTTCTACTTTGTGTCACAAAATACTATTATTGACTGACAGTAATGTTAATCTAAATTCATGGATAAAAAACATTTCAGGTCCAGTACCCACAGAGGGACGACTGTAAGGTAAGGCTTTACTCCTATTATAAAACTATTACATAGGTGTCAATAAGTTTTTCTTATTCTCAACATTTTTAAACATAGTCTTGATTCATGTAACCTTTATTTAGACAGGTTAATCCCATTGAGCCTTGAGGACTCATTTACAAGATAGACCTGATTTCAACAAAAAATGATGACAACAGTGGACAACAGCAACAACAATAGATAGTTATAAAAGAGGCATAGAGATTATTATTTTTTTTTTTACAAATTAAAATAAGATGGCAAAAAAAATTAGCAAAAACATCTAGATTATAAGGCGAATGTGGGTCATCACACCGAAAACTAAAAACAGGAACATGTCTGCATTGATGTAGGTTGTTCTTTTCTGCAACATTTGCTTTCCGTATTGTTGACAGTTTGATAAAGTCATTACAACCTGTCTGGCCTTAGATTATTTAGTGTAATGATAAGGTATATTGGTTTAGTGATAATATTAAATACATATCATTCATCCAACCCTTTTATATACAGATTAGTTTCTATTGAGCCTAAACAACTTGTTTACAAGAGAGACCTGTTACAGGCAGATAAAAGTAGATAAGCAAAAGAGAACACGAGGTGAGGGGAGGTTAAATAAATCATATCTCGCACTATGTCCTGGCTGGGGCACAGTGTGAAAGTTGCAATAAAAGACCTCACACATAAACAGTGACATACTAATGACATTATAATACATGTATGCACGAGGAGGCTGACAAAGGCGGTGAGTTGTCTGTGGACACTGCCAGAAAATTCCATAGTCCTGATAAGAGATGGCACAGTGTCTATCAGCCGGCTCAGCTCTGATATAGGCCCACAGATAGGTCCACAGCACATTCCTTCACACAAGGCATGCAGTCTCACAATTGCCAGAACTGCTGCCGACGTCTTCTGAATTTGTCAATATGCCAGATACCCACCAACTCCAAAAAGCAAGAATCCTGTTATCATAACTGCGATTAGGTATGCGTCTTCTACATCCTCAACGAACAACGGTTGTTGTGAAAAGTTTCTCAAAGAACCAGTGACTTCTCCCCCTGACCAATCAGTGTCCAACAGTGTCCAACAGTGTTCTGACATCACGTTTTGGTGCCAGTTCGGCCCGCTTGGACCCCAGAGAAATGGCACTGAAAAACGGGACCAGTTCCATGAACTGTTACTAATGGAATTGGAAGTCAAACCGTGCTGTACTAATGGAAAAGGGGCATTTGCTGTTGTCGGTCTGAGAGGCTGAACCAGTGAACTTCCGATCACAAGCCCACTTTCTCCAACCTCTGCGCCACCATTCCCCACCACTAATTAGTTGCTAATGTACAGAATAATCCCACTGAAAACCACTAGTATCTTCTGCTAGCTTAATGTTAATCTGACTAAAAAAAACATGAAAAACATTTTCTGAACATTTACAATGTTAAAAAAAATAATTAACCTACACACGTACAGATGCTTAACATTGCAATCACAACAATTCACCATGTTGGGCAACGTATTAGATTGTAAGTAAAAGTTTTATCTAGATAGCTTACTTCTTTTTTGGGGGCCAAGAGTAGAGGCAGGGCAGCCAGCCCGGGACCCAAAAGTCCCATGCTCGATCTCCGGCAACTGCACACCTCGTGGTGTCTCTGGGCAGCACACCTCATCCCCAAAATGCCCCCTGGGTGCTTTCAATAGCTGCCCACTGCACCACCTGGTGGTGGATGGGTTAAATGCAGAGACTAATTTTGCCATTGTATGGAAACATACAGTGCTGACATTGTGATGACATTATTATTATTATTATTTTAATGGCGTCAAAGTCACTTCCTGTTTCCTGCAAAGTCACAGTGTAATCAAACTGTAGAGCCCCTGGTGTAAAGGAAAGAGTGAATCCGACAAGAAAAAGTTCACAAAATGCCTTTTTCCTGTGGATGGGGCTTAAACATGTATAACTCTACGTAAAGAATAACTTTAAACTCTTCACATGTGACACATCAGGTTCATTTTTGTTTTTTCATTCCAAGTTCCTTTAACTCAAGTGGAAAACTGTTTCCTGCCTCAGTCTGCCCCGGGAGACGTTTCCTGTTCCACACTCGTCTTAACTGGGAGAAGACAAGATACCTGATAGCTCCCTGCGCTGCACAGTGACTCATCCTTTTCCAGTGTCAAATGGAACTTGAACCTTTAATCCACGGGATCTCAGAATTCGGAGAGTTGCAGATTCCTTGTCATTTACAATAATCTCAGGAATTTGCAGCATCCCATGGAGACAGAGCTCTATTTACTAAACTGACACAAAACCAGGGCAACAGCTATGATGATCCTTGACTGGTTTTAGCTTCACAGCCATATCAGTCACTTGGTTGTAAATAATGTAATAAGATTGGCAGAGGAAACAATATTTAACATTAGCCACAGTGCTTTTAAATTAGCTTATATATAGCTTAATAGCAAAGAATTAGCATTTTATGGACAGAGAAACAAATACTTAACAAAATAATTTGTTTCAGCATTTTTACATGGAAAATGGACCTCAGATCTGAAGATCTCTCACCTCCAGTTAAAAGCTCAACCTCATTGCTTTGCTTTGAAGTGATACTTTCAAAATAAAACACCCAAACACTTGTCCATGCACCATGCCAGCTTCTGTATCAGTGCTCGTTGAAACTGAAACTATTGCACTCATGACCCCGTCTTCTCAACCTCTTTAAGGCTTGTCATGAAAGAATTAAACTACCAGGAGGACCAATCATAAAACTATTCTCTGTTGTTTTGAACAACTCTGGATAAAGATCATTCAAAGGAAATCCAATCAGATTTTTGGAAACGCTGCTACAAGGTGGTTTGAGAAAACCCAGCAGCTGTAAGTGTGGCTTAAATCATTTTGAAACATTTGTTATTATCCTAATGCATTTGTATGTTCACAACAGTGAGCACAGACGTCTTTGTTAGATAAATGTCTGAATTCCTGCATTCTTTCAAACAGAAGTTTCAGGCACACATCGATTTATAATACAAATAATTACAAAGTTAAAACATACCCAAAACAAATGAGAGAAATTACATTTCCTGAAAAAATGCAGTGTGAATGCTTATTGCTGTAGAGCTTGCTGAAAAACTGCTGGAATGTAGCTGAAATGGAAGAACAAGTCTAAGTTAGCAGAAGAAAGCCGAAAGTACACATATTTGCTTAGGTTAAAATAAGCACAAAAATTAGGAAATTTGCTAAAAATATGTATAAAAAAGGCTGAAATTAGAAACAAAAAAATTGCTGAAGAGTAGCTGAAAAGGCAGAAAAAGTCTAAACTAAAAGAAGGAAGTGGAAGGAGCTAAAAATGTGGAATTAGCTGAAAAGGCTAAATAGTAGCTAAAATAGCAGTAAAAGCTGAAACTAGTAGAAAAAAGGTGAAAGGAGCATAACAAGCTGAAATTAGCAGAAATAAGTTAATTAGGCTGAAAGCCACGAAAAACTTGAATTTATCTGAAAGAGCTGAAATTAGCTAAAACATGCTAAAAAGCTAGCAGAAAAGTAGAACAAGCTTAAATTAGCAAACAAAAGCAGATTAGGCTGAAAGAAGCAGGAATGAGCCCAAAAAGTGGAAATTATCAGAAAAAAAACTGAAATTAGCGCTCACACAAAAAAGGCTGACAATTAGCTTAAAAGCAGAAAAAAAGCTTAAATTACCAGAAGGAAGTGGACTGAGCACATTTTTGCTTAATTAGGCTGAAAACGTTGATATGAGTGCAAAAATGTGGAATTAGCTGAAAAAGCTAAAATTAGCATAAAACAGCTAAATATTAGCTAAAATAGCATAAATAAGTTGAAATTTGTAGAAAGAAGCTGAAAGGAGTATAACAAGCTGAAATTAACAGAAATAAGTTAGAAGAAGCACAAAAATGTTGTAGTTAAAGGATCACAAAACAGCTGAAAAAACAGCTGAAAGTAGCTGAAAAAAAGTTTGAATTAGCAGAAAGAAGCAGAACCAGAACAAAATGTGAAAGGAACAATAAAATGTTGTAAACAGATCTAAAGAGTTGAAGGATGAAAAGTAAGCTCAGTTCATTTTCTAGGAGGAAAAAAATGGCAGAAAAGGCTAAATATTTCAAAAAGCTAAAGTTGCACCAATACCAAAAGTCATAGCACCCTTCCCTCGAAGGGGCTGAATGTTTTGATACCCAATTGTTGAAATACTAGAGCTTAAGAACTGCAGGACGAGAATCATGCTGAAAATCGTACGAAATAGGGATAGAATTCAGAATAATAAATATAAACAGGAAAACAATAGTGTGAATGTTTAATAAGCGTTCACACAGAAAGTGCTGGGTTTAGGAGAGCAGCAGTATGAATATATTTATGTGAGCCCAGTCTGAGTGGAACCGGACAGAAAGGGTTTTGACAGTTTAAAATGACAAATAAAAACTGTAAATCTGAAACTGTTAATCGTGGTCGTAAGAGCACAGACTACGGATTGTTTTATGATCTGATTACACGCTTCTCTCTGTGACACAAAACACCGAGCCAAGAATGTTAAGCCAGCCTCGGTTTATGAAGGGAACAGGGCGGTCGGGAGGTTAAGGCTTCCCAGAAGAACACTGAAGCTTTGTACACAACCGGCTTCAGTGTGGCAAACATTAAGAAATGGAAATACTGCAGATACAAAGGTGCATTTACAGGTTTGTTGTTTCTTACTTTCTGCACCAACAGCAGAAACCTTGTTGAAAGAATTTTTTAATAAAACTATTTGTCTGGTTATGGAGTTGATATTGTTCTAAAATGCAACACTATTCAACATAGTTGTGCTCAAATTATAAACGAGGCTAACATTTAGTGATATTGCTTTAATTATTATTAATACTGTAATTTTTTTTAACTGAATTTAGACAAAATCCAGCTCATTCTTAAATCCCCTCATCTGACACACACATTCACAAATTTGTTGTTTCTTTCACAAGTATTATCAGTAAACCAAAAAAGTCCACGCTCAATAATGTTGAAAAAAAGAAACTGTCCAGATGACCTGACTAAAAATTGTTGTATTATCAGTAAAGGGTAAAAATAATGTTTAGTTCATGCAGATTTGTTTAAGCTTGTCTAACTGTGTTCACGTTTATACATTTTATTTTCCTAACTGTTTTCCTAAAGCTGTATTTAGCAGCAGAGAACGCTCTTTACTGCACGAATGAGCATTTTTACATTTTAAATTTGCATTTGTAATAGTTTATAAGATTTGTTTATTGTTGTGTGCATGTTTCCAAACTTTTCAGTTGTCGTCTACAAAATAATTGAACATATTTTATATTTAAACACAAATCCAAAATAAACAACAAACCATAATTATTAAAATTTATAAATTTGTTAAGCAGAATAAAGTGGTGTGAATAAATCACTTGCTCTGTTACTCAACATAAATAAAAGTTTGCTTCATAATAAAAGTATATTTTCCACAAGTTACATATAGGAATTAATGTGACTGAATAAAATTAAATTAACCCTTTAGAGAAGAGTTTTAATTAAACAAATAATGATAAATTGATGTTTTTAAGTAAATAAAAAAATGTGTTGCTAATTTATTTATTTAATTATATATTTTTTTAATTGTTGTTTTATAAAGCAGCTTCTATTGTAAGTAAAATTTATTTGGACCAGAAATTGTGACAATCCTGACAATAAATACTCACGGTCAATTAAAAAAAAAAAAAGGATTTTAAGTGCCTTATAGTACGAAAAATATGGTATTCATAATTTAATTTGAGTGATAACTTCAGGAAACACTAATCAAGATATTAAGCATAAAACGGTAAAACTGTTAATTTCAAAATGTTGATGTGCCTTAGAAAAATAATAAATTCAGATAGACGGCCGACTTTAAATACAACGCCGCAGGAAATGGAAGAAATGGATAAAAAAAACAAGATATGTGGACAAATCAGGACGAGGGTCAGTTGCTTCGAGAACTTAAAACCTCAGACGACAGCGAGAGCTATTTGTGTTATTAAGATAAATCGCCTCGTCGTAACATAAGTCTGCAAGGTTTGTCTCGTTTGAAGGAAATCAGTCAAATCACTGCCGTTAGAGGACATTTAAAAACAGATTGAAAACAGTAAAAACAGAAGGGTCGCCTTATTAATAAGTAAAACGTGAAGAAAGATTAACTGAACTTCATAATATTAGATGGTTCTGCCTTGAGACGTTGCAGAAAATCAAAGTGCAGATGCTTTTCTCCTCAGTAGTTATCCATGTTGTTGATTTTAGTTTACAGGCCTAATCCTTTCCATTAGGAGAGCTCTGACAGTGTCTGCTTCACCTCATCTCAGGAGTATCCCTCAGCGGCAGGTAAAACCTCCCGAATCAATAGCACACATGGTCAACATTACAGTGGGAAAAGAAGAGGCTTTTTTTATCCTGAGAGTGGCTCACCTCGATGACAGACGCGTTCTGATTCCACATATGTTGAAATGTAGAAAGCGTTACATGGCCTCTTTGATACAGGGTGATTTATAGGGCCTTGACACCAGTTGCAAATGTCTTTTCAGGGGGCGGGAGGAGGCCTGTGCTGCAAGTGGATAGTGTCGATCAAATCACATTCTTGGCTCCGACAAAATGGATAACGTTTCCGCTCAGAAGATTCTGCTCTTGTTCCCCGTTTGGTCATTGTCACGTCGCTCGCTCCTCACACGAACTAAAGTTAGGAGAACAAACGAAAGCCTGGTGCATTATCAGCACTTCACACCCGAGCACCATCTGGAAGAAATAAGGATTTTAATCAAACTCCCTCAGTTTTTAATTTTTTTTTTTTGTGCGCAGATTTCATGCTCCAATTAGACAGGAGTGGAAGCAGACTCGGGCGGAAGATTAAAAAAAAAAATATATCAGCAGACAAAGCTGAGAGAAATGTGCCCAGTGTGCACCGGCAGCTCTGCCAAAGTGCGCTGCATTGCAAAACGAGGTTGGCTAAGGTCACTGTCTTGTGAGGTATAATTATATCGTAAAACTAAGCCTCTCGCTGCAACATAATGGTAGATAAACAGAGTCCGATCCGTGACACTTCTCAGTTTAGACTCTTGACTGATGCAGATAACTCAATTAGCAAACGAAGGATCAGCCAGGCCCTTAATTTGGGCTGGTGGGGATGAGGGAACGTGTACTCAAAACCTAATTACCTATCACATTTCTCTTGGTCATCAAAGTCTCACAGGCTAATGGCACGGCTAAATCCATATTCAGTGAAGCGCTCATGTTCCATTAGAAATGCCAGTCATTCGCTTGACAGAGCTGCTGTCGAGCACCGCCATGCAAAAAGGCCCCAGCATGCAAATGAGATCTTTAGCTTTGTCTTTGGGACAAAATAATTTGGTTTGGAAGGAATACATACATATCTGAGTGCAAACCTTGTGGTCATCCAGAACACTTTAAATCAGAACTGAGTAAAGAGGAGCAATTAATTACGTACAGTTAGACGTGACAAGCTTTCAGCTCCAAGAGGATTTAAGTGACAGCTTGCAGGAGAAAGTTTAATGTCATTTTGGATCTCCATTACCCACCCTTTATTGAATAAAACCTCGAATCTGTGCCGTGCTGACAATCAGCTTTTATTTCATGCCGTTCCTTGTGTTTACGCTCCCTGTTTTATTTGACATGTTGTTTATGAGTCGGACCGTTAGCACGTGCTAAATGCACTCGTGACAAGTTCACTACATCTGAACAGAAACAGGAAAGTGAGAAGGACATGAAGTCACAAGCTGCTCTGAGAATCTGTTGTATTATTTTCTGTTACTTCTTTAGATTGTGCATATCTTGTGTTTAGGTTTGGAGATCTCTGTGTTTTGTTTCATCTGTTCAGCTCCTGCCTCTCTCACTTGTCCCTCATCGTCTTTCCCCAGGTGTTCCTCATTGTGTCTCGTTACTGTCCCTTTAAGTTCAGCGTCTTTGTGTTCCCTCCTTGTCCGTGGATTGTGCTTCCCACAGCCTGTCGTGTTTCTTTGCCTCCACATTGAGTTTTGATAAAATAATTCAATTTTTCTTTATTTTTTACCTTCAAGCCCCCCGTGTCTGTCTGGCTTCAAAAGAACTCCACAAAACATGATAGATGCAAAAAAATAATGGTTGGTTTTTGCTCTTGTTAGTACTTGAGCCATAAAAGCTGTTTAAAGTCTTCAGATTTGTTTTCACGTCTTTAAGTAATATAAGTGATGTAAAATCCTTCATGCATTCTGAGTGTCAGTCATATTACTCACCAATGTAAAATCAATGTTACACAATGCATAATGCTTAAAGTATGAGTTGTAAAGTACTTCCAGCTGCAACTACACCAGATTTTAACTCAACATGGGTAAAACTGATCTTTGTATTAGATAATGAGTATTAGTTGTTGCTGCCATCTTCAGTGAGTTCCAGAAGTTAAATAGTTGTAGTTTGTTTCCAGTGGTGGAGAAAGTACTCAAACACTGTACTTAAGTAACATTACAAATAAACAGACAAAAATGTACTTTACTAAAAGTAGAAGTACCACATTGAAGTTTATGCTTAAGTGTAAAAGTAAATAAGTAATTGTGTTTAAAAATACCCAAAGCATTAAAAGTAAAAGTACATGCTAAATGTATTACCTAATGCATTGGTCTACAATATTATTAAGTGTGCCTACTGTATGTTTATTTTCTGTAATACTTTAATAGTGTTGTTCCATTTTAATGAACAATGCTGCAGATAATATGTTTTTATTGTGTTTACTCTGTGACACCGTTCACACTTGGACTCGTGATTCTGTGCGTCAGAATTTAAGGGATGACATGCAGAGTTAAATGCCATTAAGCAAAATAAGAAAGAGGAATGATTATACCTTTGAAAGTTTTCATTTAACACAAAACAAAACCAACGTGTCATTTTAAGTGCAGTAAACACATTTAAGTAAAAGTTGTCCGCCTGAACAAAAGGAGCATTAGACATAACTAACAAAAGAACAGGCTCTGATCAGTTCAACTCCAGTTTGTCATCAGCTCTAGTTAAAATACCGTCTAGTCGACCTTGTAATGGGTCAACAGTGAACAATATTTTAACTTCCTGACACCATTTTTAAAAACTTGGACCCGAGTGTCGAGTCATTTGGAGACATCTCTTGTCTCCTAACTTCCCATGAACTGACACATTTTAATATTGCAGCAAGAATTTATTGTTCAAGTTCAGAAGAAGTTGGTTTTCAACGTCTTTGAGTCCAGTCTGGCTCTTTTGGGAGAGAGAAGCTGTCCTGCTGCACAAATTAGTCTTTCAATAGTCTTTCAACAATCTTTCAATAGTTTTTCAATAAGGCCATGGGTGGCACATATCTTCAGGCTGACTCTCCACAGTGGAATCCATTTTGGGTGTGTTAGTGGTGCTGTGGGTGCTCCCAGCTCATTGACGTATATATTAGAATATATGTCATTGGTCCAGCTCTTCTTGAAGGCAGATCTAACGTTACCTGACACTTTGCAGTGATTCACTGGACCAACTCGCCTCTCACCACTGGTTACTTTCAAACTAATGGACAAATAATAATAAATAAAAAAATGCAACGTGAATGGAACGTGTAACACAACACATTATAGAAATGTAGTTTAATAGAAAGTAAAGATGCTTAATGTAAAATGGAGTGGAGTAAAAGTAGAAAGGACCCACATTTATCTCTACTTAACTAAAGTACAGATACATGAAGAATGTACTTAATTACAGTAACAAAGGACTTGTACTTAGTTACATCCCACCGCTGTTTGTTTCTGAGTTTAAATACAATCTCTTGAGTAGTTCATTCATTCATTCAACCTTTATTTATACAGGCTAGCCTCATTGAGTCATGGGGACTCATTTACAAGCGGGTTCAGATTTAGTCCAAGAGATATTCTGCTAACATGCAGATAAATACAAACACTGTCACGTATTTCACGGCATACGTTCTCTGATCAGTGAAAAAATAAAAAGCAGACAAGTTTTTATTTAAAACGAGGTGAACGCTTTGGAAAGAGTGATTGATGGTTTTATCATTCTGACCGCGTTTGTAGATAAAACCTGCTGCAACACAGCAAGTTTAACACCCCCCACCATTTCCTTTTACAAAGTTTTATAATTGTTTTATTTAAGTTATTTGTACTGATATGAAGCCTGTTTTCTAAGATTTTTTTATTTTTTTATTTTAAATATACCATTGCTCTCTAGGGAGCAGGTTTCTTCTTCTCTGTCTTTATTGGAGCGTTACCACCACCTGTTGATCAGGATAATATTTGATGTGCATCTAAATCTGAACAAAGAACTTCTAAAAACTGTTTCAGGCTGAAAAACATTATTTTTCTGTAAAATTTAAATAAAAAGCCGTCTTAAGTCTACTGAACTTTAATTGATTAAGGCAGAGAGCTCGAGCCTTAAACAACATGTTATGCACAGTTACTCTTGCTGTGGGCACCGTGCACAGGTATGGCACGGCAAGCGTGTGACGGAAACACGAGCCGGAGCTGTAAACGTGCCATGACGGCCGGGGAATGTGAGCCTTTGAGCTGGGCTGAGCTGGATTGAGTTTTTCAGCAGGAGGGTGTGTTCGCAGAACCTGTCAGAGTCCAGTTGAAGAAAATCATGACGTACTGAACGTGTAATGATTTTCCATTGTTTTTCATCTGAAGTTCAGAATTAACTATGATTCATTTTCAAGAAATCTAGACAACATCTTTTTTTATGAAACACCCCACCCCTGAAATAAATCACTGCACGCTATTCAATTTTAAATTTTGTATCTTCCCATCAGTAAAATAAGGAAAAGTTTGACCAAGGAAATTCTGTTGATGGGTCAAAATTCATAAAACTTTGTCCAAGAAGCAGAAAGAAACAATAAATTTAGATCTCTACGTTGTATTGTAACAGTCTTTTATTCGACCAGGGATCTGCAACCTTTGTGATAAAAAGAGCCACTTTTCTTACTAATTACGTGCGGAGCCTTAAAACCTGCTACAACTGTGGACTATCAACTGGTGGCTCATGGACCACTACAAGTTTGTTGGAGATGGCTTTTCCGGCCAGTAGGGGTGATATCATATAACGAAAAATGTCAAACTATTGTTAACATTTATTGATATTTTTACATTTTAATACAAAAAAAAAAAAAAAACAGATTCATGTAAAGAAAGAAAAAATATATAATTTGTAACAGTTTTATAAAAATTAAAACACTGAACTCTGCAGGCCGATGTGAGTTCTCTTAATTGTTCAAGAATTAATTTTTCGACTTAAAGCATAAAGTTAAAGACAGAATAAAATTGGGTCAGTTTGTTGGATATCCAGTTCCATTTTTAAAGAAAAATAAATACTTTTGTTGACTTTGTTTTTTGTGTTTTATTCTTAGTGTTATCAAAGTTACTCACCATATTCCTTCTCAGCAGCTTGTCTTAAATATATTCTAAAACATTCTGGTGGTTTTGAGAGAAAGATCCCGCTGTGAGACAGGAAGTGGACCTAAAGTGGCTAACAAACTACTAGCATGATGTAGTCCACATGTTTTACGCTGTGTATTTGTACTATCTTTCACATGTTTGAAAATGACAAGAAATATGAACAAACTAGCCATTTTCATTGTTGGTAATAATTTAAATTAAATTCAGTTTTGTTTATTTTTGGTCAAAGCCTGAAAGAGCCGCTGCAGAGACACCAAAGAGCCACATGTGGCCCCAGAGCCGCAGGTTGCAGACCCCTGTCTTAGACCTTCCATTTCAGCCTCAGTCACTTCAGTCGACGCTGAAAATCAACCTAACATCCGTCAAGTAGGGGGACAAAACCACGGCCCAGAGCTGTGAACACATTGTAGTCTTCACGCTGTCAGGTTGGTTGTTTACATGCAGCCGCAGATAATTAGCCCAGAAGTAATGACTGCTTTCTGATGACAGCCGCTGAAACCTGATCACCTGGTGTGACATGCTCTCCCCGTCACTCTCCCCTGCCCAACAACTGCAGCGAGGTTATTTTTGCCCCAGCAGCTCGCTGGACGAGTCTGGCGCCAGCTACTGGGACCCGGCGAGCTAAAGGGTTGACAGGGACAACGCTGCCATTCGCCCCTTAACCTCCCGTACCCTCCCGATGCCAAACTGCACCCGTAACCCAACACTGATAACACTGCCACGCTTCCCCCATGGACGGGAGAACGAATGTGCCGTATTCTGATACCCCCTCAGTCATGGCTACAGCGAGCAAAGCAAAGTGTTTGAACACTTTCAGTGGTGGACGCTGGACCAGGATCACCTTTACCTATAACGTCTTCTCGCTATAGTCAAAAAACAAATTTTATATTTTATTAAACTTTATTGAAAAATGATGATTCTGGCCGGCAGCACGGTGGCGCAACTGGTAGAGCTGCTGCCTCTCAGCGAGCAGGTCCTTGGTTCAAACCCCGGTCCAGGGGCCTTTCTGGGTGGAGTTTGCATGTTCTCTCCGTGCATGCGTGGGTTTTCTCCGGGTACTCTGGTTTCCTCCCACAGACCAAAAACATGCATGTTAGGCTGATTGGTAACTCTAAATTGTCCCTAGGTGTGAATGAGAGAGTGAATGGTTGTTTGTCTCGTTTGTCTCTATGTGGCCCTGTGATGGACTTGCGACCCGTCCAGGGTGTACCCCGCCCCTCGCACAGTGATTGCTGGACATGGGCACCAGCGACCCCCGTGACCCAAAATGGAATAAGCGGGTAAAGAAAATGGATGGATGGATGGATGGATGATTCTGGCCTTTGTGTAGAGGTCAAAGGTTGAAAAGACCAAAAAGACCCATCATATTTATTACCTTTTTTTCTTGATTTCAATTTATTTGTATTCTCAATAATATTGAAAACTATCGCAGGAGCTAAAAAAAAAAAAACTGACAAAATATGCCATAATATTAGAATTTAAATTGTGTTTTAAGAATATTTTGTACATGAAGGAAATAAGCTATTTCCTTCTTATTTTTATTTCCTTAGGAAAGTGATTTCAAATTTATTGGTACTGAGAATTATTTTAGACATTGTGCAGCGTCAGCCTGGCTCACTTTGTGCTTTATATTTATTTTGAACTTTTAAGCTATAAATGAAAAGGGAAATGTATATTTTGCTTTTCATTCATTTCATACATTCATATGTAGTAAGTCAATCAATAATGTACACAAAATAAAAAATATAATATAATTAATATCAACCCATAGCATAAATTAGAAATTTTCAGGTCTCTCTTGTGAATGAGTCCCTGAGGCTCAATGGGATTAACCTAAAGGTTGAATGAATGAAAAAGGAAGAAGTATAAACTCATGCAGTGTCTTCTAATTCAAATGACTGAAAATTGCTCAATGGCTGTTAATAAGTCATATTTGTGATTAGTAGTGTTGTTAATAAAACAAAAAAACAGCACAGGTCTTATATCCAACTCTATATTTTGTAGCTTAATGAGCATCTAAACCTTCTGTCTCAGAATCTGAGCCTGAAAACTTTCATTAAAAGCATTTGAGCTGCGACAGAAACTTCTGCTCCTATCAACATTTTAAAGCATTTTAAATCATGCACATTTAATTTTGTGTGTGCTTCTCAGCTTGTTATGAATCTCCAGTATAAAGACAAAGTTTAGAGGGTTATGTTTTTGTCATACATTAATCAGCATGTGAATTTGACATAAAAACTTTTGTTTTCTTTGAGATGAAAAAAAAAGAAAAGCTTTGCAGAGAGTGGTGAAGGCTGCACAGAAGATGTTGGAGTCAGCCTCCCCACCATCACAGACATTTACACCTCCAGATGCAGAAAGAGGGCCACCTGCATCATGAAGGACCCCACTCACCCAGCACACACACGTTTTGCCCCACTCCCCTCAGTAAGGAGGTTGAGGAGCATTAAGTGTAGAACCACTAGACTGAGGAACAGCTTCTACCCTGAGGCTGTTAGACTCATGAATCTCTAACCAGGATAATCACTGTGAAAAATCACATCATGTTGCTGCTGATCTGTTTCATGTTGCTGCTGATCTGTTTCATGTTGCTGTGTTCATGCAAGCTCATCTACTCTCACAGAGTGCTTAGTGTATTTTTAGTAGATTTTTTTTTTAGTTCATATCTTAGATGTTTTTATTGTTTTTCTTTGACATTTTATTTTTGGATGTAACTGGGACCCTGTGTACATAATTTTGTTCCACCACTTGTACCACATGTGGTGGAACGACAATAATGAATCTCTGACTCTGATAATTTCCAAACATTTAAACACACACATGGACACTTTAGTAAATATGGTACCACTTTACAATAAGGCTCCCATTCTAGATGCTAATAAATAGTTTATAGATACATTATTAATTCCTCTATAAACACTTTATAAATCATTATTAACTGCTTTTTATCATTAATTAAGGGTGAGGAGACAAGACTGACCAGTTTCTTGTCAAATAGCGAGACAAATCTGTTCACATATATATGTAATCTAGTGTTGTTATAGTAAACATTTCAGACAAAGTTACTACCTTGTGAGCACAATAAGCATTTGTACACCAGACTTTTTTTCAGGATATAATATAGATACTTATAATGCAGTGATAAAGTACAATATTATATGTTCAAGATAATAGGTTTACAAATTCTTACCCTTAATAAATGCATAATAAGCAGATATTAACTATTAATAAATTGTTTATAGAGGAATTAATAATTAATCTATAAATTATTTATTAGCATCTATAAGGGGAACCTTATTGTAAAATATATTAACAGATTCTTCTATCCATTACTGCCATGTTTCCTTCATTACATTCATTTTACATTAGTTTCTATAGCCTAACCCTGACCCTTTCCCTAAACCTAACCATTACTAGTACAAACCTAATCATTACCAGTACATATCTAACCCTAAACCCAACCATTACCAGTACAAAACCATTACCAGTACATATCTAATCTTTAACCTAACCATTACCAGTATATATATATATATATATATATATATATATATATATATATATATATATATATATAACCCTA
>NC_056501.1:4774719-4776700 GCF_014905685.2 Nematolebias whitei | reverse complement strand
TATATAACCCTAAACCTCACCATTGCCAGTATATACCTAACCCTAAACCTAACCATTACCTGTACATACCTAACCATTACCAGTATATACCTAACCCTAAACCTAACCATTACTTGTACATACCTAACCATTACCAGTATATACCTAACCCTAAACCTAACCATTACTTGTACATACCTAACCATTACCAGTACATACCTAACCCTAAACGTAACCATTACCAGTACATACCTAACCCTAAATCTAACACATCCTCAATTCACCCCTTAGTCCTAAACCTAATCCCTAACCCACCAACAACACTTCTTCTTGGGGCCCCGGTTTTGCAGTTGGTCCTCACAATGTAGTATAAGTTGGAAAAATGAGCCTTACAAATACCAAGACACACACATCCATCATGCATCAGAGTATCAGCCACCTACTGGAGCACAGCTTAACCAAAGCCGTGGTTTGAGCTAAAGAAAACGGACAACAAGCCCCAGAGTGGTGCAGCTTTAGAAGACAAACAGTGATTTTCCCAGAGAACGTCACAGCTTTCCTGCCTGGCAAGCGCACGCTTACACGACTTTACATGCGTAGGGTGAGTCGACAAGGAATCGATTCATCACCATCTCTCATCTTCAGTCCCCATTTTTCTCAAACCTCTGACCACCATGGCTGGAGCTTCTCAACAAATAAGAGTTTGTTTGAAACTTGCACCATGGTCTAAATTTGGAAGCCATTACTTGCAGAGTTTTGATGACTCAAACAACAAGGAATGGCATTGCCCAAGCAGCTCAAAGACAGCGTGCCACAGACATGTGTCTTTTTAAAACCTGATCCCGTGTCTCTGGTTGTCAGTTGTTTTTTGGTTCCATGAAATTACGTTCTTCAGAGAAACTGAGGAGGAGTGAAAAGAACCTTGTTTCTAATGCTGAAACACCAAGCTGTGTGATGTTTGTCTTAAGTGTTACATATTTTTAGATTGTGTCATTCATTATAAAATGTATCTATTTTTTCATTTTTGGATGGACAAATTTAATTTTTTAAATTATTTTCTTTTAGGTGAGTTTTCATTCTGTGCATTAGGTGGAGATAAGATCACTCAGTCACAGCCTATTTGTGACTGACCTTTTTGGCTTACGAGCATGATGACTATATTTACATGCCACTGATTTATCTTTACGTATCTGATCATGTGAACACCAAAGAGGTGTAAAAATAAAACTTATATTTGCAGCTACAAAACGGACAGTAAATAATTCATCTCCTGTGATGTATTTGGTCATCATAATCTACTGTAAGAACTGACAAGAGGCAGGGCTGTCCAAGTATCTGTTTTCCTCTCAGAGGTTTAAAGGTTACATCCTTGCTCTTGAAAGGCAGACACTAACATTTAAAAGGCCTAAAAGACTGTGAGGTTGCCACTTGTGACCTCCAAATGGTATTCATTCCTTGTTGGTCTTGTGTGTGAAACATTTCTGTTGACACCCTGCAATGTGGTGTTGATGAGTTAATCTAGCAGCTGAGTGTGTCCTTTAGCTCCACCCGGCCCCCTGTAGATTTTCAGAAGAAAAACACCCCTTATCTCTGCGGGAGAAGGGGAAAATAAGGGCCCCAGTGGCTGTAAATTCACAGGATACCAGCGTAAGCACAAAACTAAACATGGCCTCCTTTTGTGTAGCGCACACCCCGTCATAACTGTGCTCTCAACCTTAGAAGTCACAAGAGATGCTCATTTTGTATCCATTCTAACAGAGTCTGACACCATATTCCTTCTCCTTTTGAACAGGCTGCAAAACACTGTTGAAGATTCTCAGTCATCCAGGACATGGCAAATACAAAAACAGGCTGCAAAGACAACATACAGTAGTCCTCGTTTATCGCGGGGGATCCCTACCCTCAAACCCCTCTATAATAGAAAAAGTGCAAAGTAGGAATAGTACTACAAGTAATAAGTAGTAGTTTATTTATATATATATATATATATATATATATATAT
>NC_056501.1:4764249-4774619 GCF_014905685.2 Nematolebias whitei | reverse complement strand
AGTGAAAAACTGCCAAGTAGGAATAGTAATACAAGTAGTAAGTAGTATATTTTTGTATTTATATAATTCTTAAGTATTTTAAACCCTTCCCACACCCTTGCAATATTCTAAACAATGCTTCTAAACTCTAAATGAGCACAGAATGTCATGATTTCAGCTCCCTGCTTCCTCTGCTCTCAGCCACCTGCAAGCGCTCTTGGCCACGCCCACTTCTACGCTCTGCACAGAGAACAGCTGATCTGCTGCCGCAGGAAGTTTACTCTGCAGCATGGGAAGGTGCAGCAGGTGCTAAATAATTTAAAATAATTTATTGTAAATAAAAATTCCATGCTGATCATGTGGCTTAGCCATCAATCAGTTAATTGTGTGACATGTCCAATCTTATTTTGAAAAACCGCGATGGAGCGAGTCCACGATAAACGAACCGTGACGTAGTGAGGGACTACTGTGTACTTTAAGGCTTTATAAACCCTTTCCACATTCTTGCAATGTTCTAAGTTCTTAAACGTACATCATTTTAACAACATACGTATATGTACTGCAAAATTTGACTCATCAGCTCTGCAGACCAGCAAATCGATTCCAGTTCTGTAGACCTACCCTGCAGCGTTCTAAAAAAAATGAAGGTTAAACATCACATTTAGGTTGGTAATTTTCAATAATCCAGCTGTAAACTGGTTTTATAACATAATGCGATTTTACAGAAACACTAAGTTTTGTGGGTTCTTGTTAAACTTCAGTCTGAAATTATTTAAATAGAAAAGCAACCATGCGTGGCAGGTGTCCAGGCACAGGTTTAACTTATATTAGTGTTATATTAAAATAAAAAATAATCATCAAAATAAGAAAAAGAAGTTGTGCAGATTAAGTTTAGCACTTTTAGGTTGTTTGTTTGTCCGCTCTTCATGACGTTCCTTTACGTTTTATTGATAGACGGTGTAGTCAAGGCTTAAACGTTTTCTTACCATCAGTTATTTTTATAAACTAAGGCCTCCATCTTGTGGGAAAGCCACACGTGTACGCAGCTTTGCTTCGATCGTCCTGGATGGGTTCCAGGGCTGGCCCAGATTTGAACAACAAAAATAGTTTTCGAGCTTGAAATCCTGAGAGAATGAAATCCACTCCGAGAACATCGTTGACGTCTCAGAACTGTAACCTCGACTAATTAGACGGCCTTAATAAGGACACCTGACAGCTGAGACAAGTTGCTCCTCATGCATGCTGACGTTGATTTTAACATAACGATGAAGAGGAATCAGTGGATAAAAAAATAAAGTTTTTCATCGGGATTACCATAATAGGATCTTGCTTGAAGTTAAAGTTTACTATTATAGTAAAACTCATCACTGTCAACATCAAGACATTTGTGTATAAACTTGTAGAGATGTCTGCACATTCAAATCTTACTTTAATTGATCCTTTGAAGCGGGGGGAGTGGCGCAGAGTATAGAGAAGGTGGACCTGTGTTCGGAAGATCGCAGGTTCTACTCCCCGGAGCGACAACATCAAAATGAGAGAGGGAAAGGTGAAGCACCCACACCTGTCTTCAAACCTCATTTGCTCCACTGGGCCCTTGAGCAACGAACTTAACCCCACCTTCTGCTCCCCCAGGCTGCCCTAGACAGCAGCTCTCTGCTCCACACAGAGGGCTGTGGTAGCTCAGTGGTCTGTGGTTGCATCAGGAAGGACATCCGGTGTAAAAATATTTTCCAAGTTTTCATGCGATTTAGTTCGCTGTGGCGACTCCTGAGGAAGGAGCAGGCGAAAGAAAAAAAATATATATATATAATTGATCCTTTGTGAGATGTCAGAAAACTGATAAAGAAACTTTGCTGGATTAACAACAAAACAGGTTTAATCTTGTCATCTGGACCAGTTTATTTAAGCAAGAAACATGTTGTCCCTCATCCAGAGGACTTCCTCAGTCGATCCATAGACTGAGGAAGTCTTCTGGATGGGGGATGAAATGTTTCTCGCTTAAAGAAACTGGTCCAGATGACAGAAGTTTTGTGCACTGATTGCACTCCGTCTGCTTTTCACTGTGGGAAAGTCCAACTTCTCATTGGAGTGTGTGTGTGTGTGTGTGTTGTGTGTGTGTGTGTGTGTGCGGGTGTGGTGGGGGGGGGTTACATGCAAACGAGACCTGAAGGTGAAAAAGACCAGTGTATTCTTTAACTCGGACAGCTCCGCTGACATTTTGGAATTTATCTCTTGCTGCATTTTTTACAAGCTCGAGACAGGAGCCAAGTGCCCGGTGGTATTTCAAACTTACTGTTTGGGCAGAAACAGCTGTAAAATACGGTCTGTGTGTAGGAAAAAATACAAATATAATCTGCATGTCTGTGCCGTGACACATCATAGCTACAAGAAAACACAGCATCCTTCAAAGCTTTCTTTAAAGTGCCAGGATTTTTACTTTAGGCTCCAGTCAGTGTTGCAGTAAACTCCTGCAGAGTTTCTTTAATGGTGACGGTTTTTCACCTCAAAGACAAAAGTGACTGGAAAGTGTGGCGCTATCAACAGCGCCAGCTTATTAGCCTGCCGCTTTGTCACTGCATCCTGATGGCTTCTTATGAGGGATGAGTAATGGGAGCAGGAATAAATCAATCTTGTCCCATCTTATAAAATTCAGTCAAAGCAGCATGATGCCTATTATTGTAAATTATGAACTCCCTGCAGGAAAAATGGAAGATTATCAAAAGAGACAAGATTAGGTGATGTGAAATGGATGGACGGACACTCTGAATGTCAACACACAAAGGTAAAATTTAATACACGTAACCCCGACAATTCCAATTCTTTCATACTTTTATTAAAGTTTGGCAGCATCCAATTTATTCTAAGGTGTGAATGAACAACATTTGAAAAAAACGGAATTACATTAAACCAAAACAGAAGTGTTGTGTTTTTTTGTTTTTTTTTTACTTTATTAGCAACATAAAACAGAACAACAGAACAATGAGGGGGAGTGGTGGCGCAGAGGTTAGAGAGGTGGGCCTGTGATCCGAAGATCGCCGGTTCACGCCCCGGCCCTGACAACATCAAAAATGTGGGTGGGGCAGGTGAAACACCCACACTTGCCCCCACCCTCATTTGCCCCACCATGGGCCCATGAGCAAGGCCCTCAACCCCCACCATGTGCTCCCTAAACAGGTCTCTCTTGAAAATGAGTTCTCGTGGCTCAATGAGACTACCTGTATAAATAAAGGCTAAATAAAAAATTAAAAAAGTACAGTACACACAAAACGGAGGTACAGTTTTTTCACGTGATTCCATTTTTTTCCAAATGTGATTCTGTTTTTTTTTATTTTTTTTATTTATTTTATTATGTTTTTTCAAATGTGAGTCCGGCCACTTGGGCTTTGGCCACTTCCGCTTTGACTTAATGTAATTCAGTTTTTTCAAATATGTTGTGTTTTTGTTGTGTTTTTTAAATGTAATTCTGTTTTTTCAAACGTTGTTCATTTACACCTTAGGGCCACTGTACGTATTTTAAATAACTGATCAAAGAATTTAATGTCACTGGGGTATTTTGAACGTTCAGTGTTGACGCAGGCTGAGAAACATCTTATTTTTCTTGTTTCTGTGTACTTAAGCAGTAATGGCCAAATGCCAACACATAAAGACTGCATATTTTTGCTGCCATCCAGTTGTTCTTGTCTTTAACACACAGACACTCAAGCCCCAACTTGCGCCCATTTGTTATCTGTTGCTGCGGCACGAGTTATTTAGCCTGTCAGCAGAATGATAAACTCACCCCTGCCCTGGGTGTCACTTCGACAGCTAGCTCTCGCATTAGCCAATAAACCTGGGGTGGACAAGAAAGACGAGTTTCTGCTCTAAATTAAGACATCACAACTCTGACAAGAGGGGACTGCGCTCCCAGAATGATCAATAACATAAAACGAGAACACTCTGGAAGCCCTACAGCAGTTTTAATTACGTTTTCAGTTTGGCAACGTGGATCCGACCAAAAAGCTTCTTACATTGATGTACTGTGCAGGGTTTTGACACAGATGTCTACAAATGGTTTTTTGGAAATCTCTGGATTACTGTGAAATGTTTTAAGCTGTATTTACGGTGTGGGTATTGTACACAGAGAAGACTTTGTGCCTGGTGCTGCCATTAATCTCAGTTAACTTGACATTATAGGGTTCATTTATTGGAGGTTAGAGTTGGACATGAGGTCAGAGTTTACAGTTCTGCTAAAACACATTGTTCCTGAACTGCTTGCAAAAGCTACAACACAGTTTTTATTTTTATATAATCGAAAAGAAAAAAAAAAAAAACAACACAAGTTTTGCAGCATAAAAATGCATTTTAAGCAACATAATTCCAAAGAGCTTGTTTCAAAATCACTTTTGATCATCTGCTTTGCGTCTTGATTGTAACCCGTTACAAACACACATTCACTGTTCTAGAGGAAGTTTATTTCTAAATAATCAAAATATGTATTTCACAATTCCAATTCATGCAGGAGGCTCAGTGTTAAAAATCCTGCTCATGATTAGTTTGTCACATCATGTCACGGATCCAAACAAAACCTATAATGGAATGTTGTGAAACAGACAGATCATTTTGAAGACTTCCTTTCGTTACCCCGTCTTGAGGAGCTGATTTCCTCCCCCTTTCGATCCGAGGACATAGCTTTAGCCCAGTGATGCGTTGCTCTTCGTGCTAGCTGAGTGTGAAAATTGCCACCTCTGATAGATTAGCCTCCTGTCACCAAGAGGTTATGAATGAACCTCCCTTTTACAAGCTCCTCGGGAGATTCTGATCTTGCAAGATACTAAAGATGCTCCCCAGTTCAGATTGAGGTTTCTGTGAATCCCCACGACGGGAGTCTTCCAGTGGGACCAAACAGGACAGAAACAACGAGAGCAGAAGCAAACAGGAGAAAAATATAAACTCCAGTACGTTACATTAGTATTTGTCAAATTTTCTCATCCACCCATAGAAGTAAAGCTAACAACAAGAAGCGAGCATCAGCTGCATCCATGATTCTAAACAAGATGCTAACCTCTAATCTGGGATGGGGTTGTTGGATACTGTTTAAGTGAGAGCTCAGTATGTTGCTGTGATGAGGTGCAGCTCTGGTTTAAAATATGCAGGATGCTCATGCAGTCGTGTCACTTCGATAAAAGTGTCTGTCAGATGACAGGGACTGAGGAAAAGTTCGGCTTTTATAATAAATTGGATGGAGCTGTCTCTGCTCGGCAAAATGTTTCACTTCTGCTCTGCACATTTGTTGTGACCTCTCAGACTTCTGCTGTGCCCCCCCCCCCCCCCCCCACACACACACACAGCAGGCAGCTCATTCTGGGACAGACACCAGCTGAGGTCTGACCCCTGCTGACAGAAATGGGGGTTGTATTTAATACTTATTGCTGGGCTTTGTGTCAGGTCCAACTCCAAACTGCTTTTCCTAATTTGACACAAACTGTTTCTGGATTTTAAAACCCGTTGTCATAAAGTTAAAAAAAACCAAACAAACATTGAACTATTTTAAGTCCAATACAACCATCATTGTGGTTTGTAGCTTTTTGCAGTTGTGTTGCTTCAAGTGGTTTATTTCCCTCATTCAAGTTTACAGTGAAGGTAAATTCATGACACATTTGTTTGCGAGTAAATATGTTGTTGATTGTTACTCTGACTACGGTCATGATGATACTGACGGATCACTCACTGAAGGCAGAAACCCAAAAGTCCTGAAGGTTGAAGGTACCATAATTTTCGCTGTATGACTCGCTGTTTTTTGCATAAATGCCTGTGACTGAAACACCGAAGTGACATATTTACGTGTTTTTCCCATATTTATAACCAAATTTTTGGCTGAGATCTGACAATTTCATTCATTGACATAGAAATTATTGAACACTACTATGTTCAGCCACTAGAGGGCCCTCAACTAATATGGCAAGCCAAGTGTCTCATTAAAAGGCAAGAGTGGCAGTTAATGAGACACTTGGCTTGCCATACTAAGCCACCTTTGTCTCGCTCCAGAACTCCTCAAATCAGCTGCATTTCGTCGCACCACCCAGGTGAAATGCAGCTGATTTGATCATTAAAGTGCATTTATTGAAGAAAAGTTAAACTGAGACACACCTTTGTTATGATTTCGAGCAAACAAATAATTGTTTTTAAGTGTTAATCTTGTTAAATCTGTTTGTACAGCACTTTGGTTGGCCTTGTCGCTGTTTTAAGTGCTCTATAAATAAAATGGTATGGTATGGTAAATTATTGTTAAAGTCCTCATGTGCACGCTCCTGTGACCACCATGTGGCGGCCAATCAATTTTTGGCACAACATTGGCCCATGTTTCCGGGTTGTCAACAAATGCAGCAGTCTAGCGGTGACACATTATAGATGCGACTTATACAGCGAAGTGACATATTTATGTTTTATTCCACTTTATTAAACATATTTGGACTGATGCGACTTATACGGTGGTGCAACGTGTACAACGGCAAGTACGGTAGTTTATCACTGAGCTACATCTGTTGGTGACTTGAAACGTGACTCAATATTGGAGGAAAAATGTTACATTTTCAGTTTTTGATTGAATTTTGTGTATTTGCGACCACATGGCCACAGTATGAATGCAAATCTTTGAAAATCATGCCTTTTTTTGTGCATAGCTTGAAATACTATAATTGAGACTGGATATTATTTTATTCACCACCACCAGTCTCAGCCTGCGCACTATTTTACTAAAATACACCTAAAATGAAGATGGATTTGTACCATTATTTAAATAATTTTTGGCAACATATTTAGACCTGGGCATGTTTTCTGTCAGAGGAGAGCTCTTCTAACGGAGTCAAAGTAGAACTCTGGAACTCCCGAGAGGTGACTAGAAAAGCCTCCAATAAAACTAAAAATAATTTGAGACGCTTGTGAAAACCGTGACAGTTTTGAGAGAAAATGTGTTGCCTAAAGTTTTTGAACATGTTCAGAACTGAAGTGACAACATTGCAAAAGTGTTTGCTCCAAATGAGGAAAGTGAGAACTCCTCCAAATGTTACGAGGCGTCCCTCATGGATGCTGTTGGTCAACTTGCAGTCCAGTGAAACACAACCTTAACGAGAAGCTGAATTAACACGTTCCTGTGTTTCAGCAAATTGATTTTCCATTTGTATAAAACAATAAACTCAAATATCTTGCAGATCTCATAAAAATGCTGCCTAATCAATCTGAACAGTGTTACATTTGTTTTCCCTTTTATCAACCGTAAATATCAACCTATATTTCCCCATTACAGCATGCAGTGTAATAGTGTTGGTACAGGTAACTAACCAGTAGTCCCCTAATAAGGCTTGGCTGTGTGTTCCCCAGTAAGTACTGGTCAACGACCCATTAGCTCCTGATTTGTTCCCGATTCATTCCTAAGTTGTTCCCTTATTACCTTATTGTAAAGTGTTACCAAAATTAGTTCCAAATAAATATAGTGCTTTACAAACATTTTAAATAGGGTTTAAAGATTTCACCATCTTGTGAAATATCTTAACATCATTTGATGCAAAGTTAGCTAATATTAGAATATTTTAAAATTAAAATCAATCACAGTGCTTGTGGATTGTTGCATATAAATTACAACCTTGTTTGCTGCAACAAAAATCTGAGATGAAACTTTTTCAGACTTCATCAAAAATAAATGTGTTGGGAATGGTGACATGGTGGGGTCAAAGTATTGGAAAGTGAGAAAAATGCATGGCCGGTGACCACAGAGCACTAAAGCTATTAAATACATAAACCTGAATGTGCTGAAAACCAAACTGAAACCATGCAACACAATTTATGAATGCTCTTGGAGTCTATACTTGGAGCTGTTTTTCAACAAAAAGAATGAAAGGATGTCCCACCTGTCTGCACAGACATGAGTAGTTGCTGAAGAACAACTTTTCTTTTTCATGCCGTGCAAATAAACACACGCCCTTTTGATCTGTTTCGATATGTGTGCAGCAACAATAAGAGGACGTGAAACTTTATTTTTCAGATTTCACCATGGAAGATTTCTATGACACTGCACGGTGGAACTAAGTATTCAGTCATGTTTTAAATATCCATCCATCCATTATCTTTACCCGCTTCTTCCATTTCGGGTCACGGGGGTCACCGGTGCCCATGTCCAGCAATCACTGTGAGAGAGGTGGAGGACACCTGGACAGGTCTCCAGTCCATCACTGGGACACATAGAGACAAACAACCATTCACTCTTGGGACAATTTAGAGTTACCAGTCAGCCTAACATGCATGTTTCTGGTCTGGGGGAGGAAACCGGAGTACTCAGAGAAAACCCACACACGCACAGATAGAACATGCAATCTCCACCCAGAAAGGTCCCAGGACGAGATTTGAACCAGTAACATTCTCGCTGAGAGGCAACAGCTCTACCAACTGCACCACCATGCTGCTGAATTAGTAGAGGCATTTTAAAACGTATAGTTGTTAAAATGCAGCTTGTTGTATCCTGCACAGCTGAATGTGTAAAATTAATTTCCCATGTTTATAGATGCAAGGTGCATGATGTAACTTTTGTTTTGGGTCAAACTGCCATCTATGCTTTTTGCACTTGGATGAGGAACAGATTCCAGCGTAAAAACTTCATGAACAAGAGCCAGTGGTTCATTACGGTTGGTTTCATCAGTGTGAGACCAATCGTTGCTGCTACAGTTTTGCTTTTGCTCTTTGGTCTTCAGGAAAACCTGTTGATTCTTCACACTCATGAGCTCTGCATCTGATTTTTGTGGACAGATGTTTTCATCATATCTATGAAAACTAAGTAACAACATGTCAAAACAAACGGTTCACTTTGGCAATATATGCGGGACAAAAGTGGTGCGTAACAGCAGGACTTTGTTAGGGTTTGATCTTGTGCCATCTGGTGACAGCTTTCAGAGCTTTCAGCAGAGTTTGGCTTTAGTCCACTACTTTACTTCTGTTGCACCGGTAATGCTCCCCGTCTATTTATACAGTGCGAGCAAATGTTCAGAGCAGGTTTTAACGCATGGCATTAACAAGCTGAGATGTCTGAACAAAGGAACCAACGGTAATGAAGTGTTATCTGTTGGAGAATGGCATCTGAGGAGCATGTTTGAGATAGCTCCATTGTTGAAAAGCATCCACTTCCTCACGTTGGAGCAGGGGATGGTTTTCAGTCTTCATTTCCCCAAGGGAGCAAGTGTCCGCACCCCCTGCCCCTGTCCAGACTACGCCCCATTGTTGTCCTGCATGGAGTCTGAACACAAGCCGGACCACCTTCGGTCTCCGTCACGCATTGTTCACCGCTGTATTGCGACAGAGCCCATTTTACTGCGGCTGCACTGGGACATCTGGCCTTGCAGCAACCGCCACCTGTTTCTGTGGAGTGTTCGTGCACCAAACTGGGATCCCTGATATGCCCATTTGTTGTCTGCATTAGTTGCAGCACGTCATGCGATGTGACAGACTAAGCTCTCTACTCAGTACTGTCTCAGGTTTCCCATTAAAGATGAACAGGAAGAATGAGCAGGGTGAGGGGGCTGATTAGGATTTTCCAGTTAATACAATATGTATGACACTGCGTGTGGTTTTAAAACATCATATCTTGTTTGTTTAGCTGCAAATGTCACATCATCTCATAACTTGAACGAGATGTTTGTTGTTTAACAAAATGCATTTTCCTCCAAAAGACAAAGGATCACCTAATCTGCAGTATATCGGTGTTCAGATGCCAGTATTATAGTTTTACACACGGCTGTCATAAAACCCTGAATTCAATCTGGTTTGGAGGCTGCACACTCACTGTGCTGCCCTGCTGCCTTTGGAGCCCTCTGGGTGTATTGTGTCACCTTTATTAGCCACGACTATCACTTAAACTTGCCATAAACAATAAAAAGGTAAGCTGATCTCACCGTAGAACAAGCAGGGAATCTGTAAAAACCCACAGCTGGTTTATACGTAACAAGATTTAAATTTCTTTTCTGGTCTCAAGTTGAAAATTGACCATATCCAATATGTTGAAATAAAGTCAAGGTTGGTAAAAATATGAAATAAATAAAAGCCCCAAACTGAGTGAGTTCTTAAAACTCCCTTGCCATTAATTAACTTGATGATGAGATGATGTGATCTCTATTTTTTACATATGTTCACAAAGAATTGTATTTTATTAATAGAGGAAACATGAACATCTATTTTGGGCTCATTCTCATGTATTTAAAATATTTATTATCATGGTTATTTTATTGGCTGTAAAAAATGCTCCTGGACCTTTGATTATATTGATCAGTGACTCAAGTTTCTAAACCAAATTTAATGCATTTAAAATAATTTCCAAAAGATGCATGACTAACATATATATATATATATATATATATATATATATATATATA
>NC_056501.1:4762854-4764149 GCF_014905685.2 Nematolebias whitei | reverse complement strand
CTAACATATATATATATATATATATATATATATATATATATATACATTAATCTATTGTTAAAACAAGATAAACATTGTTTGTGCATGACTGGTCCATTTGTTTCAGCAGGTAAGTGACAAAACACAGTTTATGACCAGTTAATAATAAAGCGATAGTTCCAGTTTCTCTTTTGTTGTTCTGAAGTTCCAAAATTGCAGAAAAATATGCTCTGGCACCTAAAATTCAAAGATAATTAAGAGGGAAAACGTGTTTGTGTTGACCTAATGAGCTAAATATTTAGAAACATTCTTCATCTCCAGAATTCTCGAACTTCAGCGACAGGTTATGGAATACAGTGAGTTAAAAGAAAAATCATGATTATTTTTCTTTGATATGTTTTGAGTGGGTGAACTCAGGTAAACACACAGTCTGCCTTTAGTATTCTTCACACATGTACCTGGAAGCTGCTTAGTTTTATAGGAGGAAGGTGGAGTTGACTTGAAATTAGTTAAAATTAAGACCCCGTTTATACGACGTGAAACCACAGCCTTTCTGCTTTTCTTCAAAGTACAGCAGTGTAAGATTGTACTCGACAAGAAAAATAAAATTTTAAAAATCTTAATTTTGCCATTTTGTAGTTTTCTCTCAATAAGCCTATACTGTATTGCCAGTCTGAAGGACTCTATTACCCAGAAGGCCACAGTTCACTACCCAAAAGGCCAAGTTGCTTTCTGCTGGAGGGAAAGTTTTGATCAAATGGAAAAAAGTTTGGTTCTTACTCATAGAGACTTCGGTGCTCAATGGATGCAGAAAGCCGATCAGAACCGAACCACAACTGGACCAGGCTGGGTAGGTCTGCTGAACCAGAACTGAGCCTGACCGGAACTGAGCTGCAGAGCTGGTGAGTAAAAAGGCATCACTACTTACTCATCTTAAGAATAAACATTTTCAAGTTATCCTGATTGATAAACTATTGTTAAATAAAATTTTGCTTTAGTTTCGTTGATTTAAATTTATTAGTTGACTGAACTGTTCTGGTTTCTTTTTTTGATTTATTTTATTGATTCATTCCAGACAAGTCAAAACCATTGCACACTGCACAGTGTGTATCAACACCGATATAAATTAAATTATAACTATTATTTAAATTAACTAAATATAAATTTCCTTAGATAGAGAACTACTAATTGACTTTTATGTATGTGAATGTTTCTGTAAAGTGCCCTGAGACAACTTTGTTGTGATTTGGCGCTATATAAATAAACTGAATTGAATTGAATTGAATAATTCTGTGCATGTATACTTTGTGTATATA
>NC_056501.1:4754058-4762754 GCF_014905685.2 Nematolebias whitei | reverse complement strand
ATATATATATATACACACACACACACACACACAACTGGATTCCAAAAAAGTTGGGACACTAAACAAATTGTGAATAAAAACTGAATGCAATGATGTGGAGGTGCCAACATCTAATATTTTATTCAGAATAGAACACAAATCACAGATCAAAAGTTTAAACTGAGAGAATTTATCATTTTAAGGGAAAAATCTGTTGTTTCCAAATTTCATGGCATCAACAAATCCCAAAAACGTTGGGACAAGTCCATTTTTACCACTGTGTGGCATCCCCCCTTCTTCTTCCAACACTCAACAGACGTCTGGGGACAGAGGAGACCAGTTTCTCCAGTTTAGAAATAGGAATGCTCTCCCATTCATGTCTAATACAGGCCTCTAACTGTTCAATCGTCTTGGGCCTTCTTTGTTGCACCTTCCTCTTTATGATGCGCCAAATGTTCTCTCTAGGTGAAAGATCTGCACTGCAGGCTGGCCATTTCAGTACCTGGATCCTTCTCCTACGTAGCCATGATGTTGTGATTGCTGCAGAATGTGGTCTGGCATTATCGTGTTGAAAAATGCAGGGTCTTCCCTGAAAGAGATGACGTCTAGATGGGAGCACATGTTGTTCTAGAACCTGAACATAGTTCTCTGCATTAATGGTGCCTTTCCAGACATGCAAGCTGCCCATGCCACAAGCGCTCATGCAACCCCATACCATCAGTGATGCAGGCTTCTGAACAGAATGTTGATAACAACTTGGGCTATCCTTGTCCTCTCTGGTCCGGATGACATGGCGTCCCAGTGTTCCATAAAGAACTTCAAATCGTGACTCATCTGACACAGAACAGTCTTCCATTTTGCCACACTCCATTTTAAATGACCCCTGGCCCAGTGCAAACGTCTGAGCTTGTGGAGCTTGCTTAGAAATGGCTTCCTCTTTGCACTGTAGAGTTTCAGCTGGCAACGGCAGATGGCACGGTGGATTGTGTTCACTGACGATGCTTTCTGGAAGTATTCCTGAGCCCATTCTGTTATTTCCTTGACAGTGGCATTCCTGTTTGAGGTGCAGTGACGTTTAAGGGCCCGGAGATCACGAGCATCCAGTAGAGTTTTACGGCCTTGACCCTTACGCACAGCGATTGTTCCAGATTCTCTGAATCTTTTGATGATGTTATGCACGGTTGATGATGATAACTTAAAAGTCTTTGTTATTTTACGCTGGGTAATGCTGCGGGGTGGGGGGGTGGGGGTTATCCGGAATGTAACCCCCATGATAAACAAGGGACTACTGTAAATCTTATTTTTTTATTTATTATCCCCAATAAACATTGAAAAAACACTAACGTTTCCAGAAGCTGTTCTCATGTAAACGGGGCCTGAACATCCAACTTCCAGTCCCACTGCAGGCAGACTGTAGTGGGGCTTTCCCATCAGGGGGTAAAAACAACCCTGTGCAGGAGTTTCTTGATTGGCTTCCCAGAGGTGTTTGGAAACTTTTAACCTCATCTCACTCACTGGGGTGGAGGTGGTGAGGTGGTGGTGGTGGTGGGGGTGGGGGGGTGTCTTTCGACCTCTCACGAAGAACTAAGGCAGCAAAGTTAGTGCAGATCACTGTTCTGTCAAGTCAAGATAAACTCAATCAAAGGCTACATGGTGGGCTTTATTATTCAGGATGAAATTAAATGATTTAATCTCAGAATATTCAAATTTCCATAATGAAAGGGATCCTAATTTCAGTGAGCAGTTTTTCCCAGTAGGCCTTGGGAAATCCTCTGGAGTGCCCTAAATGTCCCCGACTGCTCCTGATCCCTCTCCTGTGTTTTTATTTTTTTCTTTATTTTAAATTTTTTTTGTCAGAACAGCTGCTCTAAGATTTAGATATCATCATTCAGGCAGATTGGACACCAAGATATTTCCTCCAGAGAGTCAGGAGAGCATGGAGAAGCAGAATGCGAGATGAGTTTGTCGGATACTATTTGATTAAGAGCCCTTGTGTCTGTGGCAGCAAAATCTTTCCCGAGTGAATCCCCTTACCGATTCTCCAGAGTCTTCAATACAGTTTATAGCTTCCATTCTCTGCGTTTTTACATTTTATAAACAAAAGCTGAGTCATGGAGTCATGTGGAAATCAAATGTACCCCATTTTTTAATTTATTGTTCTTCCACAAATGTATTTTTTTTTTCTTTATTGCTTAGTTTTTATGGTTTTAGAATGATCTAGCAACAATCTGTCCAAAATAATTTTTATAAAAAACAAAGTTTTTGTGATTTTTTTTTTCACCATGTGTGCTGGATGAGTTGCATGAGGCTGCAAAAGAATGAACTGTTAGTTTGAATTAAGACAGCTGTAGTGTGTTTGCTCAAGTTCAGTCAAATCATACATAATTAAGTTTTTCTTAACCTGCATCTAAATTGGATGATCTGTCTGTTAGCTTTTTGGTATATCAAAGGCTTGTTTAGGCCTTTATTGCATCTCTGCTTATTGCATTTCTTCATTTCTTTTCCTTCCATGACAGCGTTTGGCCCAAAACACGGCTGTTTCATGGAAGCACTCATCAGATCCAAATCAATTTGTCAGGTCACGTTCGACCAACTCATTACTGGTGGTTTGGTTAGAAGGTGGAATGGGCTCAGGTGACTTACAAGGAGCCATAATGCAGAGATTTGGGATCTCATCCCAGTGTTGGATGGCTATTCTGATCCGCAGGCCTCCTAAAGTCATCCATCATGAGGAATTTCATTTTATTTTTTTTTATGTTGGCTACATGCTGTTTTCAAACCGCAGAAATGATCAGAACTTGGCCAGATCAGCCCATGGACTGAGCGTGCTCAGTCATTGTTATCAGCAACAATTATTGTCTTTCGGTGATTTGGCAGGAAGAGGCTGACTGGTCACGTTAAAAATGGATGGGTGTTCTTTCGAACGTTGCCAGCACCGGGCAAGGTCAAATACTCGAGCCTGTTTCCGCTGCCAAGGACGGCAATTAAAACACATTCCAATCCAGACTCAATGCCGGTTTAAATGTCTCCAGTATTTCCTTTTAAACATTTGGGGAAACAGTTTGGATTATTAACATGTGTCGACTCAGGCCTGCTCACTTAAAAAATAAAATAAAATTAGATTTGATGAGTGCACAAATAAACGACTACATTTGCCAAGTAACACCTTCCTTTAAAAACAAGCTGCTTGTTAGATTTTCATGAAATCAGTTTTACAGTTCAGGATCTAAGATTGAATCAAAACTATATTATGATCAATGTGGTTTGGCTTTTCAACACTTTCTTGAGAACAACAAAGCTGTGCATTACTCACAAAAAGGAGAAACAACAAATTCACTGTCTCAGACTATCTCTTCTGTGAAACATTAGCAGGAAAACTCCAAATATAATATTCCTAATGATTAATTACACTCACGAATGGTCACTAACAAAAGTAGATATTTTCATTTCCAGTGGGCCATCTTACGGGGCTGACTTTAATGGTTACCATGCACCATGCATTCCTCTGTAAACCGCGTGTAGAGAAAGTTTACAGAGGCTGCACCCGATACCAGCCTGAATTAATTATTAACAGCAATATGAAAGAAATATACGAAATATACTTACCATGTGTGGATGTTTATCCAGTTTCAGAACAGAGTATTGTTATTCTACCACAAAAAGAAGAAATAATTTCATAAAGTTTTTATAAATGTGACTGAAAGTGCAGAATAAATACATAAACAAGACATTTTTATTGCCTGCTGCTGAATGTGCGGGTTGAAATCAACTGATACGGAGCTAAAACCTAGCATGATGCTAGCTGACATTTGTCCACAACACACCAAAAGATCGTGCACGGAATTTCTGTTTTTCCTGAGTTTGCAGATTATGATATTTCAAGGTTTGACCTAAACAACTACAGCTCCGTCATTTATCAAAAATAAAATGTTTGCAGTCTAAAATGTGTCATGAAAGGCAGCAGATGCCACACATTCCTTCAACAAAAAAAAAAGCTTGACCTTTGTAAATAAATGTTATTAAAAATGATAATGCTTAACATAAAGAGACATAACAGGAACAACTGATGATAATGAAGCTGACTGAATACCGGTTCACCCTTATTGCAACTTGTTAGCATGCAAAATCAAAAGTGTTTTTGATTTTCGTGTCATTTTTAATATTTAAACACCATTGACATTCAATGGTTTGTTTATTTTTTTACACTTCAGTGTATTATCATTATCTACAGTGTTCCAAGTGTCAAACTATAAATGTAATCCTATAGGATTCTTACACTTAAAAGCATTTAAGCTTTAAGAAGCGTTTTACTGAAATGACAAATAGATTATGACAACAGACAGATGTAATATTACTGGTATTGTTTGTACTTTTAGTAGAACTAGGCTCCTCCTCATATGTTTGTCTGAAGCTCTTTTATGTATGTGATACCTGAGATCATGCTGTGTTTATGAAGCCGCCAAGGCCTTTATTACGCACGGCTCTCACAACAGTCATGTAACCGAGGGCTGAAAATGGCAGGCAAGCTTTTTAGATGCAAGCATATATGCATGGTGATAGATGTAATCCATCTCTCCCCCTCTTGTCCTCCGTTTGCTACCCCCCACCCCCCTGTAGTTCTTAATGGCATCAAATCCCTTTTCAAGGCTGTGAACCCACGCAGTGCTCCAGTCTGCCTTCATGCTTGTTGACTTCAGAAGGTTCTGATGTCATAATGAAGAGGACTGGTGCTTTGATATGGCTCCTTGGGAATTTCATGCTCCCCGTGCTTTGTATGGACTGATATGCTTAGCTGGCAGGTATAGCAGAAATAGGAGTTTTATGGTCTTTGCCTGAGGGGGATTACAAGCCACTGGCAAGGACCGGGCAGCCGACAGAGGCTGCTTCTTTCTGTTGAACCTCCGAGCTGCGTTTCTCACACCAACTAATTCTTAAAGCGCAGCTCAAATCCTGCTAATCTCCTCCAAATTCAAAAGGATACAGGGGGGTATACTATTTACAACATTTGTAGTTTAGAGGAAACTGCAAAGTCACTGATATACACAAAATGTATGCTCTAATGAAGAGATGCTTAAATGTAGCGCAAACAAAGACAGACAACTAAAAAACAGTAAAGCAAGATGATGTACTTTGATCAATTTAAAAACAGGCCTTTGCAAAATGGCAGATATGATATTTGTGCTTGCCAGATGCCGTTTGCAAGAAGTCCAGGCTTCAGAGGAAAACAGAGAGAGAGAGAGAGAGAGCATGTGAATGTGTGTTTGCTTCCAGTAGTGATATTAGGTGTTCTTTCTCCTGAACATATATCTTTATTAGATCAAACAGGCTGTTCACATGTCAAAACAACAGCAGGAACTAAGTCAAAGTTATTTCCTCCAGTACCTTTAATGATGTAATGCATTTTGCCATCAGGTTTAAGCAGAGCAGCAATCAGTGGGGATATATGGCATTCCTACATGATTCCTGGAGCAAATTGTCAGTGCACTTGACAGAAGTACAAATTTATCATTTGCTTTACGATATCCTCAAATCATTTCAGAATGCCTTTAAAGGGGCCCGCGGGGAAGCAGAGTAGAGACACATGTGAATCGTCTGTTCACCAGCGGGCTCCCCACGGAACATAAATTCTGGGCTTCCACCGTGGGACGGGTCAGAAATGAAAGCAGGCATACTTTACTCATAAAGAGTAGTTTTCCAGCTTTGGGAATGGCCGAGGAAGGACTAAATTTAATTTGAGCACAACATAAAAATGAAATAAATAAACAGACATTTAAAGTTTTGCTACTTTGTGTCATTAAAAAAATCACGTTAAAGTTAAAATAGAGTAAGAAAAAGAATCTGCACAATATTTTCTAATGTGGATGGAAATATTTTCCTTAAATAAAAAAATCTTTAGGCCCAGTTTGTGAGCAGACGCCAGCTACCACGTTGTTTATCTACAAAAACAGCTGAAATGATCGAAAACGGGTTTTCAATGATGATGTTCATTGAAGAGCCATTTGGGATGGAGAGCTTTGATCATCTTGATGTGTTCATATGTATTTATGCTCAGATCTGTTGAATAATGTAGCAAAAGACTGAAGTAAAAAAAAAAACATAACTAAAAATATCAATAGAGGAAATTTTGCAGAAGCCATACATTTTAATTTGTGCGCCAAGTTGTGTCTTCATGGAGCTCCAATGTTCTGTGTGATGCCCGATATTTATTTCTGACCGTCGTCTTCATCAAAATTTCTCTCTTCTTTCACGTTTAGGAGAAGACTCGCTCTTTTTCCACCTAAATGTTTACTCCAGGATTCCACTCGTGTTTAATTCCATCAGATTTGTTTGCAGACTAATCTCGGTCAATCATGTGACTCAAGCCATAACCAATAAAAACAGAAAACTATGAAAGTAAACAGTTTTGAACACCAATTGAAGTAAATCAGAATGACCTTTTCCAATAATTTGCAATGAGTCAGTTTAATTAAAGGAAGAAACCGAAACCAACAATAACAGTTTGTAATTCTTTCACCAAAGAAACATAAACAACATAAACGCTGGAAGGATTTCATGCGCATGCATCAGGATATTTTTACTGAAACTTTTTAACTTTTGGACATTTGTTATGATGCGTAACCATGACAACAATGTATTTTTTGTTTGTTTATTTTTACAAATGGGAGCTGCTACAGCCCCACATTTCAAATTAGTTGAAAAGGAGGTGCTGTAGATGCATTCCCATCTCCCTGCTGGATGTTTTCGAGTGCCTGACGATCCTGGAACTGGCAGGAAACACGGCTCATGACAGCAGAAGGACCAGGATCATCATCCGGCACCTATAGCTGGCTGTCCGCAGCGACGAGGAGTTCAGCAGGCTGCTGGGAGGAGTGACCATCACTCTGGGAGGAGTTCTGCTTGGCATTTGGGCGATCCTGCAGCCCAGGGGAACCGAGAAGTCCGCTGAGTCTGGGTGGATGGATCATATGGCATTTGTGGCCAGTTTCATCTGCTCTGCTGGGATGGACCTTTACAAGAGATCCTTCCTGCCTACAAATATTGGCATCTATAACAAATTTAATGAAATGAGGATAACGAGTTACAACAACAATTAATTTCCCTTTGGGATTAATAAACCATACTTGAACTGAATTAAATAAAGTTAAAGAAAAAAGTTTGAATCTAAATGATAAGGCATACTAAGTGAAATAGATTGTAGGTAAATCACTAGGAATGAATTCTCACAGCAACTTTGTTGAGAACAATCATAATAAAACAACAAAAAAGTTTCTGGAGAAAAACGGGAACGGCCACACTGCGTTCATTTTAACATTTTGATTTGACAGTACTGTGTTGGAATTTGCTCTCAGCTACCACCTTACCACATTTCAGCTCATTGTGGCAAAAAAAAAAATGAATGACATAGTATTTTTTTCTTTTAAGTTACAGTATGGTGGTCATCTTTTATTTTTGATTTGGATTCAGTATGTGATGGGGAACATGCTCAGCTATAACCACACCAGATTTAAGCTGTAGGCTATATGTATGTGTAAAAACAGCTGAGGTAAAGCCATTTAAATTTAGCTTCAGCAGCCATTTTGAATTTTTTTTAAATTTAGTATTTATGGGGCATTGCCCTCTGCTACCACCACACCAAATTTCAGCTGCATATCTCTAAAAATGGCTGATTTATAGTTTGTTTCAATCAGAAAACTGGCATCTTTGTTTGCAAATTACGTCACCATGGTAACTTGAAACACTAATTAAAGGTAAAAGCACACATCACGGTGCCAAGCCCGTTGTTTTGATGTAAAATTTGTGGGGGTACAATATTGCAGTTAGGGCCAAAATTGAAGGAAGCGCAAGACCCTTTTCATGTGGATAATACGAAATAGGTGGCCATCTTCAGTCCCCAATAAGCAACACACTCACATTTGGGATTACGTTGCAGATTTATTCTCTGTGCTTTTATGAAATAAATGAGTGCTGCTTACAATTTTAATTGACTTGAGGAAAAATGACAAGATAGCTAGTTGTATTTCTCATCTTCTCAGCAATAAGACGGTTATAAGATGGTTGGCTCTCCAGAGGAACTGTTATGATGCAGTCAGCTGCTTCTTCACACACAATGACACAGCATCACACGACAGTTATGTGCTAATATTAGGGACGGGTTGCACAAAACATTCATATTGTTCTATTTTAATTCATGGATTTTTGATGTTGCTTTGGCAACAAATTATAGAGATGTATGGAAATTACAAATTTGCCCGTGACTATGTAAATATAGTTTTGGACATTGGACATGTATGTTTACCTCAAGTTTCTTTTGGCTGCTCCCTTCTTCAGGGGTCGCCACAGCGAGCAAACACATATGAAAGATTGGGTAAATATTTTAAATTGCATGACCTTCCTGAAGCTGCATCCTAAGGATTACAACACTGCAGCACTGACCACCGAGCAGCCTCAGCTCTAACTTTTGATGAAAGAGTGGCGGCTCCTGAGCACAAATATTACTGAGGCAGACATTAATTTCCTGAATCACTAACAGCACAAAATTAATACATAAGGTGCACCTGATTATAAGGCTCACTCTCAATTTTTGAGAAAATTACAGGATTTTAAGTGTACATGCTAGTACGAAAAATATGGTACTTACCCCTAACATGGTTTGGATCTGTAAAAGCTTAATTTATTCCATTATATATATATATATATATATATATATATATATATAT
>NC_056501.1:4745465-4753958 GCF_014905685.2 Nematolebias whitei | reverse complement strand
TATATATATATATATATATATATATATATATATATATATGAATGTGTGTTAGAATAAATCATCGCCAATTCAAATACATTTTCCAAACAGGAATCAAAGCCAGTCTTCTAATCTCAACACCATTGCTTTAACCTCACATTTAGTTTACATTTAAAGTAAAATGTTTGTCAGGACCACGTTTAAGAAATTATGCAAGTTGAAAGAAAATCTGTTTTGTTATATTTGTATTTATTTTTAAATTTTGCAACAGTATATCATGCTGTATATTTGATTTTATACACTCAAAGGGACTTTAGTAAAGTGACTCTAAAGAGGGCCACCTTGTTCTAAATAAAAGAAATGTGGTTTTAAATCATTGTGTAATGTTTATGTTCTAACTCATTAAGTACTTGGTATCAGTACTGGCGAGTACACAAACTGAAGTACTTATACTTGGTTTGATAGAAACTGGTATCGGGCCAGTATGTGTGGCTGTGTTTCAGTGACATAATGAAAAAGACTTTGCATCAATGATTACAATTTATGACTGAAGTTTGGAACGAGTTCGTTTCATCTACTGTATCTGTTTCTTGCGTCCTCTTTGGTCGCTCAGTTCTGTCACAGGCAGGACTTTGCAGAAGGAAAAGTCATCATACGGCCGCCGCTCTGTTTGATCTGCATGGCGAGGGAGAACTAAGTAATTGATGAAAGCTTGATTGGAGTGATAACCAGCTTTGGCAACAGCTGGAATAATCAAAATATTCTGCAAGGTTCTTCACCAGAGGACCTTCTAAAATGGGTCTCTTCTGTTCCTAAAAGCGAGGAAAGACCTTGTGGACAAAAAAATAAATAAATAATAATAATAATAAATCACAAACAGATGTTCTGGTAGAACTTCACACAACCACAACAATTTCACAAAGCCATTAAAAGGTGCATTTCACTCAGCTGTCTGGAGCTGCTCATCTTAGACTAGCAGTGTGTTTTCAGTTGCATCTATTCAGGCGCAACAACTTAACCCAAGGGCAGCAGGAGGCCCATGAGGTCTGTTTAAAACTGAGGCTTCAGGGGTAATTTTGACCCAAGAACAGCAGGAGGGTAAAACCTGGGGTTACAGTAACATGACTGCGCTAACATCTTTAAAACACTGCCATTTTGATTTGACTGGTTGCTTAGGCTCTGAAACGCCAACATCCAAAATCAAAAATTTTAGTAGCCATGAGATAACTCGGTACTTTTTGCTGACACTGAACTGTTGCATCAAAACAGCATAAATTCACACACACAAAAATACACAGAAAAAGAAAGAAGTGACATAATATTTGTTACCTGTCGTGCTGCTTTTGAATTTTAATGGAAATACATTTTTTGTTACATATTGTAATTGCATTTAAATTCAACAACAAGCTGTTATTACCTTATTGTTTATCAGGTAGGAAAGCTTTACCTTTTTTAATATATGTCTGTATTTCAAACTTCACTTGGAATACTTAATGAGTGCAACAGCTTTATAACTGTAATAAGTGTATATTCACTGGCTGTATTTGAAGAAAAAAATCTTTTTTCAGGCAAACAGAAAACTGAATGTTCTTTCAGGCATCTCATAAGATGCAAAAATCTGTTTTTTTGTTGACTGAAGTAAATCAGTGAAGTCAAGTATAATGCCACGCAGTATTTTTCACAGTTCTTAAGTGGCTAATGTGTCATCTGTACTGAATAGTTGGCACTTTAATGTAAGCCTATTTTAATTTAAGACTTTATTTTAGTCCAAAGTGTTATAGAAAACATACTGTTCTACCCTTTGACAGTCCAAACAGTTTCTAATGATGAAACTGAGGGATGTTCTTGAGCTATGTAGAGTAAATACGGTTCCAGTGCCTGGTTTTTTTTTGCTGTTGTTTCTTCTGTTGTAGTTTCCTATTTTGCCACATTTTTCATGAGGTCTTAATGAAGTCTCCATGATATTCTGTGGTAAAAATATAAAATAATTACAGCAGCAAGAAACTCTCATACAGTCTGTTTTCTTTGGATTAGATTTTAGATGTTCTAGCTGTTTAGACACAAATCACCCATAATTTAACTTTTGAAAATAATAAAATTGACCTCAAATAAAATTAGTTTGACAAAAGCATTGAAGGATTTAGACATGAGGGCTGTTTTTTAAAGTTAAGTGTGTGCATGTAGGGCACGTTTAGATAATTTGGGCGGTGTTTTTGCTGCCTAGCTAGGTCAGACAGTGTATCATCACCGCCCTGAGGCTATTGGAGACTGCCGGTAATTGGTGACACAAAATTGTTGCAAGAAAATACCTTATTTTCAGACTATTGAACATGTTCAAATTTAAACTGTGCTCACTAAATAATTAAAAAATATATAAAAATTGTACATATTGGTATGTAGGCCACACTTGTCTATAAACCATGGGTGTCCACATGGTAACATGATATATTTACACAGAAAGATTTTTGTAACTTTTAATCAAATATGTACTGGTAACATACACAAAAACGTACAATATATTTTTTTTCTTAACAGTGCCTGTAACAAGACTGGAAAAAAAATACTTTAGCCTTTAGATGATGCCATCTCCAGCGTCTCACCGTTGATTCATTGACACCAAACTTAAGTGCAGCAGCCCTATTTCCTTCTTCGACAGCCAGATCGATCGCCTTTAACTTGAAAGCTGCATCATATGCATTTTGTTGTGTGTTTTCCATGATCAGGGTGTGTGCATGAAGTGTATAATAACCGATCTGAAGAATTTAATGTGAGTGTGTTTGATTTACAGTAATTCAAAGATTCATTGGTCCACTGTGACCCGTTTGGTAATTTAATCCATCTTTTTTATGTTTTACCTTTTATTTATCCAGGTAGTCATATCTGTGCAGGTAGTCTCACCTGTCTAAATAAAGGTTGAATGAATTGAGTCATGACAACAAACTCCCAAGAGAGACATGTATTGGGCAGCTATGTGAGCATCTGAGTGTGACGAGGCTAAATGTTTTGCCTGCATTAAGCTTGTTAGCCCACCAAAAAAATAAAAAATTAGTCGCAGCATTGTATAAGCTGCAGGCTTCAAAGCTCGTGAAAAAAGTAGTGGCTTATAGTCCAGAAATTATAGTATACAAGTACAGTTGCAACATCACTGAATTTTGAGTGTTTGTGATCAAATAACCAGAAAGCTGTGTATCTGGGTTTTGAACAGATTTTTTTTTTATATATATAAAATCATGGCCTATTGTGGGCACAGTTTACAAACACGTATTTTAGGTCCTGCACTATAATTCATTGCCCATTTTTGCCTACATTGTACTGTCCTTGGCCCATCATGGAAGCTGCCCCAACATTTTTGATTTAAATCAAGATTAAACTCTAACACTGAAGATCGACACATTTGAACCAGTTTTTCTGCATGATTGTTTTTTCATCAGCATGAAAAATTACATTTGATCATTCAGGAGTGAATGCTAGGATTCTTTCTGTTATAAAGAGAACTCCCATGCAGGTGTCAAAATAAAAGTTTAGTACTCAAAAATTCAAACTGAAACTAAATTCAGATGGATTAGAGATGGGTAAGACTATTTTAAACATGTTTTTAGTTAATAATTGACCCCAGTGGCAGATTGAGAAAACACAGAGACAGAAATACAAAAATAAGTGTCTATACAGGTTTTTGGACAGGAAAGGAAGAAGGGACAAGGATGAGTGTTTGGAAGAGTCTTTAGATGATAAATCAATCAGAGGTGGATTAAGTTTGTCTTACTGAAAATGTCTTTTTGTAGTTTGAGCCAGAGGGGAGAACTACGAGGTCCTTGGTTCCAGGAGGTCCTTAGTCATAGAGGGAGGTGAGTATCGTTGAAGAGGGGAGCGGGTTGTTTTAGAGCAGCAGTGTCAAACTCCAGGCCTCGAGGGCTGGAGTCCTGCAACTTTTAGATGTGTCTTTGATGTCACACAGCTGAATCAAATGAGAAGGTCATTAGCAGGACTTTGGAGAACTTACATGCACTGAGAAGCTAATTCAGTCATATGATTCAGCTGTGTGGCATCAGAGACACATCTGAAAGTTGCAGGACTCCGGCCCATGAGGCCTGTAGTTTGACACCCATGTTTTAGAAGGTGAAGACTGGTTCTTCAGGCTGAAGGCGTTGGTTAAACGTGGGACACAATCAGGATGGGGTCGAGATCTTGAGGAGCAAGGAGGTCTTAGAGGGCTTGAAGAGTCCAGGACTTGGAAGTCGCTGCAGGAGATCACAAAAAAAGGTCTTCAGTGATAAACTGTCAGGAGACAGTTTAGTGTCTGTCCATTACCTTCACCATTGGTATGATGATGTCCCAGCACTGAAGAGCTGTCCTCCAAATCAGGAGCAGGTGTAGAATGGTGTCTGATTGGGATCGACTGCAGCTGTGGGAGAAAGTGAGTGTGGCTGGCAGAAGCTAGAACTTCCACAATCTTAAGCTAAACACGGTTGTAGTTGAACAGGTTCAAAATTTCAGTGACAAGGTTGCGAGCCGCTGCAGCTCGTGACAGGAAATTAAAAATCACCACAAACAGTTCAGACATTTTGTAGTCTCCGTCATTAATTCCATTTTTCAACTAATCATCAACATTCACAGCTCATTGAGAAACTACGTTGTGTTTTAGTATTGGTAACATCCGACATGGTCAAAAACAAACGCACTCGTCCCACAGTTCATTTTTGCAGACATTCGTTCACTTTGTGTTAGAAATAAACCAAAATTAAGTGTGCTTTTAATGTAAAGGCTCCATAGATACATTACTTCAGGGTGAAAATGTTCACCCTCTTCTCAGGATTTATCTAAACTAAAGTAAATTGGGACTTGCTTTAAAAAAGTAACCAATCTGGACTAATTTCAGATATGTCAACAGGAAAAAGATCAATATCTTTTAGATATGTTTTACTCATTAACATTAGAGAAGGTCTAATGTGACGGTGATGCCACACACTGTTGAGTTGTGTTGATTCTGGTTTTGAATGGTTTTACCAATGCAAGATGGCACCACACAACCGCAGATCAAAGACAAGTGGCACCGTCTTGCCTCAATCTTTTGTAATTTAAGAGAAAAGTAGAATCTCTCAATACAACTATTTGTTACCAAACACGTCTTACAGTTGACGGTAACCATCAGAATGAAATCTATCCGCCACAATTCAAAACCGGCTCCAGGAAAGTCTTGTTTTTGTCTAATCTCCAGCCAAATTCAAAGTTCTTGATTGTGAAGCACGAGAACAACTGGCATTCATTAACATGGCCGAGCACGAACTGTCCCTGGAAAGATAAACGAGCGAGTGAGTGCTTCGCATGGGATCAAGTGAAGTTTAAGCGTGAGATGCTTCTTTCAGCACGGGCTCTGGGTCTTTGCTGGGACACCTTGTTGGGAGTGCACGTCGTTGGGTGGACCCCGTTGGTGGAAGCTCAAGAAAGGACGAGCAGCAGACCAAATGATGACAGAGCATTTCCCTTTGATCTACTAATGTACAATTGTGCTGTTTTGTCCATAATAACAAATCAAACTTAATTTTAAACTAATGAAATATTTTCAAATATTTATTTTAATAAAGATTGATTGTTCAAAAACCTGGAAGAGATTTAATAAATAAGTCCTTGAGCATCCGATGGTAACATTTTTGATTAACTGTGCAAAATAAATTTGCAATCAATTCAACATTTGTCTGCTTTTACCAGGAAGTTGTGTTTTATACATTGGCAAAAAATAAAATAATAAATTAAAGTACATGAGCACCTTTAAATGTAAATCAACCAATATGTCATTGAATCTGTTTTTTAGGTTACTGACTACTCTTTCATTGGTATAACTCTTAAAAGTCAGTCAATTTCAAATAAATCGCATGATCTTTACTTCTCTGTTCCCACTCAAAAGCCATTCTATGAGACATTAAAACACTCTGCATGAGGAGAACCATATTAAACATATTTCTAAATTATAATTCATTCTGCACAAATAAACGTGAAAATCTCTGTTGGAAGCTTTTGATTCCACAGAATTTCAGGAAGGCGGTAAACTCTGACAGGTCTGAGGGGTTAAGTGGCTCTTCAGTGTGTCTCGTTTAAAAACACTTTAATGGCGATCCCACAATAACAACAGTAACTGTGTCACAGACACTCACTGCTTTTATTGAGCTTGCCGCCGGCCTCAGAAGGATTGATGCGTCACCGTAGAAACACTGACCCATTGCAACGTGAGCCCAGCCTCAGATTTATGTGTGTTTTCAGCTTGTTACAGCAGATTTATCATCACAATAAAAAAGAACAACAATCTGCTGGAATCATTAAGGGCAGTCTGTTGGAAACTTTGGGTTAAATAAAGGCAACGGCGCACCAGCAACAGCAAAAAAATAAAATAAAAATCTCAACACAAACTATGAACATTTAGAAGTAAAGCAGTGTTTAAAAAAAGACACTTGTCCCATTATATGAATGGTCATGTAGTCATGTTATAAAAAGAAAAATAAGAGAAAATTATTAGAATTAAAAAAGAAATGATTGAAGAATTTGTAAAATGTTGAGTTTTCTCTTCTGCATAAAATCTTGTTTCGGACATTTCCTTTTTATTTCATGTTTCCAAGTAATTTTCATGGTTTTCTCAGTAACTTTTTGCATACATATGCATATGCATATATATCTATGTGTATGTATGCTTAGATGTGTATGTATGTATGAACACACACACACAATGCAAAAAATTTTTTTTCTAATTGGGGACTGTGGTTTTGGTCCTCAATTGTCAAGGTGTCCCCAAATGACTGTTGTGTGTTTTTGTTCAAGTCCCCAAATGAAACCCAATCAAACACACGCGCACACACGCACGCACGCACACACACACACACACACACACACACATATATATATATATATATATATATATATATATATGAATTTCAAGTTTATTGTCATTCACATCACATGTGGTACATAAGATGGAACAAAATTGTGTACTCAAGATCCCAGTTACACCCAAAAATAGCAAAAGCATAAAGTATAAAAAGAATTATAAGGATCTAAGACAGGGGTGGGCAATTATTTTTTCCATGGGGCCACATGAGAAACAACAAATATTGTGGAGGGCTGGCACAAATGACTTTTTCATTCAACCTTTATTTAGACGGTAAATCCCATTGAGCCTCGAGGAATCATTTACAAGAGAGACCTGATTTCAAGTTAACTCAATACTGCATAATAATCGTATTTCATTATTAAAAGAAGTACATAGCACTGTTTTAACAAGCTGGTAAGAGTATTTGTTATGATTAAGCAACGAAAAAGTGAGGTTTCCTTACAAAAAAAGTCATTTATTCAATTAAATTTCCCAGTGCAATGGTAAACTGTTAACATTTTTACCATTTGAGACATTATATTAATGATAATTTTCAGTCACATTCACCCCAAAACTCATTTTGAGTTTTATATACTGCTGGAAAAAGTTCTTATCTTTCTAAATATATCACAATATTGTCTTTGTACTCCAAATATTATGAAACATCATATAATAGTGATCGTCACTGAACTGTGATTTCGAGTCCCGGTTCTTTACGTGCCTACATTTGTAGTCTAAACATCTCATTTGGTGTTTTTCAGTTCTTTTTTCTTGTTTAGTGAGAGAAGTTTAGTCTCTGTTGGGCTTTAACGGAAATGTTAAAGTCAGGTTGAAGGTCTGAGGTGGAGATGTGAAGCAAAGCTGACATCACCAGTGAGAGAGGATCTATATCTGGATTTGGTTAACTTCATTTTTTTACATATGTATTTTGTAATTCCCCTTACGGGGGCTGGTCAGAGTCAACCAAAGGGCCGCATGTGGCCCTGGGGCCGTACAATGCCCAGGTCTGATCTAAGATATGCACTAATATATACGATAAATGAACACGAAACGATACGCTAAAAAATTTAACATATGCACTAAACATTAATAAAGTAAAACAATACGGTGTAATAACAGCAATATATACTCCCTCCCACCTTGTGCATGTGCATACAGTAGTCCCTCGTTTACCTGGGAGTCTAGGGACCACGCTCCCCGGTGATAAGTGAAAAACTGCAAAGTAGGGATGGTAGTACAAATAGAAGTAGTGGTAAGTAGTTTATTTTAGCATTTACATATAAATGCTGCTGCTGTTGTTTTGGTGCATTGTTTTTGTACTATTAGTGCTTAGTGTATTTTATTTTTTTGTATTCTTAGCTTACTGAATGTAGTGTATTCTTACTTCATGTCTCGGATCTTACTACTGTTTTTCTTTACAATTTGTATTTTTGTTGGATGTAAACGGGACCCTGTGTACATAATTTTGTTCCACCTGATGTACCACATGTGATGTGAATGACAATAAAAATCATTAAATCCTTGAATATAAATATAAGTATAATATAATATATAAGTATAATCCATCCATCCATCCATCCATCCATCCATCCATCCATCCATCCATACATCCATACATACATACATACATACATACATACATACATACATACATACAT
>NC_056501.1:4733987-4745455 GCF_014905685.2 Nematolebias whitei | reverse complement strand
ATACATACATACATACATACATACATACATACATACATACATACATAGTCTTGTAGCCACATGTTATGTTGATAACTTTTGTCTTTGTATATTTATACACAGTATAATGTGTACATTTATTTTGTGTTTATATTGTAAGGTTTGTGCAGAGTCTCAGTCGTTCAAGACACTGCAAAGAGTTTAAAACAGGATAACTCATCAGAGGAGCTTTTTCATTTCAAATGAAAAGTGTGGACTTCGAGAAAAAGTCCTTTTTTTAATCTTAAGAATTGTAAGTTTTTGTAAGATTCTGCACATTTCATTTTATACTTGATTTCGCACCATTCCACTTTTTGAAGTAAAATTCTTTCTTGATGTTGCATTAGATTTCTTGAAGTAGTTGAGTGGAAGTCAGGAAGGAATGGTCTGTTATTAGAACCGTAGTCATGCTGATGAAGACCGTGCAAAGTGGTGATGAGGAGTTGGCGGGGTAAAAAAAGGCCTGAAGCGTGATGGCTGGACTGGTATTTTGAGAAGAACATCTTCATTCCTTCCTGCCAGTGTGAGTGATCTTCTCCCATTTGCTATGGTAGCATGTTGCATGACCCTGCGGGGGCAGTCTGACCTGCTGGCCCTTCTCGAGGGCAGCCAGCAGTGCGTCCCTTAAGCAGGCTTGACCGACCTGCAGTCACACACTCTGCGGTCAAGCCCTGGGCAGAGGGATTTGAGATGTGGCAGCATAATCAATTTCCATGATTCATGATCACCCCAAAAGGAGGTCGTGCTGAGAGACCAGGCAGCTGAAAGAAGAGAGCGCTGACAGCAGAGCTGAGTCCACTGCCATGTGGTACAGTAGAGACGCTCTCCTGTTTCTGTCTGGGCTGGATTTTAGAGATCCAAAATGCCGCACAATGTGCAACCGAATTAATCCTAGCAAGGAAATTCTCTTTTCCGCTGAGTATTCTCCAGATACAAGTCGAAGCTCAGGGTCAGCTGCAGAGCAGAGGAACTCCCTGCAGCAACTAATCCAGACTGAGTTTAAACTTACAAGGACTTACACAGCTAATTGTTTGCACAGGAGCTTTCTACTGAACATAAATTATTGGATAGAGCAGCAAAAATGATAAATGGCCGATGATTGTCATGTAACAATTAGGAGTCATGGGTAAAAATTAGAAATCAAGGCTAAGAAAGAAATTTAAAAAGTACTTGCTACTCTTTCTCAAGTTCCTGTTCATGTTTTCTGCAGGAGTAGATGCAGTTTGAATGAACAGATTCTCCTTTTGCTTGTAAAGGACTTTGTATATAACCACAGTTTCTTTTTAGTCAAGCTGTTTAGTTGCTCTAATTTTTCAGCCAATATTTGACGATCTATACACATAAAACATTTTCAAATGGTCTGTTTAGTTTAGAGATAATTTATATTTAGAAATGAAATTAGAACTAAAACTGCGAAATAGTTCATTCCATTCTTGTGGGGCAGCTGTGGCTGAGTGGTTAGAGCAGTCGTCCTCCAAAGCAAGAGCTGGGGGTTCAATTCCACCAGCAGTCACTTGCTGAAGTGTGCCTGGGCAATACACTAAACCCCTCATTGCCTCCAATGTGTGTCCCAAATGTGATCCAAAGCACTGATTAGCTTTGGTAAAGTATAGTAGAGTGTTGCATGAATGGGTAAATAGAACACAGATTGTAGTGTAAAGTGCTTTGAGTATCTTGATAAGATAGAAAAGTGCTATATAAGTACAGTCCATTTATCATTTGTGAAAATATAATACATAAACAAAGGTTTTTAAAATGTCCATCAGTACTTGATATTTGTTTAGATCAAACAAAGATTTTATACCGTGTAATATAAAATCAAACATCAGAAAATAACAACAAAACTGCCACAAAATGGTGTATACCAGTAAAATCCTTGGATTTATAAGTAAATGTGCAGTCAAAATACATTTTAAAAGATGAAAAGTAGTTAAAGTAAAAATGATTCGTTAATCTCATTTGCAGGAAGACGTGTTTTGGTCCTTGTATTTGAATGATATTATCACAGTAAACAAGTTGTTCAGGTTACTTCAAGTTTTTAATTTAATGCAAAATGTTAATTCATGAATCCGTTTCTATCGTTGTGTGTTTTCTTTTTGTTCATCTGTTGTTGTTTTTTTTGATATCCAAAGACTAACAGCTGCAGAATACGAGCTAAAAATCTGTCCAGATGTAAGATTTTTTTTTTATTGAGTGATGTCATGTTTAATTATCAACTTAAAACTGAATTTATTTGTGTACTAATATTATTTTTCTGGCATGTTTGATACAATTCACATTTGTCTTGTTGTACCCAATGATTCAAAGGATTTTGTAAAACACAAGAACAGCCATTATTAAGAAAAGCTTGCCAAAATACCCCATTTTATATTTGATGATTAAAAAACGGAATAAAGATCCATTACAGAAACGTTTTAAGATAAAGTACTCCATCAGTCTTTTTCTTTGGTTTGATCTATACTACTAAATATATGCTACTGATTTTGTTCAATGTTTTGTGAAATATATCTGTTTTGTAATGGTGTCTTATTTTTCACGTCCAAAGTAAAAAAAGATTATTTAAGCTCTGAAAGATAATTATGTAGTTCTTATTCAAAACACAGTTTGTATAGCAGCAAGCTAATTACATCATACACACTAATGCAACAAACTAACAGACACACAACCTTGTTGCACAAAGAGCAAAAAGCTCAGTTACTGTCAGCGCTAATAAACATGAATAAAAAATGTAAAAGGGTAAAAAAGGTCATGAGAAAATATGCAAAAAAATGTTTATTATTCCATTTTTATTTTCAACTAAGGCATAATTATAAAGAACAATTTGTTTGATTCTGGAATGAGGTGTGCTTTTTTCTAAATTAATAGCTTAGTTAATTCAAATAAATGTTCAAACATCATAAATAAGAGGCTGGTTAGTTTAGCCATGTGTCAAACACCCTTCTCATCTGTTTGTTCAGCTCTCAAGGTCACAGACTTTGGCCTGTTAGCAGACCATGGCAGCCCTCTCTGCTATACGTGGAAAAAGGGTGATGTTTGTGTGTATGTGTGTGTATTTGTGTGTGGGGTATAAAAAGAGGGTGATGGTGGCCGTGAAGGGGGTTACGTCTCAAGAGTTGATATGGCTGCCTTTCAAAGGCCAGCAGGAGATTGGCCTCTCCTGCCCAGACGACCATTGACCCCTGTGGAGACATCCCCGCGTCAAGTTGCTGCTGGGTCTCTTTGAAAACATCCTCAGCCCTTCTTGAATGATTGGCCATATGGGCTACAGTGCCATCTAGGAACCCCCCACCCCCACTGTGCCAAGCATGGGGCTGTGGGAATTGAGAGGGGAGCATAGCAGCCTCCCCCAACTCCCAAAGTGTCCTGTCAGTTATCATGTCTGCAATGTGTCCACAAAACTTCTAAACACAACAAAATGCTGTAATTTATTGTTTACTCAGACTAAATTACTGTTCCACGTCTTATCTTTGCACAGGTATATTACTCCAACATGGATTTCTTATTTTGTTATGTTGTTTTTTTGTTTGGTTTTTTTTGTCACATGCAGGTTAACATAAGGTCAAAAGTGCAACAGAATGTTCAGGATGAGAAAAACCAATTCAACTCGCTAAAAACAAAAGAACAAACAACAAATACTAAAGCATGTGATACGGATACAAAATAAAATACCAAAAATGTGAAAAAGAAATATATTTACATGGTCCAAGAGAAATACAGTAAACATGGTAGAATATAACGGTGCAAGTAGGATGGAATAAGTATTCATAAAAATGGGGGCAGCTGTGGCTGAGTGGCTAAAGCAGTCGTCTTCCAATGCAAGAGTTGGGGACTCAACTCCACCAGCAGCCACATGCTGAAGTGTCCATCGGCAGGACATTGAACCTCTCATTGCCTCTGATGTGTGTCCCATCTGTGTATGAATGTGATAAAGCAATGATAATTTTTGTAGACATCTAGTAGAGTGCTGTATGAATGGGTAAATGAGGGCACAGCTTGTGTTGTAATGCGCTTTGAGTATCTTGATAAGATAGAAAAGCGCTACTGTATATAAAGGCAGTCCATTTACCATTTACAAATTAATCCTACTTGCACGGTTTTATGTGAGCATTTATGTACCAAAAAACAAGAGTCCACATGAAATGAAGCACAGGAAACTGCACATTTCTGAGGAGGGATTCCCTGCACCTTTGTTAATTGTGCAAAATTATTTATTTTACTTGTTTTTGCACAAAAAACTTGCACTCTTCATTTATCAATTTATTCAATAATTAGCTGGTCATTAGCTGCCATTTTTGATGTGGTTTAGTCTTATTTTTTCTGTAGTGACGCCTAGTGTTTAGGAAGAGAATTGCAGATTATTTAACTCGATCTCACCTGCTGCAACTAGGTGTGAACAGCATTCATTAAAGGATTTCCTGAATGTCTCACAAAGTTCATAGTGGTTTGCAGAAATACAGAGTCCATATTTTCCCTTCAAATAGTCACAGAGTCAATGTGGGCGTCTTCAGCCTGTCTCAAAAGCACTAGGGTTGGAGTTCTCATCTGACAGAAAACATCCAAGACAAATATCCCGGTCCAAAAACGATGATTGTTGAAAAACTGATCCAAGTCTGCCTCTCTCTAAATTGTGCTCCAAGAGATGTTCATCTCAAAATCCTTTAATTGGTTGATTTAAACATTGGTTGATGTCCTGCCACTCTTTCTGTGTAGATATAAAACACCTGTAGTACTGCCATTGCCTCTGCTGTCTCCGGACTTTTGTTCAGAGTTGTAAATTGCTACACACAAGATTTTTCATTTTATTTTATTTTAACCCTTCAGAGGACTTGTGTGTGTTTGCGTATTCTTGTGTTTTTTGTCCTGCTCTCCTCAGTGTTTCTCCCTCTTGTAATTAGCTCCTGCCTCCGCCACCTGTTGTCTTTCCTCAGGTGTTTTTCATTATCTGTTTATTAGCGTCTGTATGTAAGTCTCTGTTTTCCTCCATGTCATCCCTGAGAGTATGTAAGTTTAATGCATGTCAGCTTTTTTTTCTTTATTACATTTATATTCTTCTTTAAATCCTGAGTTGTCTGAGTCCTGCCTGCGCATGGGTTCTACTAAACACCAGAATTGTAACGCTCCTTCCTCATTTCAGTGCAAACATGGCTCTGCTTCTGCACAAAGCCTCAGAGGCTTCCTTGGCAGCAGTAAAATTAAACATAATTTCACATGTTTCGGTTCATATTTGCTCACGTTTTGTTGCAGTTAAATGTTTAAGCTGCACACTTGAAGGTGCAGGGAATCCCCCTGCAGAAATGTGCAGTTTCCTGTCCATGTGCTTTATTTCATGTGGACTTTTTAAAAATAATTTGCCAGGCCATCTGGTCTTAGCCAAAGTCATTCTCAGGTCAAACAGAGCTTGCACTTAATATTTACAGACTTTTTGTTTTCACTTGAGGCAGTTTGAGCAGGTGACATTTAAAAAATAAATGGTGTGATAACAGATCTGTTTAAGCTAATAATCCCATATGTTATCACATCTACAACTGGGATAAGCTACTTTTTCACACTTGTGGATTAAACAAAATGTGTTTCAGTTAGCTCTTAAACAGTGTATAGCTGTTTCTTACTTTCTCTATGCAACAAGACAAATTCATATTCATACAAAATGTAATAAGGATTATTAATCATTAAAAATCTGATTTCTAAACAAAAAATTTTACATTGCAAACTTAAACGTAAAAAGTAAAATCCTGGTGAATCTGTTGCTGTTCCCATTTGGTCACTCACCCAAACAGAACAAAGATGGCTCAAACCATATTTGCTCAGCTGGCAGCGGTAACATAAAACACTTAACAGCAGCTTGACAAAGATCATAAATTAAGTCAACGTGTTAAGCAGGTGCAGAAAAAAAGATAATGGCAGGAATGAAGCTGAGAAAAAAAGAGAAGATGAAGACTCCTTTTACTGGACAAACTTTGACCTCTTACTCGTAGCTGGACAGAAATGTAATAAATTATGCATTGTTAAGATTGTGGACACCTCTTGGCGCCCACTTCAAAAGAACCCACAGGTTCTGCTTGTTAGTTTCAGATTTGGCGTGAAGGGCAGGGCAGGTTGTATTCCAGTTGCTGCTCGGGGTCTTCACATCTGGATGCCAGCACCTTCGCTGAAATTGAGACTTTGTGTCTCCTGAAGTGTTCTTGTGACATCTTTATGATAAGTTGCTGTTACCCATTGCACCCACTGGCTTTTTGGTCGTATCTCTCACAGTAAACCTTACAACCCACACCCCCAGCCATTTCCAAATAGTTTTAAACTCCAGTGAGCTCCAGGAGTAATGCAAAACATTTGGCACGTCTTCCGATTCCAGGTCTCTGAGAAAGCTGCTGCTAAGTGGAACCTTGCAAAGCTGGTTGGATTCCATTACAAGGGAGCTGCAGAGAAACGTATCTACACACATTGTCCTCATTACTGCGCCAGAGGCTTTTTATGCTCTTCTATCAATGAATCTATCTTTCCTTTACTGATTTATTGAGTAGCCTACAGGTGGCCCCCAAAACCTTTAACCTGCTCAAGTTGTCTCTTGGACAAGTGGGAAAGAGAATAAAATTTAAAAAATAATGGTGTGCAACAGATTTTTATTCTTTAGCTCTGATCTGTGCACACACGTTCACTGGTTCTTTCTTTTTGGCCCCAGCATGGAGACAGCACTCAGTGTAAGCTTTGAACAGGTGTAGGGTGGAAACCATAAGCCAAAGATGGTCCATAAATTACTCTGTTGCTGTGTTAATCTGCCAAAGCTCTGAACGCAAGAGCAAGAAAGGAAAAACAAATGAAAGAACTAAACCTCATTCTGAACTGATCTGCCATTATCTGAAGCTGAAGAAGACGCAAAACACTGACTTCACACGTCTTTCCAAAACAAAACAAAGAATAAAATCTGGTCCTGCTATATATAGACCAAGGTACGAACACAATAATGTTTCAAAGTTTTGTTGTTGTAGATTATGTCAGTGATTCGTATAGTACACATACTGTTTGGTTCATTCATTGTAAAGTATGTTTAAATCGGGTTCAGAAACACCAGCATATGATCTACATGCACAAATTTAAACTGTGTCAGGGCAGATACCTGTTGTGATAACTTAATGTATCCACCCATTCATCAAAGTGAAGTCAGGTCCTCTGGACCATTTCTTTTTGTTGAAATGTTTCGTCTTTCATCCAAAAAACTTTATCAGTCTGAGGAGCCACAACAAATCCAGTCTTATAAATAGCACCTTCACATAGTGGGTCAACCAGTTTGGTGGTGCTAAGATGGTTTCTGGAGTCCGCCCTCTCCCTCCGCCGACTTGTTCGAGGCAGTCATGGCCAAAGTGGTTCAAAATATCCTGATTCATGCTCAATAATCCAGGTAGAAAAATTCAGCAACCATCTGAGCACCATCAAACTGGACTGAGTTTGTTGTGGCTCCTCGAATTGATGAAGTTTTTTGGATGAAAGACGAAACATTTCATCAAAAAGAAACCGTCCAGAGGACCTGACTTAACTTTGTTGGATCTTTCTACCTGGATTATTGAGCATGAATCAGGCAACTTTACAAATTATTTGCACACAGTGTCAAAGTAGTTTTTTTTTCCTTAATATTTTTGTTTTTTGCCTTTTTCTTACTTTATTCATCTCACATTCTGACATTGATGTCAAATTAAAATTTAAGCATGAAGTATAATAAACATTTTTAAAGAGTTCTAGTAAATTTCAGAATATAAAATATCAGAAAGCAACTTTTTGCACATTTCAGAAAGTCACATAATTTTCATACAAATGAATGATACAAACATTTTAATGTAAACCAGGAACATCTTGCAACTCCATGATTATATGCCTGGGAATAAGCAAGACTAAAAGGTCTACAGTGGATCTTAAGCCTTGCTTGCACTGGATCAACTCGGCTCTACTCGGGTCGACCCAGCGCAAGTTCAGAGGCTTTCCACGGGGGGGATCCCAACAGCCTCCAGCTTTGTTCTTAGGACCTACCTGGATAAGGATCCAGGCGAACCAGGCCCAGCCCATAATTTCACGTCAGCCGACTGCAGCCTTGCTATGATGATCCCACCCACATGGAGGAACTCAGTTTTATGGAAAATCCATACAATGGAATTAGGGTGAGGCAAACTATCAAAATACAGTCATAGTGTGCAGACACTTGTTCCAAAAATAAAATGGATTTCATAGTTTCCATTTCCAACAACAGGAGAAGGAGGGGGTTCTTGATCTAGACATATATATGTTCATGGTTCGTGTAAACTTGTATAGGTTATTAGATATAGTTTTGAGATAAAATTGGAAAATGCATGCCAACCAAAATTTTATTTAGAAATACTAAAAAAGTAACTTCTACATAAAACCTGTATTATTAAAAAAAAAAAACTCAGCTTGAACATAAATGACATCATAATTCATAAATTGCAATGCATTAAAGGTTGGTAGTTGGTGGTGAGGACCCCCAAAATGCAGGCAGTTGGTTTAAATCCACTCCCTAACATTTTTTTTTATTAATGAAACCAAATACTACATGCAAATTAGTAAAACAACAGGGTGGACTACAAAACTGCATAGCCTAAAGATGTAACAGAGAATGAGAGAAGTCCAGGAGATATGGTCTACTAGTAGGGTTGATTAGTGAGTCAGAGCAGCTGAGATGATTATTAAGGGATTATAGGTGAGAGAGACTGGGTAAACCTGAGCACCAAGGGTAAAATCACTGGCTAAAATTGAGAAAAAGAAAAACTAAAAATGTCATAAGAAACATACAAATATCTAAAAAAGTTAAATCTGGTCCTCTGGACATTAAAAAAAAAATGTAGAAATGTAGACAACGTACAAATAGTTCACTAAAAATACCTGATAAATTGAAAAAGCTCTGGCAGACATAATTTACAGAAAGACTGATATAAATCTAAAACAGAAAAACATAAATTAAATCATCAAATACCTCAAAGCCTAAACAAAATAATTTGTTGCGTCTGTTGTCATGGCCGAAACAAAACTTAGGATCTCTGAGCTTCCTGCAGGTAACATTGCTACTTGTGGTCTCCTGAGTGTAAAAAAAATGCATTAGTTCAATCTTTATGAAGTCCCAACAGCAGAAAACATGTCAGAACCCTGAGCTGGTCAGGGATTCTTGGCTTGGTTGAAGCAGGACAGCAAGGAGGGGTTGACAAGTGACAGACAGGTTCATTGTCAAACTATGGACGGTGGGCCTAGCTGGACCGCCGACAGCCATCGGTTTGTGCAAGTCCTTGGGGCTTGATGCCATCGCTGGGGGCCCCAAGCATCTGACACCCAAGCACATGGTCGTGCTGATAGATTGTCGAGGCCAAAAAGCTGTGCACACACATGCATACTGAAGCAGTATAAACACACGCACAAAGAGTGCACATAAATTAGGCTCACGTTGGTGTGCACACATATAAATCTGCACTTTATTTTGGTTTAACCAAAGGAGTTCGGAGGGGAGATGGAAGGCATTCTGTTTGGCTTTGACAGGAGAAATAAATCATTGCAATTATGGGCTGGCCCAAGTAAATGGGGACAGGTCAACCTTATCATTCCCAAGTTCAAGGTGCTTCCTGCTCATCCGAACCAGCCAGGCTTTGATGCCAGCAGGCTCATGGCTAATGACAGTGATCTAAATGTGCCATGGAAGCTTGTGAAACACTTGGCTCCATCGTAGATGTGTTCCTCCCATCTCAGATGGCATTTTGACGTGGACTAGATGCTGACATATTGGTAGAGAATCAGCAAGAAAGTAAACATCTAGTTTTACTGGATGAGTCCGGCCTGCACACTTGAGTTAGATCAGTTTGTTTAAATTTCTTATGACACCTCAGATGTTTGGTTGCTAATTGTTGGATAAAAAAATAAACGTGTGTATTCAGAACAAAATAAATGACAGAGATGGGATGGAGTGAAAACGATATGTTCCTGTTGATGTGTGCGACAGTGGGAGGTAAGCGTGGTGCTTTGCCAGGTCCTGTAATGACTCCAGCACTGAAGAGAGGCTGAGATTTAAACAGACGGCGTTCGAATTGGAAACAAATCAGCTCTTATTTGACTGCTCAGTGCCAGACTGTTTGTGTGCAACCTCCTAAAATACATCACCTTTTATTCTTTTGTTTCTTGCCTCTTTCAGGCGTTCACCATGTGACTATTTTGCTTTAATCCGCTTTCATACTTGTCCCACCCCCCTTTTTCGCTCTCTCTTGTGGGTGGAAGAAGGGGAGTGCAAGACAGGGGGAAATTGGTGTAATGAATTTAGGGCGCTCATGCTTGCTGAGGCGAGCCTCCCCTGGCTGCTTGTAGCCATTAATCTTCCGCACTCTGTCAGAGCAAAATTTGCCCACAATAGGCAAAGGGGGAGCTCAAATTGACTACCAATTACGCGCCTGTGAATAAAGGATATGGAGAGAGGAGGTAGGGCACAATATGGTTCAGCTGTAACGTTTATTTTAACCCTGGAAACTGCGCAAGAGCAGCAAGGAGTGTAGATAAAGTGTGAGAAACTGCTCAGGGGTGAACACTTGTGACGTCACCCTCCACAATCTCTGAGTGTATTTACCAACCTCTGTGGGTGTGTAAGGTGTGTAATGGGTATTGACTTGAGGTTGATATTCATCCAACTACAGATTATAAATCTTTCTAAAGTTATCCTTTTGTCCAGAAGATTAAACGTGTCCATCAGTGAGTGTGTGTGTTTTTTTTTTTGTGCATAAATATGCGGTTGTTTGTTATTGTCAAAATAAACAAACCAGTTTCTAATGGAGAAGTTCAAGTATCTCACGGTTTTGTTCATGAGTGAGGGAAGAATGGAGCAGGAGATTGACGGATTGGTGCAGCATCTGCAGTACTGTGGACTCTGTGCTGGTCCATTGTAGTGAACAGGGAGCTGAGCTGTAAGACAGAGCTCTCTGTTTACCGGTCAGTCTACGTTCCTACCCTCACCTATGGTCATGAACTCTCAGTAGATACCAAAAGAAAGAGATTGTGGAAACAGGCAGTTGATATGAGTTTCCTCTGCAGTGTAGCTGGACTCTCCCTTAGAGATAGGGTGAGAAGTTCAGTTATCAGGAGAGACTCGGAGTAGAACCACTGCTCCTCCACATCAAAAGGAGCCAGTTGAGGTCGTTCGGGCATATGCTAAGGATGTTCCCTGGGCGCCTCCCTAGGGAGGTGCTTCGAACCTGTCCAACTGGGAGGAGAACTCAGGGAAGACCCAGGACACGCTAGAGAGACCATGTTCCTTAATCGGACACCTTGGGGTCCTTCCAGAAAAGCTGGAAGAGGTATCTGTGGAAAGAGATGTCTGTGCCTCCCTGCTCAAGCTGCTGCCCCCAAGACCCGACTTTGGAACAAGTGGAAGATGGATGGATGGATGGATGGATGGATGGATGGATGGATGGATGGAT
>NC_056501.1:4718189-4733977 GCF_014905685.2 Nematolebias whitei | reverse complement strand
GGATGGATGGATGGATGGATGGATGGATGGATGGATGGATGGATGGAAGGTTTCTAATGAGTGCAGAGTTTTGATATTGTGTGTTATGAATAAAAAGGCTTTTGCAGTTTTAGCATAATATGTTTATCTTTATACTGCTGCTAAACTGTTTACGTAAAAATTATTTCAAATATTGGTGACAGTAATGTGACCATTGTTATATTTATAAAAGACACAATATTCATCATATCCATATATTTGTACAGTCTAATACTGCACTATTCATACTTGCATTGTAGATATATTATTTGCTGCTGTCATAAATCATCAGTATATTTCACTTTCATTCACTCTGTATGTACTTGGTATGTACAGACATACATTTACAAACGTATACATGAATATTCTCATCCAACAGTTATACTATAATTAATCTCTACTGGCCTCTTGTTTTATATAATGTTCACATTTGAAAGCATTATAATCTATACTCATTCCATGCACTTTATCGGTAAATAATTGGTAAAAATACTGTATTTTGAATTTCTGGTTACATGTTAACTGCATTTCATTAGCTTTGCACCTGTACTCTGCATTTAATCTAATCTAATGTAATCTAATGTTTGTTTTTTTTCCTTATTGTTTGTCTGTAAGAAAACATCATATGAACCAGTGGACAGATTTGAATGAAGCTCTTAATAAGTAATCACTGGATGTACATGTACAACTGATTAATTTTTGGCGACGACTTGGTTCAAGATGGCCACCACAGCTTGTTAACCTTAGCAAACACAAACTTGATCCTACCTCAGTAAATTCTACAGATTTTTAACTAAAATTTGTTGTGTTTGCTGATGCTATTGTTGATCCCATTGCATGTTTCGAATGCTAGCAGTTTGCACAAGACCTTCATTAAAATTTTAAATTTTTGCTATTAGTTATTTAGAGTCAATGCTGTCCATTTGCAAAATGTCTCTTGAACTGCTGGACCAATTTTCAACATTTAGGAACTATTTAATGTGTGTACTTTTAGAGCTGATTAGCTTTGGAACTCAACCAAATTAAGATGGCTGCCGTAGCTAAAACACAAATGCACCTTTTCCTACTTTCTAAATAATATGCCAGATATTGTGCAGTTGTGACTCCTTCACAAAACACTGACGCTAAGTTCTTCTGAGATATTTACCTAAAACTTTAGAATTAATTGTTGGAGTCAACACCATTTGTCTGTTAGCAAAATATATCTTGAACCAGTGGTTTGATGAAGTTCTTAGAAGGTAATCAGTGAATGTACATCTACATAAAATCGATTAACCCGATGGCCACCAGAGCTTATCGACATCAGGAAACACAAGTATGGCTAAATCTCATTACTGTATTTTTTGCTGTATAGGTCACACGTTTTTGCATAAATTTGCAAGTCCTGCGACTTATACAGCGAAGTGACTAATATACATTTTTCACCATATTTATAACCCAATTTTTGGCTGAGATCTGATAATTTCATTCACTCTGACATGAAAAATGTTGAACACTACCATTTTCAACCACTAGAGGGACATCGACATATATTGCAAGCCAAGTGTCTCATTAATAGGTAAATGTGGCTATTAATGAGACACTTGTCTTGCCACACCAAGCCACCTTCGTCTCGCTCCAAAGCTCCTGGAGCAAAGGTCAAATCAGCTGCATTTCGCCGCGCTGTCCAGGCGAAATGCAGCTGATTTGACCATTAAAGTGCATTTATTCAGGAAAAGTTAATCTGAGACACACCTTTACTATAATGTCGAGCAAACAAAGAATTGGTTTTAGGTGTTAATCTTGTTAAAGTTCTCCCATGTGGTCAGCGATGACGCATAATAAATGCGACTTATAAGGAGAAGCGACTTATTTATGTTTTTTTCCACTTTATCAACATATTTGGACTGATCAGAGTCAGAGATTCTTTATTGTCATTCGCACCTCATGTGGTACATGAGGTGGAGCAAAACACAGGGTCCCAGTTACATCCAACAATAAAATGTAAAAGAAAAACAATGATAATATCCAAGATATTAACTAAGAAAACCTCAACTAAATATAAACTAAGCACTAATAACATAAAAACATCACGTCGAACATCAGCACAAACCTGAACACGAGTCCGTGTAAGCAGATGAGCACGCATGAACACACCAACATTGAAACAGATCAGCAGCAACATTGAAACAGATCAATCAATCAATCAACCTTTATTTATACAGGTAAATCCCATTGAGCCTCGAGGACTCATTTACAAGAGAGACCTGATTTCAACAAAGAAAGATGACAACAATGGACAACAGCAACAACAATAAACAATTATAAAAAGTAATACAGGTTTTTTTTTTTTTGTTTGGTTGGTTGTTTTTTTTTACAAATAGGATGGCTAAAAGGAAAAGGTAACAAAAAAAACCAAAAAAAAAAAACCAGCTAGATTCTAAGGCGAATGTAGAAAACTAAAAACAGGAACATGTCTGCATTGGACCCTGCCAGGAGTCCAACAGATTCTTAAAGCCACTTAGAGAGGTCAAGGCCGAGAGCTTCAAATCTTTTTGTAAGATATTCCAGGAAACAGGAGCGGAATAGGAGAAGGCCCTTTTGTCTAGTTCAGTCCTCATTGAGGGAACACTGCAGGTAATAATGTCCTGAGAGCGCACTCCGTAGCTGCACTCACGCAGAGACATGTAGGAGGAGATGTATGAAGGCAGCAGACCAAGAAGTGATTTAAAGATGAAAATGTACCAGTGAGAGAGTCTGCGTGAAGTTAATGATGTCCAGTTAACCAGTGAATACTGGGTGCAGTGGTGGGTACGATAATCACAGCCAGTTATGAATCTTAGTGCACCATGATAGACAGCATCCAACATCTGCAGGGTTCTTGTAGGAGCGTTCATGTAAATAATGTCACCATAATCAATGGAGGGAAGGAAAGTCACAGATACAAGGCGTTTTCTAGCATTCAGGGTTAGACAGGATTTGTTTCTGAAAAAGAAACCAGTTTAACTTTCAGTTTCTTTACCAAGTTTTCCACATGGAACTTAAAAGAGAGATGCGAGTCGACCAAGATACACAAATATTTATAGGAATCAACAAACTCAATAGGGACACCATTTGAGGATAAAATCGGAGGAAGAACTGCTGGGACCAACTTCCTATTTGAAAAAAGCATCCCTTTGGTTTTGTCGGCATTTAATTGCGCCGCTCAAGGTGGCTGCATGTTGGAGCAGCTCTGTTACTTTCATTCTGAGATTTTGCTTTTGGAAACTTTAATTCCTGGTTTTCTGGATGTAAATCACATTTTTTGGATGATTGTTTCCTCTGGTATCAGATGCTGTGCAGCCGGAAGGATTTTTACTGAAACTTTTTTTTGTTTTGGACATTTGTTATGATGCGTAACCATGGCAACAAGGCAGTTTTCTACAACAACAGCAGCTGAATAACATCTCAAAAGCTCAAATAATATCTCAACTATGGCCCCAACTCTCAAATGAGTTGAAAAGGATGTTCTGTGGACGCATTCTCATCTACCTGCCAGCTGTGCTCGAGTGCCTGATCACTGAGATCCTGGAACTAGCAGGAAACACGGCTCACGACAGCGGATAGACAGGATCTTCCCTCAGCACCTACAGTTGACTGTCCACAGCTATGAGGAGCTGGCAGACTGCTGGGAGGAGTGGCCATCGCTCTGGGAAGAGTTCTGCCCAGCATTCAAGCGGTCCTACAGTCCAGGGGAATCGAGAGGCCAGCCGAGTCTGGGTGGACGGATCGGACAGCATCTGCAGCCAGTTTCTTAGGATCCACTGTGGGATGGACCTTTACAAGAGATCCTTCCTGTCTACAGCCATCAGCATCTATAACATATCTTAATGAAATGAGGATAACGAGTTACAACAACAAAATAATTTCCCTTTGGGATTAATAAAGTATTATTGAATTGAATTGAATTGAATTGAATTGAATTTAGGACAAGTTTGAGGCGGAATAAATCAGTCTGGATGTAGTTGAATGCAGAATTCAAAAGCTGGAAAGCCTTAGCAAAAGTTTTAGCTCGACAATAAACAACTGTGTCATCAGCATAGAAATGTATGGATGCATTAGGGATGTTTTTACCTACATTATGTATGTAGATTGTAAAGAGGGTGGGTCCTAAGACTGAGCCTTGTGGTACACCATTGTTGACTGTTAAATAACTGGAGGAAGTACCATTATGTTGAACACATTGCCTCCGGTCTGAGAGATAGTTAGAGAACCAACCAATGGTGTGTTCTGAGAAACCAATTTCTGAGAGTTTATGACACAAGATGTTATGATCCACAGTGTCAAAAGCTTTAGACAGGTCTAAGAAAAGTGCAGCACAATAATCCTTAGCATCCAGTGCTTCAACAACGTCATTAAGAACCTTCAGTGAAGCAGTGGTTGTGCTGTGTTGTTTCCTGAAACCAGATTGATGTGGAGGTAAGATGTTAAATGAGTCAAGGTAATTTTTGATTTGAGAGTTTATCAGTTTTTCTAGAACCTTGGCTAAAATGCATAGTTTAGAGATTGGTCGATAGTTGTTCAGTGAGGTGGGGTCTCCTCCCTTCAGCAAAGGAAGAACAAAGGCTGTTTTCCAAGCATCTGGAATGGAGTTTTGTCTTATGGAGAGATTGAAGATGTGGGTCACAGGGACTGTGATGATATGAGCGGCCAGCCTTAAGAAGTAAGGTGGAAGTTCATCTGGACCTGCACCTGCAGATCAGCAGCAACATGAAACATATCAGCAGCAACATGAAACAGATCAGCATCAAAATGAAACAGATCAGCAGCAACATGTTGTGATGTTTCACAGTGATTATTCTGGTTAGAGATTCATGAGTCTAACAGCCTCAGGGTAGAAGCTGTTCCTCAGTCTAGTGGTTCTACACTTAATGCTCCTCAACCTCCTTCCTGAGGGGAGTGGGGTAAAAAGTGTGTGTGCTGGGTGAGTGAGGTCCTTCATGATGCAGGTGGCCCTCTTCCTGCATCTGGAGGTGTAGATGTCTGTGATGGTGGGGAGACTGACTCCAACATCTTCTGTGCAGCCTTCACCACTCTCTGCAAAGCTTTTCTTTCTGCAGCTGTGCAGCCTCCATGCCACACGTTGATGCTGGAGCACAGGATGCTCTCCACTGCACACCTGTAGAAGGAGGTGAGGACTGAGCTTCCCAGACCAGCTCGTCTCAGCCGCCTGAGGAAGTAGAGTCTCTGATGAGCTTTCTTGATCAGGCTGGTGGTGTTGTTTCTCCAGCTGAGGTTGTCATTCATGTGTGAACCCAAGTTATTGTAGCTGGAGACCACTTCCACCACAGATCCTCTTATGTTCAGGGGGGTGTAGGTGTTTTGTTCTTTCTGAAGTTCACAATCATCTCCTATGTCTTCTTCACATTGATGCGACTTGTACAGTGGCAAGTACGGTAAATTGAGCAAACTTTTGATCTTTCAATATTTTTATTTATAAATGTTGTCATGCAAGGTGGTGTGTTACTCTTCAAATGGTACTCGTTCAACAAGCGTTGTGTTTATCCATAAAAAGGCTTTTTGAGAGGACCTGTGAGGATGTTTTTTTAATCTGCTAAAGTTTTGCTTAGCACCTTCATAGCAATGTCTTTAAAGATAAAATAATATTGTGTTAAGTTGCCAAGGCAGAGTTATGTGCACACTTATGATCAGAGAAATTCAAATATGGTTATTACCCTGGTGGTTTTGATCATTTGAGAGCAGTGTTTATTGTATTACCCAAAAGAAAATGACAAGAACTAATAAGTTCCTTTATTGTCTCTGATTTCATTCAGGCCTAATTTTGCTATCGGAGATGTGGGCCAGTAGGCTTTGGAAACCACCTCGCTTTTAATGAGACCAGTACACGAAAGGTTTGCTCAACATGTGGTGGAGAGAAAAAACAAAAGTTAAAAACTTGACTGGACATAGGAAGATAAATCAAAAGCTTTAACGAAGTTTGACTTTCAGAATTAGCAAACCTCGGCCCAGGCTGCTCTGAAGTTATGCACAGTTTGTTATTCCAAGAAAAACTATCACAGCTACAATAATACATGATTATGAGCTGATTGCTCATTGAGCTTCAGCTTTCTGCGACTTTTTAAAGAACAGACTTGTGCTATAAAAATGGCAGGAATGAACCTTAGCGTCTGTAAGCATGTTTGGAATGTATTAATTTCAGTGAATGAATGTTCAAACTGTGATCGGTCCACTATGTGCAGCTGATTTACTGCCTCCTGGATGTCAGCTGAGCATGTTTCCATGAAGTTTGCCTGCTGTTGAATGCTTACGGAGGTGCAAAATGCTGCAGCACGTCTCCTAACTGACACATTACACCTGTGTTAAAATGTCCATTTGTTGACAATCCATTTTAAAAAATATATTTTTGTTTTTAAATCCTGTAAATAGTCTTGCCCTTCTGCTACACACTTACATACCGACACGCTCTCTCAGGTCTGCTGATCCTAGTTGTACCTAAAACTGGTTGTAAACTCAGACAGAACAAAAGTTTTGGGGTGGTGGGGCCAAAATTGTGGAACAAGTTGTCTTTCCAAATCGTCAGTTAATATTCACTTTTATTATTTGGCTTCTATTACCTTTCAGATGCTGACTTTTATGGTTTTAGTGTTTTATTCGTGTTTAATTATTATTATATATTTTTTTCAATTCAATTCAATTCCGTTGATTTATATAGCGCCAAGTCACAGCAGAAGTCATCTCAGGGCACTGAACAGAAACATTCACATACATTCTAAATGCCAATTAGTAAAGTCACCTCTCTAAGGAAGGAAGAAAGCCAGCAGATTGTCCTGAGTCTTCATTTTGTTGCAGTCTCCCATCCTGAGCAAGCACAATGGCAACAGTGGAAAGGAAAAACTCCCTTTTAACAGGAAGAAACCTCCAGCAGAACCAGGCTCAGGACAAGTGGTCATCTGCTTTGACCGGCTGGTTTGAGAGGACAGGAAGGAGAAACAGGTCCAGAATGACAGGTCCAGAATGGAGGCAAGCTGGAGAGCAGTTCTCTTTCTAGGAGGAAATATATATATATATATATAAAAATAGAAACAATTACAAATACAAATTATTCATTTGTATTCATTAGTAACTATTAATTTGATGAAATTATGTCAATTTGTCCTCCATTAGTCTAAGCCTATAGCAGCATAACTAATAGGTCAGGAAACCCCAAGCCGACCCTAACTATATGATTCATCAAAATCAATCAATCAACCTTTATTTATACAGGTAAATCCCATTGAGCCTCGAGGACTCATTTACAAGAGAGACCTGATTTCAACAAAGAAAGATGACAACAATGGACAACAGCAACAACAATAAGCAATTATAAAAACTCATACTACAGTTTTTTTTTTTTTTTTTTTTTTTTAACAAATAGGATGGCTAAAAGGAAAAAGGTAACAAAACCAAAAAAACAGCTAGATTCCAAGACAAATGTATAAAACTAAAAACAGGAACATGTCAGCATTGGACCCTGCCAGGAGTCCAACAGATTCTTAAAGCCACTTAGAGAGGTCAAGGTCGAGAGCTTCAAATCTTTTTGTAAGATATTCCAGGAAACAGGAGCGGAGTAGGAGAAGGCCCTTTTGCCTAGTTCAGTCCTCACTGAGGGAACACTGCAGGTAATAATGTCCTGAGAGCGCACTCCGTAGGAGTGCGCTCTCAGGACTCTCTTTCGCTCTCTTTCTTTTCGCTTTCTTTCTCTTTCCTGAAAAAGGAAAGACATGAGCCTTATTTTTAAAAGCGGACAACTGAGAACTGAAAGCTCTTCCTCCAATTCTGCTTTTGGAAACTTTAGGAACCATAAGTAAACCCGCAGTCTGAAAGTGAAGTGCTCTGTTAGGAAAATATGGAACAATAACGTCTCAAATATAAGATGGAGCGATGTTGTTGAGAGCTTTGTAGGTTAGAAGTAAGATTTTGAATTCAGTTCTGGACTTGACAGGGAGACAGTGCAGATAAAACTGGAGAAATATGATCTCTCCTATCAACTCATTAAAACTCTGGCAGCAGCATTTTGAATTAACTGAAGACGTTTTAAAGAAATCTTTGGACACACAGATAACAAACCATTGCAATAGTCCAGCCTAGATGTGACAAATGCATGAAGCAGTTTCTTCTGAATCATTTTTAGATAAAATATTTCTAATTTTAGTGAAATTATGCAGGTGGAAGAAGGTGGTTCTGGGGTTTGGTTTAAATTAAAAGGGTTAGCTGTTTTTATTGAATTTAAGGGCTTTAAAATAAATTTGGATCGATTGGAAGTTTGTTTCAGTGTTTTCTGTAATATATGAATATATGTTCATGAAACATGTATGCTAGTTGCATGCAGACATTGTATTTATGCCATTAATGGTAAAACTCTCTCTTTTTTGTCTCAGGGAAATCCTACTTTCCTTTTGAATTTTCTGTTCAATTTGTTTCTAGTAGTTGCTTCTTTTGTGTGACTCAGTTTAACTGATAAAAATCCTATCAACATTTACATCAAACACTGAAATAACCATAGATCTGATCACTATTCAGAATCAGTCAGTTTTGGTATTTTAAAGAAACATGACAACATTGCAATCTTTGTGAATTCTCACCAGGATCCTTGTGTTCATGTAAACATCACTGTGTCTCCACAAACACGCAGCAGCATCCGTCCCGGCCTGTCGAGAGGCAGATGGACGATGTTGTTCTGGTTGGGATGAAAGAGGCGTGAAGGCGTCCACCAACTGCTCAGGGTCATGTAAGGGTTGTGCTCTCCGCTTGAAAGAGTGAGACTGGACGACTTGAGCCAACAGACTCTGAACAGCTCCTCATCACAGAAACACACACGGAATGAACATGCATGGCACCTAACACAAACATTATTAACAAAACAAACACCCCAAATTAACACTTTAACTCCAAGAAAAGAAATGTCACTGATAGGGCGTCCATGGTCCGACTGCTCTTGTCATGTGACAATTGTTTTTGTTTGTCTATTGTTGTTTGATGTTTCTGTTTAGCAGAACAGATATTACAGTGAGCACATGTGTTATCAAATGTTTGGCTTATTTGCAAAAGGCATAGAAGTCAGGCCAAACACAACGTGTTCAACACAATGGCACTTCTAGTTATTTAACTGTCAACAATGGTGTACCACAAGGCTCTGTCCTAGGACACACTCTCTTCACAATCTACAAAATTAATGTAGGTCAGAACATTCCTGACACATACTTGCATTTCTATGCAGATGATACAGTTGTTTTATAGTCGAGTTAAAACAGTTGCTAAGGTTTTCCAGCTTCTGCAGTCTGCATTCGACATCATTCATTCAGATTTGTTCCATCTCAAACTGGTGTTAAATGCTGATAAAACCAAAGGGATGTTGTTTTCAAACAGAAAGTTGGTGCCAGCACTCCTATCTTATCTATGAATGATGTTCCTATTGAGTTTGTGGATTCTTACAAATACTTGGGAATATTTGTTGATGTACATCTATCTTTTAAGCCGCATGTTGAAAACTTGATAAAGAACCTGAAATTAAAACTGTGTTTCTTTTTCAGAAATAGATCTTGCTTAACTCTGAATGCCAGAAAGCACCTTGTAGCTGCTACCTTCCTACCAGCCACTGACTATGGTGCCATTATTTATTTGAATGGTCCAGCCAGCTCCGTGCAGATGTATTTTTTTTTTATGCTTTGTTAGATGCTGTCTACCATTGCGTGCTAAGACTTTTTTAACTGGCTGTAACTACCGTACCAATCACTGAACTCTGTATTCACTGGTTAACTGGTCATCATTAACTTCACGTAGACTCTCACACTGGTACATTTTCATCTTTAAATCACTTCTTGGTTCTGCTGCCTTCATACATCTCCTCCTACATGTCACGTCGTCAGTGCAGTTGCAGCGTGCGCTCTCATGACATTATTACCTGCAGCGTCCCCTCAGTATAGACTGAACTTGGCCACTCTTCATGAGAGTCAAATGATCACAACAACACATTTAGTCCCGCGCTGATGGAACAAACAGAAGTTACAACTTTGACTCTTTTTATTGCTCAATTAAAGAAAAATCTTTAGCTGCAAATTTTGCAGGAACATCTGATGAAAAAAGGACTATATTTTAAAAAGAGGAGACAATTAACTTCAAAAAATGTACTAGTAAGTACGGTGGTGGTAGTGTTATGATATGGGGCTTTTCAGCTGTGAAGATTTTGCAGACAATTGGAAAAAAAATATTTTTAAAATCCTTTCTTTTGTACTATAAAACAAATATTTATTTTAATAAATTTTAATTGTAATATTGAGCGTGGGCTTTGTGCAGTACAAAGCTGCCGCACTCTTCAGGTTGGACGTTCCTCCACACAGACGCTGAACACTCAGTGGTGCCGTAGATTCAACGCCCACACAAGGGGAAGGCGATTTTTAAAGAGAGTTTCACTTTATTTCTGACTAATGAGAGTTTTTGTGTATCTTAAAGAGCAACCAGGGCATTTTGATAATTCCTTATTTAACATGGTTCAGTGACGTTTCTTCTTTGTTCTTCTCTCATATTCAGAGTTCAGAGTTAAAACTGCTTCCATGAAGATACTTTGCTGTCTCAGGTTCATCTTCAGCTCAGGTAAAGATGCTTTTCTTTTTATTCTATTAGCACAGTTCTTTGTTTATTTCTAATAAATGAAACTTTCTAAATGTGTCATCAGGACAATTCACCCATTTTAAACTAAAACAAGTCTAAAACAAGTGAAATGTGTCGCAGCTACTTCATGAAACTCACAGGAAAGATAATCAGAACAACCGTCCTATTCCTCTTTCAGCAGAAAGACCTCAAATATAGAGTGAGGTAAAAACAAAACCACTGAAAATACATGAAATACTTTACTGTCAGTCACCAAATACTTGCAGACAGTCACAGAAAGAAGATTAAATTTAAGCTAGAATCAGAATATCAAATCATTTTTATTAAACTGAAATAGAAGAGAACATGTGACCTTTCTGGTTCTAGAGTTTTGAATATAATACAAGGATGTGATATTGATGAGTGACTGATGAAGACTTGTAACTTTATTTAATTCACTTACATTACAAAATTCTTCTACTAAACAAATAGTTTGTTTTAGGTATTTTGACAAAAGTCTCCATATTTTTTCTTGCGGTTTAGGAAGGACTGAGGATCTCAAACATGACTGCCAAAATTCAGGTAATCCTGGAACTGCTCATTAATTAAACGCTGAGTATTAATAAAAAAAAAAACCTATTTGATGTCACTGAACTGTTTTGAAACTAAATATACAGTCAGATATTCTTGTTATATTTTTATAAAACCTGCATTTGAAAAGAAAATATCCTACAGTCACAAAAACTACTCGCAACACCAACTCATAAACCTTTAAAAGAGTTTTCATCTGCCTGCTGAAGCCGCTGCCTACACAGGAAAAGGAAGATGGTGGCGTCTGTAGGAAAGTCTGATCGAGGAGCTACACCCTCTCTCATTGACAGAAAGAAGGAGACATCAATCTTTCACTAATTCCTTCAAGTGTGAAAGGGTCCTTGAGGTGTTAGCAAAAGAGAGAAAATAACTCTAGCTAGAGATTGAATGAGAAGAGGAGGATGGGAGGAGAGGTGTCTCCCCACCACCAAAAGCCTTCCTTTTGGGTCCCCCAGCTTAGAGGCTGACACCTCTGGACGACCGACCAGATGGCAGCGGCATTAACTCAACAAAGGCAATCTAATTATGGGTACAATAGACAGAATGGAGGGGGTGACAGTGTCCTGATGGACGGCACGCCTCACGAACAGCCATGCAATACGCTCGAGACCGATTCCATACCTCCAACCCCCAACCTTACACACACACTTTCCCTTAACACACACTTGCTCACACACCCCTGGCAGTAATATAGGAGGCTATGACTTTATTACCCCTCATTAACACAAATTAGACCACTTGAGCCTCCCTGAATGGCGATGACAAATTGAATTAGGTGTTTGGAAACAAGTCAGTCTCCACCCATGGCCAGGCTTTGACCATATTGCATTGATAGTCAGTGAAGTGGGTGGTGGCGAGAGGGTGGGGGGGTGGGGTGCAGGAGAGGTGCTATCAAAACTGCTTTTACTTCAAGCTAGGTGGAGATTTTAAAGGCTGTGAATAGTTGAAATCCTTTGGAAATGATATAGAGCCTCCTGGCTGGGTTGAGTTAAGTTGAGCAAGTTAAAAGGAATAAAAGAAGAGGAACAGATGGTTTGGAAAGAGAACGCCCACAACAAGTAGACCAGCACTGGACAGAATTTTAAGCAGCTATCCTGAAAAAGCCTTGTTTAAAATATAAACAAGTGGACTGTATGTGTATGAATCTATATGTATCCTGACCTTAACAATGTTCCCAGAGGTGGGAGTGATCAGTTTGGTCATCATATCTGCTTAACAGAAATATGTTGAATCTTTAGTGTGGGAATTATCCCGAAGTGCAACTTTGTTGAAATGGTTGAATGTTTTTTTCCAAAATAATAACTTTTACTAATCTCAATTATTATTAATAAATCGTTCACCCAACATTTTGTTCATGAGGAAACATGTGTTTTAAGTTTTGTTTTAGTAAACAACAAAATATATGTTAAGAAATACTGCATTACTTTTATTGTGGAAATTCAACATTCTACAACAAAATAAATATACCATACAGTCAAAAATCTAAAAAAATTGCACATTGTCATTCAGATGAGCATAATCAGTAAATCTAAACTTTGGTAGGTATAGTGTTATTTTGTGACTCATCACAATTCTGTATTTATTTCTGTTCTCATTTTATTTATTGTGGGTAAAAAAAAAAATATTGGATGGACTTTGTCCAGAATTTTAAACATTATGTGTGTTTACTTTTGGAGCAATATATAATTTAAGCAATGGAAGTAACACACCAGGTGCTTCAAAGTGCCACCTTTGACTAAAAGTTTTTTTGTTTGTAGACATTTGTGTTAGTTACTTGATATTGCTAAAGTCATCCCAGATTGAACTTTGGTGCAGTGAGTATCAGGTAGATAGGAACATACAGTAAATGTTTTATCTTAATCTTTACTAATAAATAAGGAATTAACAAAAAACAACTGCATTTTGTGCAGCAATACAGTTTGTATTGTCATGATGCATTTATTTGGTAGCACTCACAAACTGTTTATGAAACATATATACCTGAGTTATTGAGCATGGACTGCTTTGTTTATGAAAGAATTTGCTGACACCCTGTGGCAGACACTAAAACTGCAGTTTCATTGCTAAAGGAACTGCATTAAAAGACGAGATGAGTTTAATTTATGTTCAGTCAGGTGTGTTTATATATTCACTTTTTCTTAAACCAATTTTTTTTTTTTTACAAAGTCTATTAACTTGTAATTCATAAACAAGAGGGGAACAATGGAAATAAATATCAGTGAAGGTGACCATTAAAGTCCTGATGCTGCTCAATAATCCAGATGTATCCATCAAGGTAGAGTCAGGTCCTCTGGACAGATTCTTCTTTGTTGAAATGTTTCATCTTTTATCCAAAAGACTTCTTCGTTCTGAGGAGCTGCAACAAACTCAGTCTTATAAAGAGCACCTTCTCACAGTGGATCAACCAGTTTGTTGTTGACATCCAGAACTAGCTGTTCACATGATCAAGGAGGACCATCAGCTAACAATTGATTGTTAGTGTCCTGGTGACTGCTTGTTATTCACGGGGGGGCTGAGTGATACTAGCAATAACAGCATTGTAAGAGGGGGACAGTTGGACACCGAGGCTCCGCCCCTGTTTAATGATGAACAGTTTCTTTTCACAAAGATGGCCTCCTTTACTCCTCTCTCAAACCATCGTTCCTCTCTGTCCAGGATGTGAACATCTTCATCCCTGAAAGAGTGACCTCGGACCTGGAGATGAATGTAGACCTCAGAGTCCTGGTCTGATGTTGTTGATCTTCTGTGCTGGTCCATCCTTTTGGCCAGTGGCTGTTTAGTTTCCCCGATGTAAGACTGATCACCCTCCTGACACTGAACAGCATACACAACATTACTCTGTTTGTGCCGGGGGACTGGATCTTTGGGATGAACCAGACTTTAATGTATTTTGGGGTTTAGAAGCCACTGGGACGTTATGTTTAGAAAATAAACGTCTCAGTTTCTCTGAAACTCCCTCAACATATGGAATGACCACTGGTCTGGGTTCCTCCTGTTCACCTGATGTCTGACTGCAGTCCTGTTTTGGTTTCTTCTCTGTCTTCAGGAAGGTCCAGTTAGGATACCCACATTGCTCCATGGCTCATCTTGTGTGGGAAACCATTAAAGAATGAAGTAAAGTTCTAACTTTGACCCTCAGTCCCTCGTTGTTGGAAAACCAACTGCAAGAAGAAACGTCGGCTTGACAAGGAATAATAAACACGATCAGCTAAAGAGGACCAACATTAAAACAAAACAACTCTAACAGTGAACAAAGGATTGGTCATTCTGATGTCAAATGTACAAGACTGTTATTTTCTTGGTTCATGAGCTGTGGTCACAGTTTGAAATCTCAGTTATGTGGTCATTTCTGCATGGCAGGTTTTATTCACACCCATCTGCTCACACTGACTCATGCTCGGGCTGCTGTTTGTACCCTGTGTTGTTTTATATTATTAGTGTTCGTGTATATCTTAGATCTTAGTTTGACGTTCAGTTAGCGTATATCTTAGTTCCTTATATACTGTTTGTTTTTACACTTTATATTTTTGCTATTGTTGGATGTAAGTGGGACTTTGTGTACATCATTTTGTTCCCTCGTGTACCACATGTGATGAGAATGGCAATAAATTTGACATGAACAGGCACTTTTGGTCTTGTTCAGTTTGAACAATGAAACACCAGATGGTGCCAAAGGTTCAAGATGTTTGATGACGCCCAGCAGAAACTTCCTGAATGTTTGTGATGCACCATGTTTAGACCTTTAAACACTGCAGGCCTCCTGCTGGCTGAACAAAGACACATTAATGACTGCAAACTGTTAATATTCCTGAATTAATGTGATGCACGTCAACTGTGATGCCAAACTGTTGAGGCAGCTCTACTAACTGCACCACCGTGCGGCCCTCATTTAAACCAGATGAGAAAAAAACACAAAAAAACACAAAAACAAAGTAAGAAACAAAATCCACAAAGTATTTATGTTAAAAAAAACTGGTTAATGTGTCTTTGACTACTGAACTTTTCTCCCTCAGTGATCTGCGCTGTGATGTCTCATCCACCCTTTTTTTTTTTTTATTATTATTATTATTATTAAGGAGTTTTCTGACTTACTGAGGTCTCTTGTGCTAAAACATGATCACGTTTTATTTGCTGTGGATTTTACTCTCCATGTCAATGTTGGTTTTAAAAGTGCAATGTAAATAAAAATGATTGACATTAACAACAAAAAAGTTAAATGTAAGAAAAAGTTTACAACAAATATCAACTACCTTGTGTATTTGTTAACCTGCAGGAAGTGACTGACATTAGATGAAGCATTACATTTACAGACTACATCCAGATTCATGTTGGTTGGTCATGTGACTAATGATTCCTCTTGGGTTTCTGCAGATCCAGGCGAGTGTTTTTTTTACTCTGGATGTGGACCCACATTTCAAAATTACATTTAATAAATGTGTAAAACTACCACAGTAAGCTACTTCAAACTGCACCATTTGTAAAAGCAAAATGTTTTTTAAGTTTGATTTTGTACTTTGTAAAACGTGTCTTAATATTTTCTAATTTTAGAATAATTTTAAGACCAACAGAATACA
>NC_056501.1:4700279-4717789 GCF_014905685.2 Nematolebias whitei | reverse complement strand
TATATATATATATATATATATATACACACACACACATGCATATATACGTACGGTATATATCCATGTGTTGTATCTCTATTTACATTAATTTTATTATTTGAAACACTCCTTTAATGCAGCTTCAGTAACAGTTTAAGCAGCATAGTCCCCAGATTTAGTCCCGCTGTGGATATTATGTTCCTGCTTACCTGAATTCCACATTGTTACAAAGTGTTTGTGCATCTGTTTCCAGTAAAAGAAAAGATTTGACCTCACAGATGCAACTCTTCTCTGAGCCATAAGGTTGTGCTGGTGCTTCATCCTTTTCCTGCTCTGACCAGATCCCAGAACCAGAAGTCTGGTTTGTCCTGCAGACTGAAGGCCTGTGTCCACCTGGAAGTGATACAAAAGCACACTTGTGCAGGAAATTTTGGCAATTTCCTCCGTCTTGCGTCACAGACGTATTACTGTGCCTCTCACCCAAACCACAGCCACATGGGACCCAGTTCAGAACTGGAATTTTCCCACTGACAAAAACCCATTAAGTGTGCAGAAGCTGTGGGTCAACTGGGAGGTTGCTGTGATCGGGCCAATGAATGAGCCACTTCTTAACAGCACCTGTCATGTGTTGGGGATAAATTCAACTCCTATTTCTCCTTTTTATTGACAGTATTTTAAATATTGTTTGGACACTTTTAGATCTCCAAATTCTCTAGGAGGCCTTTGGGACCCCTAAAGAGTGACTCACCACTGGTCACGATTGTGCTAAAATACCAGGATAATGTTTCTGCCAAACACTCCTTCCTGTTGTTAACAAACAGCCGGTTCTGGAGAAAAGTAGCAGCTAATGCTCCAAAACAGTTGGATTTGCATTTTGTACACAGATAAATCAGTTTTACAGTTGTTAACTTTCACCTACAGAATATTTCTCCTTTAGATCTTCCTGGAACATACTTTTACAGTTTATTTCATTTGTTTAGTTTTGCTCAGGAACAATAGTATTAAAGAACCAAAGTTGCTGCAGCAGCTTCAATTCAATGCATTATTAAATGAGAGAAGACAGAAAATAGAGTTCAGTTTATCACTTGGACAATGATCAGTGCAGAAACATGGTCACAGCAAACACACCCAGCCTTCAGCCAGTCTTAATGAACAATGTGTTCGCAGGATTAAAGCAGATAAGAACGAAGACTAATTGTGGAACAGAAGAGGAATGTTTAAACATGGGAACTACTTTCAAGAGAATTATCTTAAAGTTGTTTTGTTAGGTTGAACTCTGATGCGTTAAACATAATAAAATGCCTGAATCACTAGTAATTATTAACATTATTCTCGCCAAATCACCCTCTCCATGGAGAATTGGAGCTCCTTCCATCTGGGAAGAGATTCAGGCCCAAATCAAGAACAAATAGATGGAAAAACTTTTTATCAGCCAGGCCATTATGCAGATAAGTCTTAAATGAAACCGGGCTTGATGTTGTTTAGTCTGTTTTATTGATAGATGTACATGGATTTTTATTGTTTGCCAATTTTGTGGTGTGACTGTTTATGTGCTGTGTTTTAATTTTCTCGCCACCTTGTTGCAAGGAAAATTTCCCTAAGGGGACAATATAAGTGATGATGATGATGATGATGATGATGATGAAGATAATAATAATAATGTGTATGTATTGTCATCATTGTATGTTCCCATACAATGTTGAAATTGCCTTTCTACATTTAACCCATCCACCACCAGGCGGAGCAGTGGGCGGCCTTTGGAGGCGCCTGGGGAGCAACTGGGGATGGGGTGTCCTGCGTAGAGGCACCACGAGATGTGCAATGACCAGGGATAGAACCCAGGACCTTCGGGTCCTGAGTCGGTTGCCCTGCCCCTACACCACGATGATGATAAAATGATTTACTAAGTACCCAGATAGAAGTAGAGCTGTAATTTCTAACCCGAGCCTTGCCACGCCTGACCCGAATTCAGACCGGGCAATAAGAAATGTGCATAATGTGTGGGCCATGTCGGTGTTGGGCTTTTTATTGCGTCAGTGGACACACGCGGCCGACGATCCAATTACATGCCAACATGGCTTACCATACATTCACCAGCCGCACGCGGGCATTTGACCGCACGCTGACCGACCTTGAAAGAGTTAAAACGTTCATTTAAGCTTCAGGTGGACTACTGCCAGTGATCCATCAGCCCAAATGAACGTTCATTCAGCCACTGCACACAGCAGATGTGCTCGCACGACCCAAACAGATGAGATCACAAAATATCTGATATGTCAGAGCAGGATCCAATGCAGGCAGAAGCAGGGGAAGCATTTAATGCGCTTTGACGGCTCCTCAGCTCCGATCTTCTGCCCCCTTTACTCAGCCGCGCGCGGCCGCCAACCATTAATAATAGTCTGTAGTATAAGCAGACAAAGCTTAATTAAAAATGTCAGGGTGGGGGGGGGTCAGGTTTGGACCTGTAATTACTGTTAATTTGTCAGATCGGGTGGGGTTTGGAGATGATGGTTGTGGGCTGGCCGGGTCGGATTTTTTTGGACCCGAGTGCAACTCTAGATAGCAGTGACCAATAAGAATAACTCCAAGACCATAAAGAATTAACAGAGCTTTATTTACAGTGGATTAATACCAATAATAATCTGCAACACAGCTGGACGGAACTGGAACCCTGGAGAGCAAGGACAAGGGTTAGCTTGATGGTCCTGGTCTTTCAGGATGATTCAAGATATAATCTCTTTCTTAGAGTTGGAGTAAATGGTCATCGTAGGAATGGAGGTCCAATGGTTCCAGTAATCACGGAGGAGAGAATTCCAGGTAAGTTGCATTTATCGGTGGGCAAATCGCGAAAGGTGAGGATTGGCTGAATCAGCTGTTCAGCTTGCAGTGCGGAGAAGTGGGCGTGGCCAAGAACACTTGCAGGTGGCAAAGAGCAGAGGAGGCAGGGAGCTGAAATCATGACATTCTGTGTCTTTTAGAGCGTTTAGAGTTTAGAAACATTGTTTAAAACATTGCCAGAGTGTGGGAAGGTTTTAAAACACTTTATTATATATATCTATATAAATAATAAAATAAACTACTTCCTACTACTTGTATTACTATTCCTACTTTGCGATTTTTCACTTATTGCAGGGCTTCAGGGTTCAGATCCCCCGCGATAAACGAGGGACTACAGTATATACATTTCAGATAATTGTCATGAACCGCCCACAAACAGGTGCATTCAATCACAACAATGGAATGGTCCCTTATTCTCCTGCAGCTCATCAGGTGAACGGTCGACAGGTGTGTCTTGTTGGTGCCATCTAGTGACTTGAAGCTGCAGGAGAAAAACTGTAAGTCCTCCAACATCACTGAAACACTTTATTTGCTCAAGTGTTTTAGGCGATTACTGGGACTGGTACCATTTAGTCCACACAGTCAGAAATCAACTGCTCACATTTACTATCTACTCTTTTTGGAATGCTTTGTTATATTATCCATTGTGCATCATGTTTGTTTGTTTTTTTTTACTAGATTTGTTGTAAGTGAAAGGTTTACATAGAAGAATGTTTTTAAAGTATAGATGAAACAGTTTTCTTCACAGTCTGCTGTAACAGGATTATTGCTCGGTGTAAAAAGGGCGATGAAGATAAATGACTGAACTGAGGCTGAACTCACACCTTGTGCACAGGTCAGACTGGAGCAGAAGGAATCCATCTCCTGCTTTTGTGTGTGCATGTGTATGTGTGCATGTGTGTGCGTGCATCAATTCGTTTTTATATTTGGGACAGATCTGTGGCACTGAATTACCCCTGGGCCATAATGAAAGGCTAAAGATGGTATCCTTTTTACCTCGCTCAGTGGAATGACTTTCATGCTTGGCTGCTGTTCAATTTTATCTCCAGGAGTTGCTAGGCGACAAGAACATCCTTATTGCAAGTGTATTCTGGGAAATGTTGAGGCTAACAAATGAATTCTCCGTAAGTTATCTTCTGCCTATAACGCTGTGATAATATGTTTCAATGAAATGGAGGGCTGTAAATGGATCATCTTAACTATGCAGCAGTGGATGTATTTAATTAATAAATAAGTTGTGCAGCAACATTAATTTGGTGCTTGAATTAATGCTGATTATTCTCAAGGTCATTAAATGCAAAGTGTAAAAAATGGTGCAGATTATTAGTTCTGTCTTTATCGCTCGCAGTGTGGGGTCCTTTTGTTTTTTTCTTGAGAAGCTCTCTGTCACCACATGACAGATATCTTTGTAATAAAACAATTTACATTATTTTTTATGTATTTATTTTTGCTGACTTCCAGGAAACCCATATTTACCTTTGCCCTAAAAACGTACATGCATTTTATGAAAGTTAATATTAATGCACCTGAGGATGGACTTGATTGATTAATTTGATACTTTATGTCACACAATTAGACCTAATTATAAAATAAGAGCCTCAAATGAGTCTGTTTTAGTCATTTGTCCTTGCTGTCTCCTGCCAAACATTGAACAGTCTCACAAAAGCAAATAAACCATCTTGTATGAAAATGTGCCCATTACCTCAAAATGCCAACATTTTGTTAATCATACAATTAAAATACAATCTTGTGCTCAGAAGACATTCAGCTGGTGCTTTAAATGTCCTCCTGCTGCTTATTCAGCAACACTTTTGATGATGGAAAGCTTCAAATGATCATTTATGGCACGAAATTGAGACAAAACTTAACCAAAAACACTGTTGGAGTGCAACAGGAACTTACAAACGATAAAAATAATCTCAAAGGAAGCATGATAAAAATAGTTTATCGTTTCTAGTGGTGCCATTTCACAACCAGCCGGAGCAGCCCACATGTCAACATTGTTAGCGACACATCTGGAGGCAGCTGAAATTCTGGCTTTTAGGAGCCAAAGATATAAACATAAATCCAGTCACCGGCTGTTTGGTTTTATTTTTGCACCCTGAGAATGTGCCATTAATGCTGAATAGATTAGGAGTACTCCTAGCAGGCTGAGACTGAAGTTAGCCTGGCAAGTATTTGTTCCAAGATGTTTTAAGGAAACTCAAAATAAAATATCTGCAACAATCACTGACCAAATGTTAGCACAATTTAACATTGTTTTTTTTTGCACACCGGTCTGAGGGTTATTTCAGCCGACAGTACATCTGCTCCAGTGAAACAACCACCAAGAAATAAGCTGATCACACTGTGCAAAGAACTTAATAACCTGTCCGCCTCACTTAAATAGCCACGGGTTTTGATTTCCTATAAATCCTTTGTGAAATTTCAATTACAGCATCAAAGCTGTGATCTGCCCGCAGAGGGACAGGTTTGTTATTGCAGAGTCCGACGGATGGTCAGCGCAGCAATTTTGTCAGAGAGTTCATTAACACCATAGCTGTCATCATGAATCCTTCCACACCAGTGAGTGTGGTTATGAAGCATCACAGTGCAGGTTTTAATGTTTTTGTAATGCCCCTCATCACCATAGGGGGCGCTGTGTTGTCAACCCCTCAAAGCCAAAACCTTTTTTTCTTCACATTTATAATGAAACCTGCATCAAATAGCCAATAAGCCATCCAGCACAAAGGCTAAAGGTGGTGCCCTCTTTGCCTCACGTTATGGAAGGATTTTTATGCTCAGACGCTGTCCAATTTTATCGCTGGGTGTTGCTAAGCGACAGGAGTATCCTTAGAGCGTGAGCAGCCTGAGAAAAGGTGATACCATGAATGAATTCTGCAGCTGTGTAACTTATTATTAGCCCTCCACCCTGCTGTAATGTGGGTCAGTGAAAGAGAAAAATGCTATTCAAATGGGCCATTGGTGCGTTTAGCCAAATCATTTCAGAATTTGTCCTGCCTAAAAAAGCAGACAGATTGAGGTTAAATGTCTTGGCTCAGTTACCATAAAAGGCAGAATGAGTGTGGACTAAAATATTTTATAGCATATTTATTGCATCAGGACACAGAAGCACATTTTACATTTTTATTTTTTATTTTTACAACAAAAGACCAAATCTGCAGTTAAAACAAAATATTCTTAACTTGTTTGAGCTCAATATGCCAATAAAATGTCAAATATTTATATTTTGATGTTGTTCTTTTAAAGTAGAAACATAAAAAAAATGCTTGACTAAAAATGTGCATTACAACAAATTAAAGCATAATTAACAATATAAGGAAAGTAAACATCATTTGTTGAAAAAAAAACTAAAATTCTGCACAAAAAGCTACTTTAATGACTCTATGAAACTATATCTGCAAACGTCAAGTTGAAAAATGCAAATAATGAACATTTGCTCAAATCTAAATATTGATGTTACATGTTAATGCCATCTAATTTGTTCTAGAATTGAACCGTCTGCTCAGCCCAACAGGCAAAAGCTTACGCTTGTGTGTAATCACAAAATTTTATCTCGACATGTGCAACAATAGATTGCACATGTTAAAATATGTGCATTTTATAAATGCAACGTGTAAATCATTTAATCACATTTTACATCTATTACAAAAGCAGAACAAGGAGTTGGCGTCTACATTAAAAAGCTGACTAGGTTTTATAAAAAAACAACAATAATTCGTGTTCAGAGGATTGTCTGTGACGCTGCAGCCGTGAAGTGTGTCACAGTATCAACAGATATCAGACACGGTGCATGGTGTATAAAGAAAAGGACAGAAGTCTTCATCCAGTTAAAGGCTGGTCAATTAAGGGAATATTACATCACTAACAGCATACCGGCGTAAAACTATGCTTCAGTGGTAAATATTAAACTACTGCACATTTGACTCCATTTGTTTAGTTTGTCATGGTTTCCTCAGCCAAACACCAATCATGCTACTATGAAGACCATGAATGTGTTGATGGTGCTGAGTCTGTGAATGCATTAGTAAAATTAATGTCTAATTTGAACTTATGGAGGGGAGCAGTGGTACAGAGGAGAAAGAGAAGAGAGTCTGATCAGAAGGCGCCTGGTTGGAATCCCACAGACCATAACATCAAAATGTGAATGGGAAAGGTGACACACCCACATCTGCTTCCATATTCTTTTGCCACACTCTGGGCCCTTGAGCAACTTCCCCCTCAGCCCATATCTGCTTCCCCAGGCACTCTAGATGGCAGCCATCTGCTCCACATGTGGGCTGTGGTAGCTTGGTGGTCTGTGGTTACATCAGGAAGAGCGTGAAACAGTTGCCAAATCCTCAGACAAGTTTGTGCACCGATGAAGGGAGCTGTCAAAAGGAAAAGTGACTGAACCTATGAATTTAGAAAGAACACATCCATCCATCCATCCATCCATACGTCCATCCATCATCTTTTTCCGCTTCTTCCTTTTCAGGTCGCGGGGTATCAGGTGCCCATATCCAGCTGCACTGTACGAGAGGCAGGGGACACCTGGACAGGTCTCCAGTCCATCACAAGGACACATGGAGATACACTAAACAACTATATATATATATATATATATATATAGTTAGCTGGTTAGTTATCCAATAAATCAAAATCTCAGAAACAGCTAAGTACTGTTACTGAACATTAACCAAGTCCTTTCTCTTATTGACAGAAACTCTCTGAGTCCACACCTGTCTAATGATGTTGTTACTTTAATAAATCTGCCACTTAGTCGTGCTTAAGTGAACTTTAAGTATGGTCAATAGAAGAAATAATGTTTTTAATTTAATACTTTAATTTGTGGCCATGGCTATGAAGCTCTTCAGAAACATTTGTTGTGCACACAAAGTAAACACTGCATAAAAACAGTCAGCTAAAACATTATACTGGATCATGAAAGATACATATCTCATAAATGGTGCAGCAAACTGGATTATGTGAGTCCAGTCAGAGCAGCTAATGGATGTTGTGGCGTACTGGGAATAAGGCCTGCTAGCTGAAATGCTAGCCTGCCAGACTCTTTCACCAATGTTCTCTCAGAAATAAATCCCTGTTGCACTTAGTACTCATCCATTTTTAATGCCACGGTCTCAGCTGGAGGAATACATGAACACAGCTGAAAGTCGAGGGTGTTTTATTATATGCAAACTAACATCAGAAGGGTTGGAAATACTAAACACAGTAAGGCCATTCATAAACTAATTACAGCCTTTCTCCGTTCATTATTTCCTTAATTCATGGGACATTTGACGCCATCGAGCTGCAGCAGTAAGTCATAAGCACTCACAGCTGCTCGGTTGTGTACAACTCGGACCTTTTTGCAGAAAAACAAGCAGCAGCAGCAGCAAAGCTTCCTGCCTGTCTTTGAGCCCCATAATATGTCTGCAGCAGCCATTCCACAGATGGCAGGCGGAGAGGGCCAGCGATTCAATCCACTTCAGTGCAAACATGATCCGTCCCAGCACAAGCATAAGCCAAGACATTCCTGTGTGGGCAGACCTCCCTAAACAACAGCGAACAACTGCAGCACTGTGTTTGTCTTCTGGAGATAAATCTGGGATATGTGAGAGCAACAGAGCAGCTTGAGTTTGACCAAAGGTTAACGTGACGTTTCCCTCTGCTTGGAAGAAGCTCTTCAAAGAGTCTGTTAGTGAGTGAGCCATTAACGGAGCAGAGTCAGGCTTTACAAAGCCGCCTCTTTGTTTCTCATCGTCTCTTAACCAGTTTGTCTAAAAACCAGTTGCACAATCTGAGACTTTTACACAACTTGTGTTTTTGTGGAAATCTTCGCGAGTGAACAAACAAAACACAACCAGAGTTTCAAATAGTCGATACAATTTTATTTCTCTAGTGAATTCATGTTATTCTGCACAGCAGCATACAGTCAAATATTGTAAAATATAAATAACAAAGTTCAACAGTGTTTTTTTTTAAGTCATTTAATCAAAATCTGTTAAAAGTGGCATTTTTTTCTTCAATATCCACTCTCTTACACTCTCAATGCAATATTGGACATCTAATCTTTAAAAAGTGTGGGCATATTCATTATTTACACACAGTCACCCGTGGGTGAACTATGCTTATAGCTTCTGGAAACTCACTTCCATTATGTTAAATGCACAAAAAAGAAAATAAAATTATGTTATACAAAGATCAAAAATACTATCAAAACCCTTATTATAAATGGCAGCACTATATCAATAAACTGCTGTTAACATTTTACATGTAAGTACAAAATCCCGTTGAGGTAGTACCCTCTGAAGTCACTTGTAATGTTAAAATACTGGAAAAAACGTGTTTTATTATTATTTTTTACAATACAGCAAATCTTTCATTTGTCTTCCACAGTTGTACTCCTTTGGTAAACAAAACTGTCATCCTGCAAGTGACACGTTCAATCATACATTCACAACATGTTTGCATCTTTTTTTGGGATTCTTCAGGTAAGAAATAATAGAATTATTGTTTACTGACATTCATTTGCTATTTTTCACCCCTGCAAGGTAAACAGGCCTCAGTCCAGCTCATTTAGCAGAGCAGACCTGCCCATGAGCCTCTCCAGGGAACAGTCAGGACAAACCCAAACAAAGGAACATGATCAAGACCTGACAGGGAGAAACTAAAAGATCCAGTGTGTCACCCTCTTCTGGGAATGTAAACATAAAAAAAGTAGCTTCTTCTTGTTTTTGATTGTTTGTGACGTCAAACTTTGCCATTTATCAAAACAAATGTTTGGCATCAATTCACGTTTCCTCCACTCAGATTGAGCAACTTTTAGAGCAACTCAGAAAATGTGAGTTGTTTCAGGGAGATGAGATCAGAGTTCCTCCAGTCGGAGTCATTAATGACACATTCTCAAGCTTCTTTAATGGCAAACATAACTTTGGTTTTCTAAGACATGAAAGAAATTAGCAGGGGGATTAGCTCGCTGTACAAAAATACTTGGCAGAAATAAGCTACGACATTCATCCCCTGTGACCGTGTCAGTGTAATCCCCCTACATGAGCAAAATACTTTGAATAAAATGTATTCACACCTTTTGATTATTCAAACAAATGTGTATTCATATGCACACTCTCAAATGACTACAAACTATAATGACAGAAGATCCAAAGTATAAAGCATAAAGTTATTCTATGAGGATAAAAGAACTATAAAAATATAAGAAATCTTATAGAAGGAAACGATCAAATCATCAGTATGTTTATGAAGCCAACATAAAACAGTCATCTGGAAATTGTTCAGTGCAATTCAGTTTACTTTATGGTCTCAAGTTATTTAAAATATTTTCATCCTCTTACCGCCCACAGCCCTCCCCCCCTTTAATGGCCGCTGGCACGGCTGCTCTTTAGACAGTGGACAGTATTTGATGGTGTGGGCATTGTCCCCGTTGGCACTGCACAGGGGGCAGGTGTAGGCCCTCAGAATCGGACACACGACCCTGCCGTCCGGGGTTTTCAGGACGTGGGAGCCGAACACCTCCTCGGGCGCGCCGTTATTTCGGCAGAACACGCAGATTTTGGGCTCCTGTTTGCACCTGGACGCGGGTTTGCGCATCTTCCGCTCCATGCCAAAGAGATCGAAGCCCGCGAAGCTCCCGCCGAAGCCCACGTCCCGCTCGGGCAGCTGGCTTTGGAACGGGCTGAGGATGGAGAAACGCTCCTTCAAGTCCAGGATGGAGGGCGGCGGGGGGCTCCCGGGCGGGCAGCAGCAGTCCATGTGTCCGCTCTCTCCGACGCCGCTCGCAATTACGCACGGGCACGCCGGGGAATCGTCCAAACCCAGAGTCGCCTTGAGCGACTCGGTGATGGAGTTGGGATTCTGGGGCATGCTCAGCTTATTGTTCTTCGTAACCAAAGTCGTCAGCCCCAGATAGTCGTTCCAGAAATTAAACGTGTAGTCGTATGGACTGCGCGCGCTCAGATAGTTGTGGTTGAGAAAATCCATGGCTCGTTTTGCTGCCGTCAGAACACGAAGCAGCCAGTTTAATCCGTGAAGAGTTCAGCTCCAGGAGAACTTCATGTACAGCGACGTGCACTCCAGCCGTCCTGTTTCCTGTGCGCGTCCTGCAAACACGCGCTCTGGTTTTATGGAGCTGGAGGGCGGGGCGCTCCCTCCTCGAACCCAAGTTTCAGATCGGGACCAGAACCCCCCCCCCCCCCCCCCATTTTCTTCCAAACCACATTTGGACAGAGTTGTTTTCCTGCAGGAAGGCTCTGTGGAAACATCAGTCACTCTGGACGTTTCATAGAAAAAGGTTTTAATAGTTAACGAACCTCCAAAAACACGCAGGCAGTGACTGATTTAGTTAGAAAACATGTTTAATTTATGAGGACTTTTTTTTTATTATCTTTGCTCCCTGTTGGTTTAAAGCACAACTGTTTTATATCACATGTTCAAGTGTATGTGCCAAAAAAAATCCACTTTGGAAACAAAAATATGAACTCCTTGTTTGATTGTTTTAAAGGAACTTGTTGCAAATAAAACAATCACCTCAGAAATAACCAAGAGCACTTTGAAAATGAACATGTAAAAAGAATCACCTCACATCAGTGGGTGTGGGAGGTAAACACGAGCTGCAGATCCGTTTTCAACAGGGGGCAGCATCCTGCACTTACTGCACTTTTATGTAACTGGTTTAAACAAACACAACAACACATATGGAGTTGTAGATGTTCACAAATAAAAACTAGAAGCCACCAGAATAATGCTGAGCAACACGTGTTAAACTCTTAAACTCTGACTCTGACTCTCTCTGACTCTAAACAGTGAGTACAATAAAATACCCAAACTTGGGCTGCTTCAGTGATTTTAGACATTAACGGCCAAACACCACCACACACACACCCAAATAAGTGAATGTTTTCATGCCAACTCACAGAACAAAAAAAAAAAAAAAAAATTGCGTTGACATTAATTATAAAGCCACTCAGCATGTCTTAGATTTGCCGTATTTAATTAGTAAAACAATAATTTTCATAATGAAGTTGCTGTAAGAAGACAGAAGTTTCCATTGTTGTGTGTATATAAGTGAAGCGAAGCCGTTTCTTAGGTAGGATCCAGAGGACGCACCAGGCAGCCATCCTGCACAGACCTCTCACTGTGGGCCTCTGATCCTGTGATTAAGTGGGCATCTGAGGAATGTGGAAGCAGCTCTCTTGAAACAACGATAGCACGAGTGACTGGTGTTCTAATTAAAACTTCCAGGGGGAAGGCTGCATGCAGGAACGCACTGACTTGGAAGCATCGCGTCCATTTCCAACAGATGTAATAAGAATGCAGTATCTTACAACGCCGAGTGATAAAAGCAGAATGAGTGCTTGGTTCACTGAGCTGCAATGTCGTGGAGGCTATTTCTTATCGTTTTATGTGCTCAGCAACTTAAACTGAAAGAGTATTGACTCCTCATTGGGTTTTCACTCCACCCTGCTGGTGCCAAATATGAATTTTATCCTAAAGCATTAATAATGCATTTAATCAACAGTTCTTTTTCTGCAAGCCAGTAGAGACTGTGAGTCGATCCCTGTGTTGCTGCAGTGCATCTGAAAAATTCATGCACACATTATCCCTTTATTTTGTTGTGACTAAGAGGAATTAATACTGTGCCATTAACTAAAGCTAATTCTGCTGCTGCCTCGAGGTTGCATGAATATATTCGACAAGGAAGTGAAATTAGCAGCGGAATGATGCATAACATCGGATGAAGGGCTATAAATCCATGTAGAAGTTACTCTGTTGTTCAAGAGTTCTTTGCATGGCTGGGAGAAATACAACGAAGAAGCAAAGCGGTGGTGATTTAACGAAGAAAAATCGTAATTCTGTGATCAGATCATTAAAGAAAACACAATAAAATGTCTGGAATGCAAATGAGCTCAAACATTTTGTTTAACCTAACAGTATAACGCCAGATTTATAAAACTTGTAAACCTTCACTGCTTTATGGCAACTGCATAAACGCTAAATTATCATTTATACTATTGTTTTTCTTTTTATTTGTGCATTATTTCAATCTGACTACTTCTGAGCAAAGCCCACGCTCAATAATCCAGGTATACAATCCAACATTTTTCAGTCAGGTCATCTGGACAACTTCTGCTTTCTTTAAGCTATTTTAGCCAATTTTTATGTCAACATGTTCAGCTTAGCCAGAAAATGGGTGGTACAACTTTTTCTTCAACTTTTCAACTTTTCAAAATATTAAACTTTACTTTTAGAAAAAAAGAGAATATTGGAATTACACGGTTCAGCTCCTTCAGTTACTGTTTCAGCTATTTTCTACTTTTAGCATTTAGCTAGTTTTTTTCATTCAACCTTTATTTATCCAGTTTAGTCTCATTGAGTCACGAGGACACATTTTCAAGAGCGACCTGTTTTAGACAAAACCACAGATGAGGTAAACACACAATAAACAACACTAAAATGCAAATGTAAATAAAAAGTAGTGTTTTAAAACTAAATCAAATAAATGTGCCAAATATAACAAGGTAAAACACTAAAATACTAAAAACAGGAACGTCTGCTTTGATTTTTCTATTGAACGTATCAATTGATTAAAATCCCATAAAGAGCTCAAAGTTAACAGCTTCAGATCTTGTTGCGAGGTGTTCCAGGTCACAGGAGCAAAGTAAGAAAAGACCTTTTTGTTCAGTTCAGAGTTCAGTCCACACTGAGGGGACGCTGCAGGTGACGATGTCTTGAAAGCGCACGCTGTAACTGCACTGACGACATGACGTGGGAGGAGATATAAGAATGCAGCAGACCAAGAATTGATTTATAGATGGAAATCAACCAGTGTGAGAGCCTTCATGCAGAGATTGATGACCAACTGACCAGTGAGTACAGGGTGCAGTGGTGGGTACGGTAGTTACAGCCAGTTATGAATCTTAGCGCACCATGATAGGCATCATCCAACATCTGTAGGGTGCTTGAAGGAGGATTCATGTAAATAATCTCAGCCTAGTCAATGGAGGGAAGGAAAGTAGCAGCTTCAAGGCGTTTCCTGGCATTCAGAGTTAAGCAAGATCTATTTCTGAAAAATAAACCCAGTTTTAATTTCAGCTTCTTTATCAAGTTTTTGACATGCAGCTTAAAAGAGAGATGCAAATCGACTAAAATTCCCAAGTTGCTATAAGAATCCACAAACTCCGTAGGAACACAGTGCATAGATAAGATAGGAGGAAGGACTGCTGGCACCAACTTTCTGTTTGAAAACAACATCTGTTTGGTTTTATCAGCGTTTAGCACCAGTTTGAGACGGAACAAGTCTGACTGAATGAAACCTTAGCAACTGTGTTAGCGCAACAATAAACAACTTTATCATCGGCACAGAGATGCAAGGAGGCGTCAGGAATGTTCCGACCTACATTACTTATATAAATTGTAAAGAGAGTGGGTCCTAAGACTGAGCCTTGTGGTACACCATTATTGACAGTTAATTAGCTATAAGTACCATTGTGTTGAACACATTGCTTTTGGCCTGAGAGATACTTAGATAACCAGATGATAGTGTGGTCTGAGAAACCAATATCTGAAAGCTTATAGCATAAGATGTCATGAGCTTCTGCATCACAATATCTTATGCCATAAGCTCTCAGATTTATAGTTAATCCGTTTCTTTTGTAGTGGATATTTTCAGAGAGCTTTATTAAAAGTCATCAACTGGTTCATAAGATATTTTGATAAGGTTTCAGACAAATGAACACAGACAGACCCAGGCGACATATTATACAAGAGGTTTGATTATTTGATGTGATAAATAATTTAAATCAGAGTCAGAGTCAGAGTCAGAGTTTTTTTATTGTCATTCGCACCTCATGTGGTACATGTGGTGGAGCGAAATTATGTACACAGGGTCCCAGTTACATCCAACAATAAAATGTATAAGAAAAACAGTAATAACATCTAAGATATGAACTAAGAAAAACATCAACTAAATATACACTAAGCACTCATAACATAAAACATTGAACATCAGCACAAACATGAACATGAGTCTGTGAAATGCTTTAAATGCTGTTGAAACTAGATTATATTCAATATTCTCATCAGTTAGCTGTATCACTGGCACATTTTATACATTTATAATAAATATGATGCTATAATCTCACAGGATCAACAGCGCATGTGTGAATTGTGGCTCTGGGAATACATTTGTTAGCTACTTCTCTTGTACTGGCCCTAAAAGGTGAATTTGTAGATAAATCATTGCATTGCTTTGCTCAAGGATAGTTAATAGTGGATGTTTCCTCTAACTCAATTAAGGCTGATAATCCAGGCCTCCACACAACCAGAAGAGCTCAGTAATACCCTTTTCATGTTTCCGGCACCCCTTCCATCTCCATGTTTACAAAGTGAACTATTGATCTCCGAAACAACACGTAATGGGTTTGTAAGAAATGCTGAAAAATCTTTTTTGCCATATTGATTGGTGTAATGAAGATGAATGCTGAATCACTCACTTCAAGAATGCCTCGTGCATTTGCGACCTGCATTATTCATACCTTCTGTCAGACCCGAAAACAAACCTGTTTTTGCTTCAGATGCATAGATTACCACGTGTTTTCATTCACAGCCATTACAGCTCTGCTTGTGATTATGCAAATGAGAGCGAGCAGGAAATTTAATCAAACCACAAATTTGATTTTATATGAAAGATTGCTGGAGGGTGGGAGTTGGATCGCAGAATGTTCGGCAACAAAATCATAGTTTTTTTTTTTTTTCTTCAGCTCGGACACAACACAGCTCTGTAGGTTTAGAGTTTGCTGCGGTTTAAAAAGCTTGAAGTAAACACCACTGCGGAAGATTTGATTATCCTTTGTTCTCCAGAGAGATGCTGAATGGAAACTGTAGTTAATGGGAAGCACTTCCATATCAGCAGCAAAGCACAACAGCCCGGGTTTTTGCATTTTTACTGTTGCACTCTCTGAACCTAAATATCTGAGCGCTCAGTTTTCTTTTGTTCGACAGCTGAGCAGCAACGAAACGAGCTCTTTTAATTGCACATAAACTCAGCTGATGCTGTTGTGTTGCATGTGCCTCGCAGATAACTGGGGATTACACTGAATGTTTGGAATGAAACAAAATGTTTCAGTCACTCAGAAAGGGCAGTCTTTAAAGCCACGTTCAGTGGAAAAGAAAAAATAATGTCTCTTTGTTCAAGGCTGGCGTGGTTTATAAGACTCGTGACCAACCATTGTCTATGACTGCTGTGGTGTGGGATAAAATATTTGAAAGCAACGGCCTACCGTTTTATTTTTATAGCCTGGGTGTTAGACACATTTAAAAGCCTCTTTCATTTATTTTGTTCTTTAATATGGGGTCATTCTGGTTACAACATACAATCATACGCTGACTTGACTGTGACGCTCTAAAGATTCAAGTTAGGAGCATCATAAATTTGCAGCTGAAGTTCTCAGTGTTAGCATCTAAAACTCGTGTTTTCAGACATGCTTGGTAGTAAACCAGCATCAAGTCAAGTCAAGGTTCTTTATTGTCATTCACACCACATGTGGTGCATGTGGCGGAACGAAATTGTGTACACAGGGTCCCAGTTGCATCCAACAGTAACAGTAAAACAGTAATAAGATTTAAGATATGAACTAAGAAATACGCTAAACTAAGAACACACTTAGTACAAATAGTACAAAAGCAATACGTCGAACAACAGCAGCATGAACATGAGTCTGTGTGAGCAGATGAGCACAAATTAATACAGAGACATGATATTAATCAGCAGTGTGAGATCAGCAACATGGATAAACAGCAGCACATGTCAACAATCAAGTGGAATTACAGTGATTTTTCTTTTCGCAGTGATTATCCTGATTAAAGACTCATGAGTCTAACAGCTTCAGGGTAGAAGCTGTTCCTCAGTCTAGTGGTTCTACACTTAATGCTCCTCAACCTCCTTCCTGAGGGGAGCAAGGCAAAAAGTGTGTGTGCTGGGTGAGTGGGGTCCTTCATGATGCAGGTGGCCCTCTTCCTGTATCTGGAGGTGTAGATGTCTGTGATGGTGGGGAGACTGACTCCAACATCTTCTGTGCAGCCTTCACCACTCTCTGCAGAGCTTTTCTTTCTGCAGCTGTGCAGCCTCCATGCCACACATTGATGCTGGAGCACAGGATGCTCTCCACTGCACACCTGTAGAAGGAGGTGAGGACTGAGCTTCCAGACCAGCTCGTCTCAGCCGCCTGAGGAAGTAGAGTCTCTGATGTGTGAACATGCTATAGGTACAGACTAGATGTTTGTGAATGGCCATATACTGTGAGGAAATGGCTATCTCAGCCTTTAGTTGTCAAAAATTTGGATTACAAGCTAAATCTAGGTAACATTTGACCTTTTTTATATCAATGATTTAGATTCAGGCCTAAAAACTCAGCTCTAAATAGCGGCTCTTACACAGATGAACAAAAATATTTTTAGAGCTAAATCATTTTGAGAAATATAGAACAAGACTATTTTAACTGAACGCGCTGCTCGCTTCGGCTTTTGTAGCTGCTGCTACTCCCTTCACCACAGATTACAGCAGGTGCGGAGACGCTCATAGCTGCTGATCAGCTGATCCGTCCGTCCGTCCGTCCATCCATCCATCCATCCGTCCGTCCGTCCGTCCGTCCGTCCATCCATCCATCCATCCATCCATCCATCCATCCATCCATCCATCC
>NC_056501.1:4696212-4700269 GCF_014905685.2 Nematolebias whitei | reverse complement strand
CATCCATCCATCCATCCATCCATCCATCCATCCATCCATCCATCCATTTTCTTTACTCGCTTCTTCCTTTTTGGATAGCGGGGGTCACTGGCGCCCATGTCCAGCTATCACTGTGCAAGAGGTGGGGTACACCCTGGACAAGTCACAAGTCCATTTCAACCGGTGGGTCAGCGGACGCTCGCGGTCAGTGACAGTTTGTCCATCTGAGCTTTACTCGACTTTTTTTAACCTCTTTAAACCGGCCTGTTGGACCTGCCTCCTCCTCAAGTAGATTAACACAATTTTATATTGTGCATTCTTATGTAGTTTTATTTGTGAAGTATGATTCGTAAAACCACGTCAAAGCCTTTGACCAGCCCGCACATTAAGCACATTATTATGGCCCAGCTCGGTTCCGAATCTGGGCCGGGCTCTGGGTTAGAAATGACAGCTCTACTCCACTGTGCTTGACCCCACCACCCCTTTCCATATTTTATATATAGGAAATACATATTTTCACATAAACTGAGCTTCTACTTCTCTGATTCCTGCACGTTTTACAAACTACAGCAAGACTTGACTCAAGCTTTTTCAGCTGATTCTGCAGAATACTTCATTTTCATCATGGACCCACATTCCAGTGCTGTACATCGATATATCTGGAAAATTGGAGAAAACGCTCATTAGTTCAGTGTATTCAATGATTTCATACTTCTCGATAAGCATCTTTAAAGTGACCCTCTCAACGAAAGGATTTTTCCAGCAACACCTTCTGCAAATCTGCACTTTTCTCAGGTGTCATTTCAAGCAGACTGCTTACACCAGGATATTTAATAACTATCTTCAACCACCAAGTTGTAACTCAAGAATGCAGAGCAATATGTCAGAGTGCAAGTTATTACATTTTACAATATTTAATCAGTGAATTTCTTAGCAAAACTTTTAGTATGATCCCTCTGATTAAACCAGGAGTATCCTTATTATTTCCTCTGCCATCAGGAGCTTACCCTTGATGGCAGCATGCAGCTCTGAGTGATTCCTCCAGCGTTACCACTAAGTGGTTTAATTGTGAAAAACATGAGAGGGAACTGTTTAAATGATTAGCCTTTTGGGGATAAATAGAATGAACTGGAACCAAGATGCTCAGAAGTTCTTGGAGATCTTAGAGCATCGAACAACTGAAAGTGTAAGCAGCTACAACAAAAACATGAAGTTAAAACAAGGTTCATTTTATTTTCTGAACGACCAACTTCAGTCTTGCCACAATCAAGACATGGTTAAAACAGACATTCTTATTTTTAGTGTATATAAAACCTGAGACTAGATGCAATATAAATGATTGTACTTTAATTTGAACAGTCTGAGGGGATGATCATATCTGCATGAAGTCTTCCTCCAAGGTTTCCCTGTCCTGCTTCGTAAGCATTTATCACAATCCTGAGCCAACCTCTTTCACCCTTTAAAAAAATGGCATTTAATATATTGACATATAATTTTAAATCACCTAAATGTCAGGTTCAGATTTGAGGCAACTCAAATATTTAAGCACAGTTTGATGACTCATCCATGACTCCCCACAGGAGTTTCTACTCCCCAACCTGCCACTGATACAACGTGTCGACATACTCGGAGTATAAACCTGTGGAGTACTCAAGGCCATGAGCTGAAACACAGTTAATGCAGTTTAATAAGGTGCATCTAAAAATTTTAGTTAAATAATCAGAATATTGTGGGAAAAGTTCAGTTTCTTTTGTCAGTGGTTTCAGAAAGTAAAACTCATATTTTACAAGAACTAAACAAGAACTAAAAAACAAAAAGACCAAAACTTGCTCAACTCCAAAGTTTATTTCCTAACGTCCAGAGTGATGGTTAAAAAATTATATCGCTATGGCAACATATGCAATTATTACAAAAATAAAACTCTTTAACTGAAAAGTCCCACAGTGACCAGGAGAGCCTGCTGACAGTAACAGTCTGTGAGAGTGATGCTCGACTTGTGTTTTAGGTCTGAACTCACCTGAGTGGGTTGTGGCTGGGTGTGTCCAGGTAGGAGTGGGTGTGCTCCATTTATCAGCCAGGCCATGACCTGGGCAGAAGTGACGACAAGAAAGGAAGAGAGGAGGTTCTACCTAAATACATTATTTTATTAATAGAAAAACAATTACTGCTAGGAAGAAATGTCACCTTAATCATGGCCAGCCTATCATTGCAATCTAAGTTTATTATGTCTGGAACATTTGGTAACTTTAATGAGCAAGACATAAAATTACCAAAAAATACCCAAATCTTAAACAGAGCCTGTAAATAAATAGACTGTCTTCAGGAGACAGGCGAATGATGTATGCTATAAACTGTTTTTTATTTATTTGTTTATCTGTGGGCCAAAGTTCTTCACAGACTTTTCTAACTTCACATTTTGAATAAACTTCCTGCCTAATTCTGAAACGTAGAAACTTTAAAGAAGATAACACAAATTAAAGCTGATGGTGTTAGCCGTCACATTTCGAAGTGAGAGTCGAGAAACAGGAATACTTAAAAAGCGAGCGTTCAGCTTCATAAATAAAATAAAATTTAGTTTGAATTGTTTACCTGCGTGCAGGTTGTCATCATGTTGCCTCATTCCCACACGTCACTTTGTCTTTCTGTTAATGCTCTAACAGCCTCCCTGCGACAACAAAGACTTTATCAGTCTTTTCTGAGACTGCAAACAGAGCGTGATGCTAATTGACTGCCTGCCATCTTCCCCCATCTGCAGGAATAGAAAGTCATATTTAATACGTTGATTAAAATCTAATCTCTCCATGCGAGTCGGAGATGAAAGTAATTTTCATGTAAGGGAGACTATTAATATTTAGATACAGAAAGGAAACTAGATCCCAGATTTGCAATCAGCTGCAGGACAGTAACTACATTTTATTGCAGAATAAAGGTACTTTCTAACATTTTTCTTTCCAATTGATATCTATAGTTTTTATTTATTTATTTTTTATTACTGCTGTCGATTTTATTATTAAGCACTTTGGTAACAGCTGATGTTTTTAAATGTGCTTTATAATTACATTTGACTTGAATTGACTTTCCTGAAATTTGCTGAAGAAGCTGCAACTGAGCCTTAAAAGGTTAAATTTCAAACATTTGCTCAATGCTAAAATGAGCAAAAAGAAGCAGAAGGCTTGCTAATTGCTAAAATTAGCTAAAATAAAGTGAACAAAGATAAAAGCAGAAAACATTTAGGTGAAAAACAAAAAATAAACAAAAGCAGAACACAAAAAGAGCTGAAGGTTTGTTCAAAATAGCAAAGCAAAAGCTAAAAGCCTAAAGTAGCAGAATGGTAGCTAAAAGCCAAATGTAGCAAAAGGCTAGCTAAAATAGCTAAAGCTAAAGTGACAAATCCTAATACTGCATTTGTAAATATATTTTAAAAAATTGAAAAGTATAGAATAATCAAAAAACAAACAAATAAAACATTAATTTCCTGAATGAGTCAAACATTTTGATTTATGAAATATTTGCACACAAAAAAACTATTATTAAAAAATGTATTAAAACACGATTATTTGTTAAATATTTTGGTGGGTGCTTTAGCAGATTCTTATACTTGCTGTTTTAAAAAATAAATACATTTTAAAAAATCAGTAAAATAGTTCCATGATGCTTTGGATGGAAATAAACGTGTCAATATAGAATTCTGAAAAACTGGTTTGATGCTGCTTGGACAAACTGGTTTGATGCTGCTTGGACAAACTGGTTTGATGCTGCTTGGACAAACTTGTTTGATGTTGCCTGGACAAACTGGTTTGGTGTTGCTTGGACAAATTGGTTTGGTGTTGCTTGGACACATTGGTTTGGTGTTGCTTGGACAAACTGGTTTGATGCTGCTTGGACAAACTGGTTTAGTGTTGCTTGGACAAATTGGTTTGGTGTTGCTTGGACAAATTGATTTGAAGCTGCTTGGACAAACTGGTTTAGTGTTGCTTGGACAGACTAGTTTGGTGTTGCTTGGACAAATTGGTTTGGTGTTGCTTGGACAAATTGGTTTGGTGTTGCTTGGACAAACTGGTTTGGTGCTGCTTGGACA
>NC_056501.1:4690889-4696202 GCF_014905685.2 Nematolebias whitei | reverse complement strand
GTGCTGCTTGGACAAACTGGTTTAGTGTTGCTTGGACAAACTGGTTTAATGCTGCTTGGACAAACTGGTTTAGTGTTGCTTGGACAAATTGGTTTGGTGTTGCTTGGACAAACTGGTTTAATGCTGCTTGGACAAACTGGTTTAGTGTTGCTTGGACAAATTGGTTTGATGTTGCTTGGACAAATTGGTTTGGTGCTGCTTGGACAAATTGGTTTGGTGCTGCTTGGACAAACTCACATTTGTTTTGGCAAAAGAGTTTCACTCCAGACGCCCTTCCTGACTCAACCTCACCATTTGCTGGACCGACACAACACAAACACCAGCTTGTGCTTCCCAGTGGTTGGTATGTTTCAAACGATCACAACTCAACAACATGTTGTACTGTGTGCTGAATTTTACTGTATATTTTGAGAGGTCTCTATTTATACACATGTACACACACACACCATCAGACCTGAGTTACTTGATGACTCATCGACTAACATCACTGCCTTTTACGGGGGCTTCAACGTGACATCTCCATGATTAGCGTCATTAGATGCCTCCATGACTCCATTCTCATTAACGTCAACATCATTATGGCGCTTGTAAGCCAGGTGATGGATTTTTGTGGACGTGTGTTAGACTGAGCTGGTGTGTGTGTCCACAATGAGTACATAACATCCTTGTTCACTGATCTGTGTGTAACTTAGAGGTCAGTTGTCTTTCACTGGCATTTCCTCAAGCCAAAACTCCCCCCACCCACACACATGATTCTCCACCCATCAGGTGTCATGATGGAGCAAATGTCAGATATCTGAACAGGTCACTTACAAAAGCAGCTGCAGGAAGCTGTTTGCAGACAAAGTTTGGCACTTGGATAAGCAACAGTTATATGTATCTGTTCTACCAAACACACAAACAGGAAGTTCGTTGTGAACATGCAAGCATACATCATTTTTCCATAAAAGTCTGAAAGCACATTAGCTGACCTTTAGCTGCTCTTTTTTTTTTACTTTGTACAAGTGCTGTGAATAAATAGGTGCAGATAAAACATAATGTTGGAAAGGTCACGTGATTTGATCGATGACACCACTGTGTGATCAGATCACCACAGCAGATACAATCAGCACCAGTCACCAGCAGGACTCATCAAACAACGAGGAGTCCTCGTACCGCCTCTTGCTCAGTAATACAATCGTCCCAAACTGATTCATACTATTTGATTTTACACAAGTAGCATCAGCCTTTTTTTCCCACTTATCCTTTATGCATCAATTCACAGTGAAGCGCAGAAGCCATAAAATGTTCAGCTTCATGGCTGGCAGAGATCTCTGCTTGATTTTAGTGTTCCCATTTCTCTGTTTGGTAGAACAGAAATTTAATGTGAATGTTTATGAAGCATTTTGTGGTCCATGTTTCTTCCGTACATGTTTTGGCTCGATTCTCATCCCGCAGTTTTCAATCTATTTCAACAAATCATCAATCAGAACATTCAGATCTTTCAGGACATTCCTGCTATGACTTTTAGTATTGGTGCAACTTTAGCTTTTTAAAATATTTAGCCTTTTCTGACATTTTTTTTTTCTCATAGAAAATGAACTGAGCTCATTTAACATCCTTCACATCATTAGATCTGTAGTGAACTAGGCCTCAGGTCAAATCTGGCCTTGAGGGGCCTTCCTGGAACAAAAACTGTATTTCAATGATTTGAGTCCAGAAACACAAATCAAGTCCATCCAGAAGACTTTTTAAGTGTCCTGCACTGATCAATTGAAAGAACACTCTCTTTTCTATTATCATTACTATTTTACAAATGTTTGATAATCAAAGTGTTTTTAGTTCAAACCATTTTTAGATGTTGCAGTGAACTAATCATTTTTAATTCAACTGTGAAACAGTAATAATGATTTTAATCCTCATGCAAAGTAGAAATCATGTTAAGGTCTGTTACAGAGCAATTATGCATTTTCTGATTTTCTGTCTTTGAATGAGCAAGTGTAAGTTGGTCCAAGGTTGGAGTCAAACGCAAATAAGTTGTTGGAACGAACTATCATGTTTTTAAATCCTCTCAGACGTAAATATAGAGGCTGGCACCTGTTTTACCCCAACTCGCCTAAATATTCCTCTCTCTGTCTCTAAAAACATTTTCAATCTGTTCCAAAACACTTTCTGTTTTTCTGACTCCTAGTGACCTCTTACGTCACAAAAACACACCCCTGTCTGGTCGATATTGACCAATCAGGAACCTCCCAAATGAACCGGAAATAGAGCTCTTTAAATGTCAGTACTTCCTAGTTCAAACCAGTCGGGTGGAGAGTCGCTTCAGGCTTCGGCTTCAGTCGTTTGCCGCTCCAGTGCTGGGAGACCAGAAGTCCAGGCATGATCCAGAGCTCTTCGAGTCTTGTGGGAATTATGCAATCTTCCACATCTGAGTGGAACTTCTGACGGACTCCACTCATGTGAGTCCACCGAGAGGTGAACCTGTGTCGGACGGAATACCGTCACTACTTCGGACGATTCACAGCTGTTCCTACGGAGACGCTGAAAGGGTGCGTTAAATGGAACTCCGTACCAGTGGAATCACCTCCTCCAGGTAAAAGAGTTGATTTATACCACCTAAGTGTACCGGGGAAGAAGCTGGGAACTCACCGGAGAGTGCCGTTCTGATGCCGACACACACACATTTCCCTCATCCATCCTTTCTCTCAACTTAAACTTCAATTTCCATCTTTAAACTCTTCTATCTGCTAGAAATCATTCCAGATATTTTTAGAAATGTCTGTTGTGAAGTTTTCAACCATTGCCGTATGGTTAATCAAATTGTACAGCTTGCTAAATTAGCCATGTTGTTGTTGAAATAATTTTGCCAAAATAATGTAAATGTGTGATGTTAAACTTGATTCTGTAAATAAATGACCACGTTCATTTTGATGGGTCAAAGAAAATTAACGTCTCACGTTACGTTTTTAATAATTCAATGCACGACATTATTCAGTCCAGAAAAATGAAAGAATCCGTTTAGTTTATGAATATATACAGCATATGTTCATCTACAGATCTGTTTACAACCTTTTACTGCTCATTTCATATTTTGTTCCGCTTCAGCTTATTTCAGCTTTCTTGTAAAAATTTTAACTTTTTTCAGCTACTTTTAGTTTATTTCAGCTGTTTTTCAGCTGTTTTGTGCTCCTTTCAGCTCCTTTCTGCTAACTACAACATTTTTGTTCTTCTAACATCTTTCTGCTAATTTCAGCTTGTTTTGCAACTTTCAGCTTATTTCTGTGGGTTTAAGTTTTTTCTCTCAACAACTATTTAGCTATTTTTATGTTAATTTTAAAGATTTCAGCTAATTTCACATTTTTTTGCACTCATTTAAACTTTTTTAGCCAAATTCAGGTAAAATATGCTTTCTTCACTTTCTCCTGTTACTTTAAGCTTCTTTCTGTCTTTTTAGCTATTTTTCAGCAGGTTTTTTGTTGCTCATTTCAGCCATTTTTTAAGATAATTTCCACTTTTTGTTCTCATTTCTGCTTCTTTCAAACTAATTGGGCAAACATGTTCCTTCTGCTTTCTTCCGCTAATTGATTGTTCTACCTTTTCAGCTACATTTTTAGCTAATTTCAGTTGTTTTCAGATAAACTCTTTTCTTTGTTGTTCTTGTAATTTCTGCTACTTTCAGCCTAATTCACTTATATCGACTATTTTCAGCTTGTTAGGCTCCTTTCAGCTTATTTCTGTTAGTTTCAGTTATTTCAGCTACTATTTACCAGCATCTGTTTTATGCTAATTTAATCCTTTTCAGATAATTCCATATTTTTACCTCCTGTGAGCTTTTCCCAGTTCATTCTGATAGTCTAGGCTCCTTTCTGCCTTTTCAGTTATTTTTTTGCTTTGCTAATTTCAGCTTTTTTTTTTGCTAAATTCCAAATTTTTGTGCTAATTTCTGCTTATTTCAACGTAATTCAGTAAATATGTGTTCTTTCTGCTTTCTTCTTCTAAGATAGAGTTAGTCTTCCATTTCAGCTACAGTTCAGCATGTTTTTTTAAGATAATTTCAGCTGTTTTTCAGCAAGTACTTCTGCAATAAACATACTGCATTTTTGCAGGAAATGCAATTTCTCTAGTTGCTCTTAAATCCACATTTCATTTTTTTCTTATTGCCATTAGAGCTTAAATGACTTTTTTAAAAGTTATTTATGTGCACTATTTCTCTAGTCCTTTTCTTCTACGAGTTATATTTTGAGTTTTTATTGAGTGAACTCTGCAACACAGTTTGACCAGTGTGAAGAAAACAAAGTGGGTCCAGTGTTATAATCAGTTGTAATTAATCTGCTGGTATCTCCAGCACGTTTGTCTGCAGCACGTAATGCTCTGTTGAACAGGTGAAGCTTTTTCACTTTCTGATTCTGAATATTACGCAGTTTTAACAAAATCCAAACAAAAACTCAAGCTCTTCATAACCATTAAAACATCAGTGAATCATTATGTGTGAAAATAAAGTGGTGATGTAGCGATTAGGACGACAGAACTGGAATAAAATCACACATTTTTTGCCTTTTAGTGTTTGAACTGGGAATACTGACAGTGACACATCAGAAAAAGGCAAATTATTGTAGCCTGTGCTTCAAGTGTAAAACAACTTTCAAAGAATAGTCTAAAAGCAAACTCAATAAGTGCTCAACTGTTACAGAAATGCAAATATCAGGAGCCCACTGCAGAATAAATTCTTCTTTACAACTTACACGTGGTTTCATCATTTGAGTTTCCATATTGAACAGAGAAATGAACAAATGAGGAAAAAATAAATCCGTTTTCAAGGTGAATCATATTCTGCTTCAAAGCGACATTGTTTTGAAGAAAGATACAGTATAATTGATTTGAAACTCTCTTTTTAATTCCCTAAAACTCTTGCAGAATATTTCACCACTTGATCTACAAGAGGTAAGATTTTAAGACCTGAAACTGAATGACTTGGTCATTATTTCTAGTGGGGACCTCTTGTCGTCTCGTAAGCAGCTACATTTTCCACATGAGGGGATTTCAAAGGCTCCGTACTGAGCTCCTGCCTCTCCAGGGAAACCACCTGTCTGCCACAGCCAAATCCCTCAGCCTCAAAGTTCTCCACAGGAGGGGTGGGGGTGGGGGGGGGGGACAAACCCACAAAGCCATTTCACATTTGATTGGCTCAAGTGATTTTAACAAAGCTGGGGAGATGACAGACTTGTTAAGTACATTTCTGTCATAAATGGCTTTTTAATAGACGCCACATTAGAATATGGTCAGATAACCGCAGATGAACCACAAGAATGGACGGGGGGGGGGGGGGGGGGG